>NC_056741.1:490743156-490990656 GCF_019279795.1 Protopterus annectens | reverse complement strand
AGTGATACTACCACTATAAGGAAAAGAAGAATTACATCTAATGCAAAACATTTAAATGATTTTGCTAATTCTTATCATTTGAATGATATTAATAATCAGATAGATTCAAAATCATTACCATACACCTTTTTTCTAACAGATACAAAACTTATTCAAAAATAGATAGGGTCTTTATTTCTAACCAGATGGTAACAGATTTAATTAATTCCAAAATCATTTCATGTCCTATATCTGATCATAACTCAATTGTTTTTGAATTCATGATAAAAAATACTCATAATGTTCAGATCAAAAGGATACCAGCATATTTAACTCAGCTAAAAGACTATAAAGAATATATACTTTCAGAAGTACAACATTTTCTAGACATAAATAATACTCCTGAAGTCTCCATTGTCTATGTTTGGGATGCCTTAAAATCATATCTATATGGACAAAGTATCAGATGGTATAATAATAAAAGGAAATCTTGGGATAAGGAATTTTTAGATATTCAAAGTAAATTAGACTCTTATAAACATAATAATAAAGAAAATATTATGGACAAGAAAGTTATTGAAGAAATAAACAAACTAAATGAGAAATACAAAGAAATTTTAACTCATAAAGTTAAAATAACTTTAGAGAAATACAAGTTTTGTCTTATTCAATACGCCCCAAATACTTACATAGACTTAAAAATAAAACAAAAGATTGAATAAACAAAACCATATCAAAGAAATCTTTTCTCTAAGGAAAAGAAGAATGTTTCTAGTATACCAGAAATACTGGATGAATTTAGAAATCACTTTCACAAGATTAACCATAACAACATTAACATGGAACCTAAAGATAAAATAAAGGAGTTTATAACCACAAACATGAATAAAAAGCTTAATAAACAACAGATTAAACTATTGGACAAGAGTATTTCATATACAGAAGTTATTACACAAATAAATAAGCTTAAATCAAACAAAGCACTGGGTAATGATGGTATTATACCAGAGATATATAAAATCCTTTCTAAAACTACATATTCATTAATACATAAGGTTTTTATTTTGGCCCAAACTGAGTTAATAACTTCCCCATCTTGGCAATATACATTTATTTCACCAATTTTAAAACCTAATAAAGATCCAACTAGATGTTCTTCATATCGACCCATCTCATTACTTAATGTTGATTATAAAATGTTTATGAGTATTTTTGCTGATAGATTGAAGACAATCATCCCCGGCATTATAGATATAGATCAGATGGGCTTCATTGTAAATAGAAATACTTTTGATAATATAAGAAGAACTTTAACATTAATTGATTTTGCAAATAGGAAAAAGAAAGATTTAACACTTATTAGTCTTGATATAGGTTCAGCATTTGATTCAGTAAGTTGGGACTATCTGTTTACCTTACTGAAATGCACAAACTTCTCTGATGCATTTGTAAATTTAATTGAGCATTTATACAAAGGAACGCTGGCTTATATTAAGGTAGGAACATATGTTTCACAAAAATACCCATTCTTAAAGGTACAAAGCAAGGATGTCCACTTTTCCACTATTATTCACTTTAGTAATGGAGCCTTGGGCTAATTTGATTAGAAACAGTACTGACATAGAGGGTTTTGAAATAGACGAAAATACAACATCAAAAATTCAACTTTTGCAGATGATGTTCTAATTACATCAGCAGGATCTAATTCTTCTATGCAGTCTTTATTTGATAAAATGATGAATTTTAAAAGTATTTCTGGTTTAATATTCAATGAAGAAAAACTAAAATACTACCTATATATACACGAAAAAATATTCTCATTAGTGATTTTACTAAATATGTACCCAATTCAGGTCAGATAACTTATTTAGGTATAATACTATCTAAAGATATTAAATCTATTATATATAATAACTATAATACCTGTTTTCTTAATATACAAAATCTTTTTAATACCTGGAATAATATGTTTTTACTATGGAGGAGAGACTTACAATTATTAAAATGATAATATTCCCCAAGATTTTATACTTAATACAATCAATAATACTTTCACCTACAAAATAATTATCAAGAAACTGAATACACTAATGTTAAATTTCTTATGGGCACCTAATAGACCTAGGATTGCATTAAAGAAACATACTAATAGCTGGTCTCAAGGGGTATTTCTTTTCCAGACTTTAATTTATATATTATCTCTTCTATTATAAAAGTTATTACTTTATTAATAGATCAGTCATATATCGCAAAATGGAAAGATTATTGGGAGCTAATTAGTATGCACTTCATGAAAATCTCCTTAACACATAAAAATATGATTGTAAATAACTCCATGTTGTGGTTGCTAAAGGAATTTTGTACTTCACCTATTACACCTAAACATATGGTTTGTTACCCATTAAATATTATTATTAGTTATCGTAACTTTATATTCATGCACCCTAAGTATAGGGAATGGAATTTTATTGTATTCCTATAATGTATACTCAGGGTATGCTTATGTCATCTACTTCTGAAGGAGCTCATTTAGCTATAGATAATGATCTAAAGTACTGGTATCAGCTGATATCTGATAATAAAGTTAAAAATCTAGATTTCTTAAAACAAGAATTTGATCTAAGAGAAACTTGCTGGTTAGAGGTTCAGATCTTTAGACAACATCTCATTGATAGAATAGATCTAATGTCTATAACAGTTAAAGAATCTATTCCAAAACTGATTGATTACTTGATATTAAATTTACAGCATAAAGTTTCTGATAAAGGTAAACTTTCATATATACATAAAATTATCAGACAAGAAACTTTTTACAGTGTAGATTCATACTGGAATTATTTCACCTCTATTAATGGGGACCCACCAACTCAACAAGATAAACAATATATATTGGAATCTGCTTATAGAACTACATCTTCCATTGTCTGGAGACTTTATACATGGAAATTTTTACATAGATCTTTTTATACACCTTTGATGATGAATAAAATAAATAATAAAGATAATCTATGTAAGAGATGTAATGTAGAAATTAATGCTGACTGGGCTCATATGTTTTATGACTGTATGAAGTTGAAAGAATACTGGAAGTCAATTAATGAATTTTTGCAGGCTCTTTTTACAGATAATTTCATTATTTCTAAGTCTCTTATATTATTCAACACACCTGTACCTCAATGTGTTAAAAAGATTAAGCTTCCCTTGTTATGGTCTATCCTAGCAGTGGCCAGGAAAATAATAACTAGAAATTGGATTTCAGATACACCTCCTTCGTTCAATGAATTTAAAAATGTTATGAATATAATGTGCCATATGGAAATAAGCACAATTAGAATGAGAACAACTAGAAAAACATCATATTATATTGTATGGGATAATTTACAAAATTTGTTAAAAAAATTCTAATTTCAATAACACGGTATTTTAGTTTAATTAATTGATCTGATTGTAGTGGATGTCTTTGTAAATACTTTAGTTGTTTTGTTGAATATTATAATAATAATACCTATTTTTAATTACTTGTATAAAATTGTTATGATATTTCTCTTATATGTTAAAACAATAAACCTGTTTTGAAAAAAAAAAGAACTCACAATGGGTAAAATCAGACTAAAAACCTTCACCAAGGCAAACTATACCCTCCTAGGTGAAGGCATAAATGCATTCTGAACCCCACCTTCTATCTGGAAGCAGTAACTACACCAAAGCTTACACTATAGCCCTGTACAATCACCTTTGTAAGTGTATAGACACAGTTGTACCAGAAAGAATCAAAGCCAGAGCCCCAGGTAAACACAAGCTGCCATGGTGGACATCCAGCATCAATAAACTTTACAATAAATGATAAATGTTACTGTCCAAGAAAACAAAGACAAGACCCCAGGAATGGAAAAGCAACTCCAATCAGCCTCAACAGGCAAATAAGATAACTTGTCAAATCACTTCAAGAAGAAAATACCTGCTACTCAAAATGAATCCACCAGTCACAAACACCATGTAGAAGAAAAAACAAACAGGTGGAATCAGCACTGAGATAGTCAAACAGGTTTCCAAAAATATTTCAATCACAGAAGTAATCCAGAATAACGAGTATCCACGTGTAATCCAAACGTAAAAAGCTTTTATTCACAGAGTAAAAATGATGAGCGCTTTCACGTAAACAATATATGCTTCTTCAGATCTAACTTCTTATGTATAGTACTAGCATTTAAATACTCTTTCCAATTAAGTTTAATTAATTCATCAAACAATTTGAATGGTCTGATTGATTAATTCATTCAACAAGTTAATTAGATTACTATTAAAGTGCTAGCTACTCGAACAGATCTCTTACTGAAGTTATACAAGTGCCCATTTTAAATAAAAATACGTAGAACATATAAAATAGCAAACCTTATTAATATAATTCAACTATAATGTGGGATGCTGTATACAAAAGCTATATGCATAGTGTATAAAAATAAAAATACGTATACAGTTCATGAACAACTATAATTTAAATCAGTCTTTACCTTATAATATACAATTTCATAGCTCATACATTCATCAATTACTGTGTTCCCACACTTAGTTATAGTTCTTACCAAGTATATATTTCATAGCTAAAATGAAATATCCTATGAACAATATCTCTAACTATGGATAAAAACATATTTTAAACATTTTCATCAAATTTATGTAAATCAAGTCTGTATAAATGCATTCCTATATATTTTTTATACAGAACATTTCATAGCATTGTGTACATATAAATCTCTAACATACTTCCTCTTGTGATAAACTTCCATTTCCTATATATATAATCATTAACATTGCTTTTATTCATTATAATTATTATAATTAAAAAGCAGTGTTATTTCCTACCTCCTTGCTTTAAGTATAGGTTTAATGGATATATATTGATTAATACCTGGATATACGTGGGCTCCGAGTTTAAAAATCCATTCTAATTCTCTGTTTTCTAGTGAATTAATATGATCTCCACCTCGAACATTAATGTTTACTATCTCAAGCACCCTAAATTTAAACTGATGATCTTTATAATCCATAATATGTTTGGCCAACGCATTCAAAGGGTTTTTGCATTTTATTTCGTATATGTGATTATATATTCTATTCTTTAATTTTCTTTTCGTCAGTCCTACATAGAATGCTGAGCAGGACTCACAGGTTGCTAAATATATTAAACTTTCAGTAGTGCATGTTGCCTCAAAGTGGGGAACAAACACATATTTCAACACTGGATGCATAAAATTCTGTTCAGTTGTAATATGGGTACACATATTACATTTCCTGCAGGGAAATGTACCTGCCCTTAAATCTCTTCTCAAATCCATGGTGTCATTCATTTTGGGGTTAAAACACAGTAGTCTTTTCAGATTTTTATTGTTCTTATATGCAAACCTAGGGAAGCAGCCTACGATCTCAATAGTCTTGTCATCTATAGTTAATATTTTCCAGTTATTTCGAATGATTTCACTAATCGCTTTACTGTCATTGCTATAGGTCATGACATATCTGAGTATAGCGATTTCATTTTTAGTTGTCTCCATATTTCTTGCTTTATAATTTTTACAAATATATCTATTAAAATGGCCTTTCTCAACCAAATTTGTTTCTTTACAGCAAGTAGATTCATGAATTTCTTCTCTAATCTGTTTAACTGGCTTTTTATTATAACCTCTCTCATAAAAGAGTGTTTCCAAAGACTCCATTTCTTTCATTTTTACATTATGGTCTTTGCATAGTCTATCTATCCTGATGAATTGACTTTTGATGATGCCATAGAAAACATGTCTGGGATGCATGCTGTCAAAATTTAACAGTGTGTTCCTCCAGCATGATTTTCTATGGAGGCTGGAAACTAGAGTCCCTGCTTCAATACTTAAATTTACATCTAAGAAACTTAGTGTGTCATGTGAAGTTTCCATTGTAAATTTTAGGAAGTCGGTTGTGCTTTCAAGGTAATGTAGGAAAGTTGTAAATTCCTCTTGAGTACCTCTCCAGACAATGAGGACATCGTCCACAAATCTTTTATATAATACAACTTTCTCAAATGATGTATGCCTGAATAGGAACTCTTGCTCCCATTGAAAAACCACTAGGTTTGCATATGTATTGGCGTATGGGGTGCCCATTGCCACACCCCATTTCTGATGGTATACTGTTTTGCCATATAAGAAAACATTATAAGACAACACTAATTCTAAAAGTTGACAAATAAGTATCTGTTTGTCCCTGCTAAATCCTCCTTTAAACTGAATGAGTTCTCTAATGGCTTGTATGCCATAGTCATTTGGAATGGATGTGAAAAGATTTCGCACATCCAGTGTTATCAAGAGATGCTTTTCTCTAGATAAGGTTTCTTTCAATTGTTCAATGCTATCTAGAAGTTGATATGTATCTTTAAGTATTGTAGGTATATCATCTACTAGTGATCTCAACATCTTCTCTAAAAATTGGAAATATTTTCAGTGATCCAAAATTCTCCTGAGACTATGTGTCTCATAGGGGGGGCTCAATATTCTTGTGGATTTTAGGTAGACCCTTGATTATTGGAATCTTAGGATGTTCATTATACAAATAATTGTATAGCTCTTTGTCTATCTGCCTGCACATAAGCATGTCATAGAGACTATCTGTTACTATTTTATATATATCTATGAGTGTTTCCTTAGATATTACAGAATAAGTCTGACTATCACTCAACATAGATAGCATAAGGGCATCATATTCTTCTGCATTAAACAGAACCAGTCCTCCCCCTTTATCTACTGGTTTAAAGATGAGAGACTGGTTATTAGATAGCATTTTGAGTGCAGAATATTCACTTCTACTCAAATTAAAATATCGACATTTTTTCTTTCCATTTGTAAAATAGTCATATATACTATTCTCACATACTTTCATGAAGCATTCTACATGTGCAGGAAGCAGAGGTGAAAATGTACTCTTCATTTTAAAACAAGATACATCATTAGATACATTCGTAGCTGGTATTTGATTACAAAAATATAATTTTAAAGCTACAGTTCTAACAAACATTCTAAGCTCAATTAAAACATCTTGCAATTGGCTACCTTGTGATGGAATGAAGGTTAATCCTTTATTGAGTACATTAATGTCGTCTTGAGATAACACAACCCTGGATCGGTTCAGGAATAAGTTGTTTAGTTCTTTTGACGTCTCCGCTGTTGGAAGCTTTCTCCTGAATACTTCCGTTTCCTCCGCTCCCAACTGTTGGTACGCTCTCTCTGTTGCTGCGCTTGCTTCCGAATGGGGTAAGGTAAAAAATGCGTGATTTTTTTTGTGCATTAGCCTTGGGGATAGCTCCCATTCTATTTACTTGTTTATTTGCGTCCTGATTAGGAAGTGGTGTATGCGGAGACAAGCCAGTCTCTAAGGGCGGTAAGTCTTGGTGGTGTAACAAAACTCTGTCTGAGGCAATACTCGTTGCATCAGTTTCAGTTGGACCAATAGCAGGCGTTAAACTTTCCACCTGAGTATTCAAAGTGTTTGTATGCGGTGGATTACTATGTAGGTCATCATTTCTTGTGATATGATTACGGTTCTCACTTCTGGGCCAAATAAACACATTTCCTGTGGAAAAGTCTTTAAAGTCTCTATGCAATTTACGTTGTTTTCCTTGCTGTAATTTCTGGCTGTATGTGAGCACTTGAAGATATATGTGATCTAGTCTATTGAGGCAAAACTCATGATTAAAAGTATTGCGTATTTCTTTATTCAACTTCTCAATTTTTGCTAACAGTTCTTGTTCAAGAGGAGATAAGTAGTTGTTAATTAATTGCATATACTTGTAACTTAACTCTAAATTGAGTTCTTGCCATTTTTTCAATAGCTCAGGGTGATTGTCTCCATACGTTGGCATGCACAAAATGCGCATGCCTCTGGGGACAATTTTGAAGTGCATACAGGCTTCTAGATGTTTGCGTTGCCAGATGTAGCGCTGTAACTTATACAGATCATTTTCCAGTTCATTACTCAAAGCACGAAAGCGTTCTATATTATCAACTTGATTAGTTGTTTCAGCAGTTATTGATGGTAACAGTTCCAGGGTCAACAAAGGGTTATTTGAATTTTTGGTTATAAAATTCCATTTGTCTTCACTTACCCTCGTCTCTGGACGAAAGTCTAATTCTATAGAGACATTGGCCATCTCGTGGAGTACAGCAGGTATACAAAGGAATAGTCACTTCAAGAAGAAAATACCTGCTACTCAAAATGAATCCACCAGTCACAAACACCACGTAGTAGAAAAAACAAACATGTGGAATCAGCACTGAGATAGTCAAACAGGTTTCCAAAAATATTTCAATCACAGAAGTAATCCAGAATAACGAGTATCCACGTGTAATCCAAACGTAAAAAGCTTTTATTCACAGAGTAAAAATGATGAGCGCTTTCACGTATACAATATACGCTTCTTCAGATCTAACTTCTTATGTCTAGTACTAGCATTTAAATACTCTTTCCAATTAAGTTTAATTATTTCATCAAACAATTTGAATGGTCTGATTGATTAATTCATTCAACAAGTTAATTAGATTACTATTAAAGTGCTAGCTACTCGAACAGATCTCTTACTGAAGTTATACAAGTGCCCATTTTAAATAAAAATACGTAGAACATATAAAATAGCAAACCTTATTAATATAATTCAACTATAATGTGGGATGCTGTATACAAAAGCTATATGCATAGTGTATAAAAATAAAAATACGTATACAGTTCATGAACAACTATAATTTAAATCAGTCTTTACCTTATAATATACAATTTCATAGCTCATACATTCATCAATTACTGTGTTCCCACACTTAGTTATAGTTCTTACCAAGTATATATTTCATAGCTAAAATGAAATATCCTATGAACAATATCTCTAACTATGGATAAAAACATATTTTAAACATTTTCATCAAATTTATGTAAATCAAGTCTGTATAAATGCATTCCTATATATTTTTTATACAGAACATTTCATAGCATTGTGTACATATAAATCTCTAACATACTTCCTCTTGTGATAAACTTCCATTTCCTATATATATAATCATTAACATTGCTTTTATTCATTATAATTATTATAATTAAAAAGCAGTGTTATTTCCTACCTCCTTGCTTTAAGTATAGGTTTAATGGATATATATTGATTAATACCTGGATATACGTGGGCTCTGAGTTTAAAAATCCATTCTAATTCTCTGTTTTCTAGTGAATTAATATGATCTCCACCTCGAACATTAATGTTTACTATCTCAAGCACCCTAAATTTAAACTGATGATCTTTATAATCCATAATATGTTTGGCCAACGCATTCAAAGGGTTTTTGCATTTTATTTCGTGTATGTGATTATATATTCTATTCTTTAATTTTCTTTTCGTCAGTCCTACATAGAATGCTGAGCAGGACTCACAGGTTGCTAAATATATTAAACTTTCAGTAGTGCATGTTGCCTCAAAGTGGGGAACAAACACATATTTCAACACTGGATGCATAAAATTCTGTTCAGTTGTAATATGGGTACACATATTACATTTCCTGCAGGAAATGTACCTGCCTTAAATCTCTTCTCAAATCCATGGTGTCATTCATTTTGGGGTTAAAACACAGTAGTCTTTTCAGATTTTTATTGTTCTTATATGCAAACCTAGGGAAGCAGCCTACGATCTCAATAGTCTTGTCATCTATAGTTAATATTTTCCAGTTATTTCGAATGATTTCACTAATCGCTTTACTGTCATTGCTATAGGTCATGACATATCTGAGTATAGCGATTTCATTTTTAGTTGTCTCCATATTTCTTGCTTTATAATTTTTACAAATATATCTATTAAAATGGCCTTTCTCAACCAAATTTGTTTCTTTACAGCAAGTAGATTCATGAATTTCTTCTCTAATCTGTTTAACTGGCTTTTTATTATAACCTCTCTCATAAAAGAGTGTTTCCAAAGACTCCATTTCTTTCATTTTTACATTATGGTCTTTGCATAGTCTATCTATCCTGATGAATTGACTTTTGATGATGCCATAGAAAACATGTCTGGGATGCATGCTGTCAAAATTTAACAGTGTGTTCCTCCAGCATGATTTTCTATGGAGGCTGGAAACTAGAGTCCCTGCTTCAATACTTAAATTTACATCTAAGAAACTTAGTGTGTCATGTGAAGTTTCCATTGTAAATTTTAAGAAGTCGGTTGTGCTTTCAAGGTAATGTAGGAAAGTTGTAAATTCCTCTTGAGTACCTCTCCAGACAATGAGGACATCGTCCACAAATCTTTTATATAATACAACTTTCTCAAATGATGTATGCCTGAATAGGAACTCTTGCTCCCATTGAAAAACCACTAGGTTTGCATATGTATTGGCGCATGGGGTGCCCATTGCCACACCCCATTTCTGATGGTATACTGTTTTGCCATATAAGAAAACATTATAAGACAACACTAATTCTAAAAGTTGACAAATAAGTATCTGTTTGTCCCTGCTAAATCCTCCTTTAAACTGAATGAGTTCTCTAATGGCTTGTATGCCATAGTCATTTGGAATGGATGTGAAAAGATTTCGCACATCCAGTGTTATCAAGAGATGCTTTTCTCTAGATAAGGTTTCTTTCAATTGTTCAATGCTATCTAGAAGTTGATATGTATCTTTAAGTATTGTAGGTATATCATCTACTAGTGGTCTCAACATCTTCTCTAAAAAATTGGAAATATTTTCAGTGATCCAAAATTCTCCTGAGACTATGTGTCTCATAGGGGGGGCTCAATATTCTTGTGGATTTTAGGTAGACCCTTGATTATTGGAATCTTAGGATGTTCATTATACAAATAATTGTATAGCTCTTTGTCTATCTGCCTGCACATAAGCATGTCATAGAGACTATCTGTTACTATTTTATATATATCTATGAGTGTTTCCTTAGATATTACAGAATAAGTCTGACTATCACTCAACATAGATAGCATAAGGGCATCATATTCTTCTGCATTAAACAGAACCAGTCCTCCCCCTTTATCTACTGGTTTAAAGATGAGAGACTGGTTATTAGATAGCATTTTGAGTGCAGAATATTCACTTCTACTCAAATTAAAATATCGACATTTTTTCTTTCCATTTGTAAAATAGTCATATATACTATTCTCACATACTTTCATGAAGCATTCTACATGTGCAGGAAGCGGAGGTGAAAATGTACTCTTCATTTTAAAACAAGATACATCATTAGATACATTCGTAGCTGGTATTTCATTACTAAAATATAATTTTAAAGCTACAGTTCTAACAAACATTCTAAGCTCAATTAAAACATCTTGCAATTGGCTACCTTGTGATGGAATGAAGGTTAATCCTTTATTGAGTACATTAATGTCGTCTTGAGATAACACAACCCTGGATCGGTTCAGGAATAAGTTGTTTAGTTCTTTTGACGTCTCCGCTGTTGGAAGCTTTCTCCTGAATACTTCCGTTTCCTCCGCTCCCAACTGTTGGTACGCTCTCTCTGTTGCTGCGCTTGCTTCCGAATGGGGTAAGGTAAAAAATGCGTGATTTTTTTTGTGCATTAGCCTTGGGGATAGCTCCCATTCTATTTACTTGTTTATTTGCGTCCTGATTAGGAAGTGGTGTATGCGGAGACAAGCCAGTCTCTAAGGGCGGTAAGTCTTCGGGTGGTGTAACAAAAACTCCGTCTGAGGCAATACTCGTTGCATCAGTTTCAGTTGGACCAATAGCAGGCGTTAAACTTTCCACCTGAGTATTCAAAGTGTTTGTATGCGGTGGATTACTATGTAGGTCATCATTTCTTGTGATATGATTACGGTTCTCACTTCTGGGCCAAATAAACACATTTCCTGTGGAAAAGTCTTTAAAGTCTCTATGCAATTTACGTTGTTTTCCTTGCTGTAATTTCTGGCTGTATGTGAGCACTTGAAGATATATGTGATCTAGTCTATTGAGGCAAAACTCATGATTAAAAGTATTGCGTATTTCTTTATTCAACTTCTCAATTTTTGCTAACAGTTCTTGTTCAAGAGGAGAGAAGTAGTTGTTAATTAATTGCATATACTTGTAACTTAACTCTAAATTGAGTTCTTGCCATTTTTTCAATAGCTCAGGGTGATTGTCTCCATACGTTGGCATGCACAAAATGCGCATGCCTCTGGGGACAATTTTGAAGTGCATACAGGCTTCTAGATGTTTGCGTTGCCAGATGTAGCGCTGTAACTTATACAGATCATTTTCCAGTTCATTACTCAAAGCACGAAAGCGTTCTATATTATCAACTTGATTAGTTGTTTCAGCAGTTATTGATGGTAACAGTTCCAGGGTCAACAAAGGGTTATTTGAATTTTTGGTTATAAAATTCCATTTGTCTTCACTTACCCTCGTCTCTGGACGAAAGTCTAATTCTATAGAGACATTGGCCATCTCGTGGAGTACAGCAGGTATACAAAGGAATAGTCACTTCAAGAAGAAAATACCTGCTACTCAAAATGAATCCACCAGTCACAAACACCACGTAGTAGAAAAAACAAACATGTGGAATCAGCACTGAGATAGTCAAACAGGTTTCCAAAAATATTTCAATCACAGAAGTAATCCAGAATAACGAGTATCCACGTGTAATCCAAACGTAAAAAGCTTTTATTCACAGAGTAAAAATGATGAGCGCTTTCACGTATACAATATACGCTTCTTCAGATCTAACTTCTTATGTCTAGTACTAGCATTTAAATACTCTTTCCAATTAAGTTTAATTATTTCATCAAACAATTTGAATGGTCTGATTGATTAATTCATTCAACAAGTTAATTAGATTACTATTAAAGTGCTAGCTACTCGAACAGATCTCTTACTGAAGTTATACAAGTGCCCATGTGGACATCCAGCATCAATAAACTTTACAATAAATGATAAATGTTACTGTCCAAGAAAACAAAGACAAGACCCCAGGAATGGAAAAGCAACTCCAATCAGCCTCAACAGGCAAATAAGATAACTTGTCAAATCCTTTAAGGGCTTCTTTGAGAAAAAATTATTATAAGGCCTTTTACAGCTATGGACATAGCATAGAAGGTAGGACCCAAGCATGTGCAGAACTTGTGACCAACAGTATCACACACACTGACCCCTCAGAGATAGCAAACCTGCTAGTGTATAGGTTTGGCAAAAATTTCACTCATGTATCTGCTCCAAATCTATCACAAACCTACCCCCAAACTGCCTCCTACCCCACATATCTGGACAACAGATCATCAAAGCCTTGTCCAAGACAAAAACACAGCCTCTATGGGACCAGACTGCATCCCAGGCTGTCTTCTAAAACAGGCTAAAACATGAACTAGCATCACCATTAAGTGCCCTTTTCAATTAAAGTCTAACCACAGACTCTGTTTCTGCAGAATGGAGAACAGCAACACCTATTCCCCTCCACAAAGGTGGCCTAGCAACAGACCCAGGGAATTACAGACCCATAAGCCTGACCAGCCTCATCTGTAAGGCCATGGAACGTATCATTATGGACCTCGTAAATAAAGACATAGGCAACCTACAAACACTGAATCCTTCCCAATTCAGTTTCATCAAATGCAAATACTGCCTATTAAATCTGGTGGATTGTTTTGAAAATAAGATCAGGGCCACTGACAAGGGCAAATCTGTGCACACAGCATGCCTCAACTTGATAAAGGCTTTCCATGCAATCCCACACTCAGGCATTACCCATAAACTTAGCAAAACAAATGTAAACCCCATTGTTATAAGATGAGTTGCCAAATGGCTCACAAACCGGACACACAATATCAAAGTGGGTGATTCCACATCAACCAGCAGACCTGTCACCAGTGGGATGCCACAGAGGTCAGTGCTGGGCCCCCCTACTGTTTGGTATATACTTCTCAGACATTCAGGTCAAAACTAAGGGGTTGTAGCCGACCAAGTTTGCAATTATTGAATCCCCAAATGTTGTCAGTATACTTCAGGAGAGTCTTATACAAACCAACAACTGGAGTCTTAGTCACAGTCTCAAACTGAATGCAAAGAAATGCATCATCATTCCCTTTGACACAAACAATGTCCCTTTACACTATCAAATCAACAACAATACCCTAAGTACCCATGAAGTAGTAAGGGATCTGGGATCACAAGCTGACTATGACCTTAAGTTTGACCACCATATGTCTGTTGTAGTAAGGAAGGCTTTCTGTAAAGGACACTTGATTATTAAAGGCATTGCTTCAAGATCAAAAGAGGTTATAACCCCTCTATACCTACTACTAATCCGGCCCATAGTTGTGTATAACATCCTGTTCAGCATGTACTGTACATAGCACCTGCAGCAATTGGAAAGACCCCAGAGGTTTCTAACTAAGAAGATTGAGGGACTTCAGCAGGTGCCATACACAGACTGACTAAAGTCTCTGTCACTATACTCTGCATCATATAGACTTCTTAGGGAAGACTTATACCTGGTTTACAGAACAATCTCAGACCCAAACCTAATGAATTTGTTGCATATCTTTAAATCAAACAGGACAAGAGCAACCCATTCCAGGGACCTAAATACGGCCTGCGACTTAAATAGGACATGATGGAAGGACAGATTTATCTCCCAGCATCAGCCGCACCTTTGGAATAGGCTACCTATTCATGTGAAACAGAGCACCCCTATGACACTGTTCAAGAAAAACCTGGATGAGTGGATGGGGCACCATATAGTCTTACCAGGAATACCACCCACAACCCTCCTGAACATGGGCAGCCATTACTAAATGCAATCTTGGGTATTAACTAACATTTTTATGGTATTACATTGGGATGAAATAGCTAGACTTGAAATTACCTTCTGGTCGACAGGCTACTAATCTCCTATGATACTATGAACAAAATAAAAATATAAGACAAAAATCTTGACATTCTCTATGGTTGAAAGGTATGCAAGACTTTGATTCCTTTCAGTTTCCAATCAAATGAATTTGATAGTTTGTACTTCCACTGTTGAAGAGTATACAGCTGTGAGCCATATTATGTATGCTTTACTTGATGGTGGTAAAATATCCCTTTGGTCATGGCCTGTACCCATAAAAGGTAGCCAGTACTGAAAAGGAGGAGAAGGTGCACATTGCTGTGATACAGAAAGTGACATGCCTATCACCAGAATGGTCAAGCGCTTGGATAGATTCGACAACATGAAAACATTTCAAATGCACAGCTATTTTCAACAGATCCACTGCCTTAATTAAAAAAAATAGAACAATGCATGTGATATAAAGCCTGAGATGAAGGTAGCATCGTAAAATGTCAGAAGTTTCAACAGTCATGCATTTTTACTAGTACTTCCTAGTACTTCTATGTTTGAAGAATGCTGACATCTCTACCATTTAATGATTCAGAATGTACAACACATATTCCAATGCTTGACTCCTTTCATAGCTGTAAATCTAAAGAGATAGGTCATGATGTCTCAATTGTTTTAGAAGACTTAAAAGACTGAATCCAAGAAAACACCTCTGGACCTGTTTGTAGAATAATATGTATCAGTAATACTATATGTGATATTACAGGAACTTAACATATATCAGCTATGTTCCTCAGACAACATGAGGGTTAACTGACTAATGTCCAGAACATAAATTAATTAAAAACATAATACTTATGTAGGAATCTCGATATGGAATGTGTAAATCTGATAACAAATAAACTGATCCAAATATGCACCAGCTATGTAACTCAGAACAAATTGGAAAATATAGCATGAAATCCACTTAGGACTAACAGTATCTTAGATACCATATTAACAATGTTAGAGCTTTCTGGTCCCCACTCATAGTTAATATCTTCTGTAATGACAGATCATAGTCCCATCACTTGTAGCCTGAGAAAAGCCATGCTCAGTCATAAATGCCCTGAATATCCCTCTGCAAATTAAAAAAAAAACTGCATGGCTGTCCCGTAGATTGCAAAACACCTGGTAGTGATGTCTGGTTTTCTATCCTCTAGTGAACTATTTTAATCTTTTCCTTTCATCTCCTCCTTTTAGGAAAGAAGCCATCTTCACACTTCCAAAACCTAATTCCGCAAACAAAACTGGAAATTATACAGCAATCTCATTGGTCCCATCATTTGCATACTTTCTGCAGAAGACTTGCTATCACTAGACATCTTCTTCTTCTTCTTCTTTCGGCTTTTCCCGGTTAGGGGTCACCACAGCGGATCACCTGTCCGCTCATGATTGGCAGTGGAGTTTTACAGTGTCGAGTTGCCAGCCCAGCGCCCAACCTTCCACAGAAGGTACACGCACGCACTCACACCTAGGGCCAATTTAAAGTGTCCAATCCACCTACTGCATGTCTTTGTGATGTGGGAGGAAACTAGAGCTCCCAGAGGAAACCCACGCGACCACAGGGAGGACATGCAGACTCCACACAGAAGGCACCCCAGCCGAGGATCGAACTGGAGAACCTCTTGCTGTGAGATGACAATGCTAACCACTGCACCACCTAAATACTTAAATGAATACACCCTATTTCTTACCAAATACCAGTATGGCTATAACTAGTCAGAAGTATACATGCACTCCTTTCTCTCACAGATTTTAGTTTAACATCAGTGGTCAAAGCATTTCTAACAGGAGCTACAGTTACTGACATTAAAAATGGACTCAGCCAACTTTATCGCAGCTTTATTAATTCTCAAGTTTCTGTGAAAACTGGACTTATTATTATTTTCTGTTTCAGAAGCTATCTAACTAACAGATCTTTTAGAGTTAAACTATGACTAAGCTATCAGCCCTTGTACAGACTTTGGCTAGTGAGAAAAAGTGAGTAAATAAGAAATAGGCATATGATATGTGCTGTGACTTCCTTGAGGTACATATTCACTCTGCTAAGATTCAAACTGAAAAGTGAAGTGTACCATATGACTGACATACAAGTTCTCTAGCATTAGAGCTATATGTTCAAATAGAACATTCACATTTTAAAAATGATAAAATGTTTTTATTATGTAAGTCTGTTCTTTAGCACAAATTATATTAAACTGATCATTTAGAAATAAATGTTAAGCGTGCGCTCTGCATGTCATGGGCTGTTTGTATCAAACTGGTAATCTATACATGTTCAAAAAGCTTTTTTTATAATGTAACTTTCATTCCTTAGTATCATTTTAAAACTGTGAGGGGATTCAATCTATTTCTCTGAATTCTTCAACTCTCTTTCATATCCACAGCACAGTTTGTGCCCCTGCCTCCTACCTAGCAGTTTGACCATATAGTTAACATCACTGACCTTTCTTACCACCTTGTAGGGTTCCTCCCAAGTTGCCTGCAGCTTGTTGTGTCTGACTGGAATGAGAACCATCATCTGCTGCCCTACAGCACCTTTTTCTATTGTTGGGCTTCTGCCAGGTTCTCCTGAGCCAAGCTCATGAGCTCCCTGAGCCTTACCCTGAGGTTTAGGGCATATGCCACAACAGACTCCTTGTGAGATTCACACTGACCCTCCCACTCATCTCAAATCAAATCTAGAGGTCCCCTCACCTTATGCCCATACAGCAACTCAAAGGGTGAAAAACCTATGGATTCCTGGGGCACCTCTCTCTAAGCAAACAACAAATGGGTCAAATAGTTGTCCCACTCCCTCTTAAACTGGTCTGCAAATGCCTGTAGTATGGACTTGAGCATAGAGTTTAACCTCTCAAAAAGACCATTAGTGTTGAAATGGTAGGGGGTAGTCTTTAAGCACTTCACCCCACAGTACTTCCACAGACAAGCCAGCAGGTCTGATGTGAAAATGGCACCTCTGTCAGTCAGTATTTTCTTTGGAAAACCTACCCTGCTGAACATTTCTAACAAAGCATTTGCCAGCTTTTCTGCCTCAGTAGAGGATAGAGCCACTGCTTTAGGGTATCTGATAGCATAATCTACTACCATTAGGATATACTTTCTCCCTGTGGAACTTGGGGTACTTAGAGGCCCCACAATATCCATAGCTATCCTCTGAAATGGCTCCTGATTCACAGGCAAAGGCATCAAAGGAGCTTTCATCCTGTCTTTGGCCTTGCCTACTTTTGCCTACTTTTGGCACTGCTTACAGGTCCTGCACTACTCTGTTACATCTCTGGAAATCCCAGGCCAATAAAAGTTCTGCATAATACATCTCTTTGTACTTTTTATGCCCATATGAGCTGCAAAGGAAATATCATGGGTTATGGCGAGAAGTACCAGATGGTAGGTTCTGGGCACTAAAAATTCTCTCACCAACTAGCCCTCTCTCAGGGGTCTACTCTCTATACAGTAACCCTTTGTCCCAGCATACAGATTCCCCCTTCCCTTGAAAATCAGTTGCCTCACTAGCTACCTCTCTCAGGTCTTGTAATGTAGGGTCTGAGAGCTGAACCTGTCTCAACTCTCTCTTAGTAACTCTTCCCAGCTTCCCCTTCTACAGAAAGTCTGGTATTCTCTGACAGTGATGCCTCATTGTCATCCTGGGTACTACTACTACTCACCTCTCCAGTCAGTCTGTCCAGGGGAACATCAGTACCTACAAGCAGCTGTGGCTCACCTTCAGTCTCACTGCTACATGGTAGCTCCCTCACTGAAGTAACCACCTCGCCAGTCCTGGCTGCAAGTGTGCGGTCTGTCTGGGTCTCCCCCAGGCTAACAGACTCACATGCTTGTCTCCAAGCCTGACTGTGTGTAACTGCATGCACACATGGTACTGCATTATTAAAATCATTCCCTATCAAGACATCTGCAGGGATATCGTCAAACAAGCTACTTGCTGGCTTCCTTTTCCACCCTCCCAGTGAAGGTAAACCCTAGCCAAGGGTATTTGGAATGTAGTCCCTCCTAAAACTTTGACTGGAGTAGACAGGCCAAGCAAGTAGTTCTCTTCTGTAACCATTGCAGGCTTCACAATTGTTAGGTCAGAGGCTGTGTCTCTCTCAGCCATGGCCTCTTTCCCATTCACTAAGATAGGATATAACCTCTTGTGGTAGTTTGGTACCCTTGTTGTTTTGAGACAACTTACTGTTGGCATTTTGTCATTCCCATTTACTGGCTCTCCCACCTTTTGTTCCCCACCTTGCTTCCATGGACATCTATATGCTACATGGCCCCACTGGTTGCACTGAAAACATTTAATTCTTGGTCCTGGATATGTACCTGGACTAGTGGCTTCATCTGTTACTGGTGAACACTGTTGGGGCAGTCTGGGCTGCCCACCATGGGTTCCCTTAGACACTGGGTGCCCCTTTCCTGTGCAGTGATGCCCTGCTACTAGGTATAGGCATCTCTTCTTCTCAAACTCACCTGCAGTAGTGCATTGTCTATGAGCTAACCATATTCTTATTTCCTCAGGCAAAGTGCTAAGGGTTTGTTCCCTCACCAAAAGGTCTACCAGACCTTCAAAAGTGGTGACCTGACATCCATTCATCTACCTATGAAAATAAGTCCTTAGTTTGGCAACATATTCACACACACTTTCATCTGCCTTGCTTCTATGCTCATAAAACATTTCCTATAAATTTCAGGTGTTAACTTAAAACATTCTAACAAACACATTTTGACTATATTATAAGTTAAGCAATCAGTGTCAGACAGTTTAGAAATTACAGTTGCAGTTTTACCATGGAGTAAGGTCAACATTATACTGTTTAAATACATATGAATGAAACTATCAAAATTATCCCATTCTGTAAATTGTGGAAGAAATTTACTGACCTTTGTTTCTTCTGGGGTTTGGTCACTCCCTTCCCCATTGCCTCCATGGCCCTGACAAAGAGTCAGCATCTCCTTTTCGCATTGCCTCTGCCTCTCCTTCTCCTCAGCTTCCAGTCATTGGAGTTTCTCAGTTTCCTCAGCCTTCAGACATTCCAGTTTCTCATTTTCCTCAGTCTCTAGACATCTCAGTTTCTTTGCTGCCTCTATTTTCAAATGCTTGGCCTCCAGCTCAAGTCTCTTTAACTCCAGATGGATTATTTAAGACTTCTGTAGAAAGGTTGAACTGTCCATTTTCTGAGAATTGTACATTACCAAGGCAAGTCTGATTGACCTTCTGGCTGCTATTCTGTGATGCAGCTAGGACTAAAGCTGCAATCATGTCTGCTTTACTCAGGTCAGTATGAACCAGTCCTTCAGCCTGGCACATTTCACCCAACTTGTTCCCTGTTAGCTTGCCATACTCCTCTGCTGATATGCTTGCCTGCCATCCCTGACTAACTAAGCTAACAAAAAAAAAAAAACAATTGTGATATGAACTCTGAATGTTCACTGTGTGGCTGACTGAGACTACAAACACCTTCAGTGACCACTGTACACAGGCTACATGAATTCAGTAGACACACCACTACAAGTCAATTAATATGTGATGTGGCTATCTCACTGCCAATTAATTAATATGCAATGTGGATATCCCACCACTGTTAACCAATTAATATGTGATGTCCCAGCACTGGCCTAGTAATCAAAGAGCCTCAATCCTCACCACTGGCAATAGTGAGGGATGCACACAATGGAAGAATGACAAGTACACACACACAGTAAAGTGCAATTTCCCTTAAGAGCATACAGAGACCACAGTCAGTCTTGGCTGGTTTCTATCGCTTTCTCCAGATCCACAATAAGACTCCCCACTGCCACAGCTATAGGGTTGAGATCTCAGCTGAGTGGTGAAGCCAAAACCTCCAGCACCCTCTCTGTTCAACCAGTGCTTCATGTCCCTGCCCAAGTAGCTGACACACACACACACACACACTTTAAGATTTGATTAATATACAAACACACACACACATGCACACACACACACACACATGCACACACACGCACACACATGCACACACACACACACACACACACACACACACACACACACACACACACACACACACACACACACACACACACACGCACACACACACACACACACACCTGGGAAAGGCTGGCACAGGTTTACTAGCTATGCCCCCTTCTGCCCAGACTATAATATAGTAATCACTGCCACCAACTACTCTTTATTATCTACTATAAGGCCCTTGGCAAAGGGTGTCCAATCCTACTGTGTAATGGTACTATTAATCCAAATGGAATTTTTTACCAAGCGCCAGGCTATTTAGGAGTTGCCTGTACAGTGTCACCAAATACATATCCAAGTACTCTAACATATTAAATATGTCTCACAAATATCAGCCACAAAGACAGGTTTAAATATATTTAATAATAAATAATAAAAGATCAAGATGATAGTCAATCAACACAGTTACTTCAGAGTTCAAAATCACAGGAAATATTTTAAAACAACATTGCAAGACAGTCTCAAATAAATACAGAAAAAAATCTAAACTAATTTTTACTATATTCCTGTCTATATCTAAGAGAGATACTATGCCCTGAATCTTACTTGAAAAGCAAATGCAGATGATGATGATGATGAGTGAATGTTTCCAGGTCAGACAAAATACAAAATGCACAGTCTCTCTCTGATAGAGTTCTTAAATTAATATCAAATATTACTGCTAAGTTAGCTTAGATGACATCACTTTTGTCAGCTGACTTCAGTTCCCAGGCTAAAACAGAAACTAACAGAATTTAACATTTCTGTGTGAAAAATATGTATCTCCGAGATGTTTGCTCACAACTGGAAGTCGTAAAACAATAAAACACTTTTACATTTTAGTCCTGGTAATTACTTCTCTCCAAGACAACAGAAAAAATCTCTAGCTCTAGACATTGTGTCTGCTTCACTAAAACTGACAGATAACACATTCACAAAACAATTTCAACTTATTTTCTTGATATTTTGTAAGTTAATTTTCTATGTTCCAGCAGGGTATGCTGTGATTACATTCTTGAAGCTCAATATATAACATACAGTTCTGTATAGATCATATCAATATTCACAAATAACATAATTATTTACAAAATTCCAGATAGCTGGGCTGGCAAAGTCACACAGAGCACCACGACAAATGGCCAAAACAGTTGACTTATATAATTCTTCCCGTATAGGGCACCATGTAGAGTCTGTGCTGCTGCCCACAGCTCCATTCATTTTGGTGAATTTGAGATGGAAATACTTAACTGGGAGGAATCCTTCAAAGACACAGGAAGACCATACAAAATGCAAACAAGTATTGGCAGGAGGTCATGATCAAATGGGAGACAGAGACCTTAATCATTATGCCAACTGGTCTTCACTCAAATCCCGATGTGATAATCCTGAATATAAGCTACACTAGGATATACAATTTCTAGCATTCAAAATACTGAAAGGGAAAGTACTGTGGATGAATGGTACACTAAGATTTGATAGTGTAATGTGCAGTAAGGCACAGGATTTAGATTTTGCTGGGAATTTTCAAATGGTCATATTATAATAATGTAGTGTTAGAGTGTTAATGTTTCAAAATGGTTTTCTCATAAATGTGGTAATCTGTTCATTAGTTGAGGATTTAAGTGGTCAGGGAGAGGGAGTGAAGTAGAAAATGGCTAACCTAGGTTACACAGTTGGCAGGGCGCGAAGGAACCAGCTATTCATGCTCTTTGGATGTACTTATATGCAGACTCTGTAGTGATTTGGCCATCTTCATGAAGCAATTCTTAGCATCGTACCGTCTTAGTTAATAAACCATAAATATAAGTAGGTCATTTTTAACATCTGTTTTCTGCCTTTTCTGTTTTTTTTTTTTTTTATTTAACATTGCATTAAAAATTTTTAATGCAAAAATGGTAATATATGTCCCATGTCACACAGAGAATATACATTTCAGTATTACATATCTTTTTTTTTAATTCAGTTTTCAAAACCACTTACAATTACTCTATAAGTACTTAAAAAAGAAAGTAATAGATATACCTGTTGTTTTAAAGTCATGTTTATTCAGTAGAAAGACACCTTGGATTATCTTTTATGCCCACTGCAGGTCTTTCTGCTACAAATAATAATTACATTTAACTAAATTTGCCTGCATTTTATAACACTTTATTTTGGTTTCATCTTTCCCCAAGTTCTAATGATATTGCAAACTATTGTAATGGTTATTTTCACCTTGACCAGACTGCAGTGACAGTAACTTTTTAGAAATGTTTTTGATTTGGGGTGAACTTCTTTAATAAATGCAATAGCAGACAATATAAGCTAGAAATCACTTTACTGGCTGAGTCACTATGACATGACTGATGAGGTCACACAGCTGATAAAATAATCATTGAATTGGTTTACGTCTCTAAAACAAAATAAATCAATAAATAAAATTCTTTATCTGTCTGGCATCTCTCCATCAAGGTCAAGGCAGTTGTTTAGTATTACAGATCAGAAGCTAACTACTGTCTTAAACCTAATCAAGCACACAGATCTGTAAATAAAAAAAAAAGTCTTAAAGCAGAACAGAAAAACATGCAAAGGTCTAAGTTAATAATTAAATAGAAGTGGCATCAGAGAACAGTGGCGGCTGGTAACTTCAAATTAAAGGGGGGGGTGTAGGAGACAGCTGAATGGGTGGGGCTAATGCGAAGGGGTATGACCAACTAGAAAGGGGAGCTATGCTCAAAACCACAAAAATTGGAACTTTAATTAAATACGCTGCCCTGGGTGCCAAACTGTCATTATGAGAGTCCAATCAAGACAAAATGAAGTGTAGAAGAAAAAAATATTTCAGTGACTGGCTGCATGACATCTTACTTAATATCTAGATGGAAACAAAAAGGTTGTAAGGCATGAAAAACTAAATTACTTTTTAAATACATTACGGGAATACCAGTCAAAGTCAAGTATAAGAAAAACAAGCAGCACTCAACTCAAACCACTTCTCCTTGCACTGCAGTTCTAATTATAATTTATATTCAGCTTTATTAAAGTACAAAGTAATATGCTGAAAATAGCAATCTCTGTGATACCCCCACTTGTAAAAATTTGTTTTATCCAAAAAAGACCTGCTGCCTGACAACAACTATCTAGCTGTTTCATGGGAAAAACATGATCAAAGTAAAAAATGAACAGCAAACAAGAAACAAGCTCAAGATAAATTGCTTAAAGGATTACTGCACAGGTTATAGACCACACATGATAGATTGGCATTCTATTCAGTTTACGGGTAAAGCCTGCAAAGATGACTTCAAGTTACCAACAAAGGTAATGAGCTTCTTAAAATACTGTAATCTTGTCCTTTATTACAAATACTGTCATATGCATTTCAATACCCAAGGCTTTTACATTATCTAGTTATGTAAGTATTCTCTGCATGGCAACAACAAAAAGGCTTTCAATGTTGGTAATTCTTTAACAGTATGCTTATTAAAATGTACTTGCATCTTACAATCTCAGACAAGCTTACCTGATGGTCATGAAAGCACTGCTACTTAAACACAGAGCAACTGGCACTTTCTGAATAATAAGAAGCATAAATCAACAGTATAAAAATATGACAGAAAACCAGAACATTCTGCAAAATCAAACAAGGACAGATGAAAAGCCACTGTAGTCTACCTTGGATGGGGGGATACTCTGCACACTTACACTGCATAACTGCTCCTTGCCTTGCTTGGACACATCCAGAGTCACTACATGAGGGAGTGGGGTGCAACAAGTATGTCACAATTTTAAATGTCTCTGGCTGACTGTGATGGCCCTGACACATTTGTCATACCTTTCAACCTCAGAGCAAGAAGTCTGGACAAAGCCATACATAGAAGTGGGACAAAGGCCCAAAAATAAGGACAATATTTAAATATTGCTCTTATAAACTTTCTAATTGAATAGTAGGTCTTGCATTAGTATGAATTTTCTGAAGGGTATGGAATCTAAAACTCAAATGTCTGTCATTATTTTCTAACTTCAGTCTTTAATGATTTGCCATGAGTTTGTGAGAAAACCAGAATTTTATGAAAAATGGACCAAAAATGTGATGCAAAAATAGAAATAGCCACACAATACAGCTGGGAACCTGTCAAAGAAAGGACACTTTTTTAATATTAGCACTGTTAACTTGAGCAGCTGACAAAATAAACAAATCTACATGCATTTCTGAAATAAAAGTAATCTATAACTCTGATTATTACAGTTATTTCTTAATTGTAAACCCTCCACATTTTCTTCCAAAATTGCCATTTTGTGGAGGGATTATTTGAGGGAGAGCAACATTTTGAGCCAAAATTGGGGACAGTTGAGAGGTTTGGATATGCCTAATTCTATAAAGTAATTTATTTGCACGTACCTCTCAACCTGTTAAGGCAGGAAATCTGGAAAAGGCCAAATATATTGGGAGAACATACAAACAGTACTAAAAATTGCTCTTGTATAAACTTAGTTGATAGAATAACAGGTCTTGCTTTAGCATGCATTTTTCTGAAGGTTATGAAGTCTGAAACTCAATGTCTGTCATTATATAGTGACTTAATTCCTAAATGATTTGCCAGAAAACCACACATTTTATGAGGAACAAACCAAAAATAAGAAGCAAAAATCTATTCAATCTGTGAAAATCTGGACAGTTGAGAGGTACAGTTTAGTCGGGGCTGTCTTTGGGTTTGCCGCCCTTCCCCTTCACAAAATCATGGTTGGATGGAACCTCTCCCCTGCAGCCATTCCAATGACGCATTACTTGGCTATTTCACCCTGTTTACCCTAAACTCTGTAATGTGCATACTGCGTTACGTCTATGATGATTTGGATTTCATTTGAAAGTTTTATTTTGCATTTTACAGCACAAACACTAAGATAGCTGCTAAACAATGCAATGCAGTCTTACAATGAAAATAGACTTAGCATTAAAACTTATCTGCCCTTGAAACTCACATTCATTGAAACAGCATTGAAATTCACATTCAAAGAAAATACATTTGGCTAGTATAAAGATTAACTTTGAGCCTTTTTCAAATGATAGGCCCCTTGCACACAAGACATACATGTGTTGTGTGATACACCTTCCTGATTGCATTAAATTATATTCTTTCTATAATACAGTACAGTTGTTAGAGGGTGTTTTAAATTTATTGTTTTGAACATTTTTCCAGTAATCAATGAAACAAAATGCATGCACCAATAGTGACAAAACTGCCCAGTTGAGAACATTTCTATCATAAAAGTCTTCTCAACCTTCTACAATCCACCAGTATCAGGAAATATGCACACTCTCTGCAGAAATAAAAGTCATCTAAATAATTCCACATTAAATAGATCTGTAACTAATGAAGAGGTTGCTGCTAGCAAACAACTTTATATTTCATTGTTTTATCTACAAATAAAGTGCCTGTTATCTTCACCAAAGAGGACATTCTCAGTACGGCAGCATCCACCCGGTGTGGGAGTAGAACCCACAGCCTTGTGCATCAAAAGCAAGTATGCTACCTGTTATGCTATTAATAATGCAAGCAGAATCAGGATAAGCAGCGCTAAACATCTCTTCCCCTGCAGCTCTAAACTCTTTGAAAAATCTACATGACACTCAACTGTACCTCTCAACTTTGCAGCACAAGAAATCTGGAAAAATCCAAAATTTATTGGGGGGCAAAAGCCCAAAAAACAGGGACACATTTTAAACACTGCTTGTATAATCTTGGAAATTTGCTAATATAAAACACTTTGTTATCACCATACATTTCACTGCCAAGACTTGAACCCAGGACCCTGTGCAAAACTGTCAGAGCAACATACCACCATGCCAAATCGGCGGTTATATGAAAGAGAAGAAGACTGAAACTTAAGTGGCTACCATTTAGTGAATTCAGTTCTCACCATAGCTGTCAACCTCTTAGCACAAAACACCTGGACAAAGCCAGTAATGAGGAATACAGCCCTCAAACATATTCAGTGAATTCAGTTCTCACCATAGCTCTCAACCTTAGCACAAAGAACCTGGCCAAAGCCAATAATAGGGGAATGCAGTCCCAAACATAGGGACACATTTCAAATATTCATCTTATAAACTTGCTAGAATAAAAGGTTTTGTGTTACTATGTACTTTTTGAAGAATATGAAGTCTGAAATTCAAATGCCTGTCAATTTAATTTATTTAATATTTGTTAACCAGGAAAGTCTGACTTGGAACAAAAGCCATTTTCAGCAGAGCCCCAGGGAGAAATACTGCAGATACATGTCTTTATAACATGGGAGGACACCAGAGCAATCCCACACACAAACAAAGGAAGGACATGCAGACACCACACAGAAAGCACCCCTGCCAAGAATCAAACCAGAGAATCTCTAGCTGTAAGGCAATAATGCTGCCACTGCACCATCAACTATCTAAGGAATTGAAAATTCAGAAACCACAGATTTTATGAGGAATAGAACAGAACAAAATACGAGGCAAAAATCTGTAAAAGTTTCACAAATGGTGGTGGGTAGGGAATTCAGGCTCTTGTCACCTGCACCCAGGGTACAGGGTTCAAGCCAGATGTATTCTCTAACCACCACCTGAGTTCTCTCTATAGCCACCTTTCACACACACACACACACACACACACACACACACACACACACACACACACACACACACACACACACACACACACACACACACACACACACACACACACATGCCCTGTTCGCTTCATACCTTCAATGATAATAAACTCCAAAGCTGGCTCTGCAATGATAAAATCCACAGCTTCAAAATACACGCACACATACACCCTGTTCGTGTTATACCTTCAATGATAATAAACTCCAAAGCTGGCTCTGCAATGATAATAAAATCCACAGCTTCAGAATCCAACTCCACAACTTCAGCGTTTGTGCCGAAATGCACACTTCCTTTTTCCTGGAACTGGTTGTGAACATTCCAAGACTGCTGACCTTGCAGTCTGATCCCCTTCCAGTCTATGCAGTTAACACCGCATAGACTTCTGGGGCATTGGGGTTCACAGCTGGGGGGCTGCAGTCTGATATCACGAGCCGCCACTGTCAGAGATAGAAGCTTCACAAAGAAAAAGGAAAGGTATTAAGGCTTAAAAATGCACATGCAATGCTAGCTAGTTATTAATTTAAGGGAAATGGTAAATAATATTTACAATTTCATGTGATGGATGGAACTGGACAATTCTCATACAGTTTTTCTTTATGATTATGCATGTGTGAGACACAATCCCTTACAGCAGTATTAGACATATATGAGATATGTAATACAAGACATTTGGTATCAGTATAAATCATTACTTCCCAACCAAAATATATTCAGTTGTTAAAACCTACCAGTACTTAAAACTTATGGTGAACCATATCAAGACACCTTACATATAAAACTTTGAGCAAACATTCTAGACAAAGGTATCTTCAGTGAGGACACAAAGGTCCAAACCAGAAACAGATTTTAAATATAGCATTTATAGAGTTAGAAAGTTGTTAGAATAAAAGGTTTTGCATTAGAATGCATTTTCTGAAGGATATAAATTCTGAAACTCAGATGCTATTATTTAGTGAATATCAGTTCTCAATGATTTGCCAAAAACATAACTTTTTTGAGTTTTTATCTATATTAGAGAAAAATTCACCTCCAGTCTAGCTAGACTGGAGAACTCCATGGTGTTGCTCAGCAGGTTGTTGTGGGTAAGACCCCTATTCAAGTCATAGCCAGTTATAGATCCCCCTCCATGGGTCATGACATGCATGAAACCTACTTGACCAATCTGACAATCCAAATATTACCAAACACTTTGGTTATGGGGATTTCAATTATCTCACCATCAACTGGGAAAACTATATTAGCCCTAACTAGCTAGCGCAAAAGTTCCTTGACTTTTGTTAACTCAAATGCTCTGGACCAAGTTGTTCATACCCCAACAGGAGGAACAAACATACTAAATCTGGTCCTCACTAACATGTCAAACAAATGCACTACCGCAACTGTCAGACCCTCATTAGTTAAATCTGACCACAAGTCAGTCACCTACAAGCTGATACTAACATCAGAACTCACAATGGGTAAAATCAGACTAAAAACCTTCACCAAGGCAAACTATACCCTGCTAGGTGATGGTATAAATGCATTTTGAACCCCATCCTCTATCTGGAAGCAGTAACTACACCAAAGCTTACACTATAGCCCTGTACAATCACCTTTGTAAGTGTATAGACACAGCTGTACCAGAAAGAATCAAAGCCAGAGCCCCAGGTAAACACAAGCTGCCATGGTGGACATCCAGCATCAATAAACTTTACAATAAATGATAAATGTTACTGTTCAAGAAAACAAAGACAAGACCCCAGGAATGGAAAAGCAACTCCAATCAGCCTCAACAGGTAAATAAGATAACTTGTCAAATCCTTTAAGGGCTTCTTTGAGAAAAAATTATTATAAGTCCTTTTACAGCTATGTACATAGCATAGAAGGTAGGACCCAAGCATGTGCAGAACTTGTGACCAACAGTATCACACACACTGACCCCTCAGAGATAGCAAACCTGCTAGTGTATAGGTTTGGCAAAAATTTCACTCATGCATTTGCTCCAAATCTATCACAAACCTTCCCCCAAACTGCCCCCTACCCCATATATCTGGACAACAGATCATCAAAGCCTTGTCCAAGACAAAAAACACAGCCTCTATGGGACCAGACTGCATCCCAGGCTGTCTTCTAAAACAGGCTAAAACATGAACTAGCATCACCATTAAGTGCCCTTTTCAATTAAAGTCTAACCACAGACTCTGTTTCTGCAGAATGGAGAACAGCAACACCTATTCCCCTCCACAAAGGTGGCCTAGCAACAGACCCAGGGAATTACAGACCCATAAGCCTGACCAGCCTCATCTGTAAGGCCATGGAACGTATCATTATGGACCTCATAAATAAAGTCATAGGCAACCTACAAACACTGAATCCTTCCCAATTCAGTTTCATCAAATGCAAATACTGCCTATTAAATCTGGTGGATTGTTTTGAAAATATGATCAGGGCCACTGACAAGGGCAAATCTGTGCACACAGCATGCCTCAACTTGATAAAGGCTTTCCATGCAATCCCACACTCAGGCATTACCCATAAACTTAGCAAAACAAATGTAAACCCCATTGTTATAAGATGAGTTGCCAAATGGCTCACAAACCGGACACACAATATCAAAGTGGGTGATTCCACATCAACCAGCAGACCTGTCACCAGTGGGATGCCACAGAGGTCAGTGCTGGGCCCCCCTACTGTTTGGTATATACTTTTCAGACGTTCAGGTCAAAACTAAGGGGTTGCAGCCGACCAAGTTTGCAGATGACTACAAACTGGTTGCAATTATTGAATCCCCAAATGTTGTCAGTATACTTCAGGAGAGTCTTATACAAACCAACAACTGGAGTCTTAGTCACAGTCTCAAACTGAATGCAAAGAAATGCATCATCATTCCCTTTGACACAAACAATGTCCCTTCACACTATCAAATCAACAACAATACCCTAAGTACCCATGAAGTAGTAAGGGATCTGGGATCACAAGCTGACTATGACCTTAAGTTTGACCACCATATGTCTGTTGTAGTAAGGAAGGCTTTCTGTGTAGGACACTTGATTATTAAAGGCATTGCTTCAAGATCAAAAGAGGTTATAACCCCTCTATACCTACTACTAATCCAGCCCATAGTTGAGTATAACATCCTGTTCAGCATGTACTGTACATAGCACCTGCAGCAATTGGAGAGAGCCCAGAGGTTTCTAACTAAGAAGATTGAGGGACTTCAGCAGGTGCCATACACAGACTGACTAAAGTCTTTGTCACTATACTCTGAATCATATAGACTTCTTAGGGAAGACTTATACCTGGTTTACAGAACAATCTCAGACCCAAACCTAATGAATTTGTTGCATATCTTTATAAATCAAACAGGACAAGAGCAACCCATTCCAGGGACCTAAATACGGCCTGCGACTTAAATAGGACATGATGGAAGGATAGATTTATCTCCCAGCATCAGCCGCACCTTTGGAATAGGCTACCTATTCATGTGAAACAGAGCACCCCTATGACACTGTTCAAGAAGAACCTGGATGAGTGGATGGGGCACCATATAGTCTTACCAGGAATACCACCCACAACCCTCCTGAACATGGGCAGCCATTACTAAATGCAATCTTGGGTATTAACTAACATTTTTATGGTATTACATTGGGATGAAATAGCTAGACTTGAAATTACCTCCTGGTCGATAGGCTAATAATCTCCTATGATACTATGAACAAAACAAAAATATAAGACAAAAATCTTGACATTCTCTATGGTAGAGAGGTATGCAAGACTTTGATTCCTTTCAGTTTCCAGTCAAATGAATTTGATAGTTTGTACTTCCACTGTTGAAGAGTATACAGCTGTGAGCCATATTATGTATGCTTTACTTGATGGTGGTAAATATCCCTTTGGTCATGGCCTGTACCCATAAAAGGTAGCCAGTACTGAAAAGGAGGAGAAGCTGCACATTGCTGTGATACAGAAAGTGACATGCCTATCACCAGAATGGTCAAGCGCTTGGATAGATTCGACAACATGAAAACATTTCAAATGCACAGCTATTTTCAACAGATCCACTGCCTTAATTAAAAAAATAGAACAATGCATGTGATATAAAGCCTGAGATGAAGATAGCATTGTAAAATGTCAGAAGTTTCAACAGTCATGCATTTTTACTAGTACTTCCTAGTACTTCTATGTTTGAAGAATGCTGACATCTCTACCATTTAATGATTCAGAATGTACAACACATATTCCAATGTTTGACTCCTTTCATAGCTGCAAATCTAAAGAGATAGGTCATGATGTCTCAATTGTTTTAGAAGACTTAAAAGACTGAATCCAAGAAAACACCTCTGGACCTGTTTGTAGAATAATATGTATCAGTAATACTATATGCGATATTACAGAAACTTAACATATATCAGCTATATTCCTCAGACAACATGAGGGTTAACTGACTAATGTCCAGAACATAAATTAATTAAAAACATAATACTTATGTAGGAATTTGACTATCTCGATATGGAATGTGTAAATCGGATAACAAATAAACTGATCCAAATATGCACCAGCTATGTAACTCAGAACAAATTGGAAAATATAGCATGAAATCCACTTAGGACTAACAGTATCTTAGATACCATATTAACAATGTTAGAGCTTTCTGGTCCCCACTCATAGTTAATATCTTCTGTAATGACAGATCATAGTCCCATCACTTGTAGCCTGAGAAAAGCCATGCTCGGTCATAAGTACCCTGAATATCCCTCTGCAAATTAAAAAACAAACTGCATGGTAGTCCCATAGATTGCAAAACACCTGGTAGTGATGGCTGGTTTTCTACCCTCTAGTGAACTATTTTAATCTTTTCCTTTCATCTCCTCCTTTTAGGAAAGAAGCCATCTTCACACTTCCAAAACCTAATTCCGCAAACAAAACTGGAAATTATACAGCAATCTCATTGGTCCCATCATTTGCATACTTTCTGCAGAAGACTTGCTATCACTAGACATCTTCTTCTTCTTCTTCTTTCGGCTTTTCCCGGTTAGGGGTCGCCACAGCGGATCACTTGTCCACTCATGATTGGCAGTGGAGTTTTACAGTGTCGAGTTGCCAGCCCGGTGCCCAACCTTCCACAGAAGGCACACACACGCACTCACACCTAGGGCCAATTTAAAGTGTCCAATCCACCTACTGCATGTCTTTTCTGATGTGGGAGGAAACTGGAGCACCCGGAAGAAACCCACGCGACCACAGGGAGGACATGCAGACTCCGCACAGAAGGCACCCCAGCCGAGGATTGAACTGGAGAACCTCTTGCTGTGAGGTGACAATGCTAACCACTGCACCACCTAAATACTTAAATGAATACACCCTATTTCTTACCAAATACCAGTATGGCTATAACTAGTCAGAAGTATACATGCACTCCTTTCTCTCACAGATTTTAGTTTAACATCAGTGGTCAAAGCATTTCTAACAGGAGCTACAGTTACTGACCTTAAAAATGGATTCAGCCTACTTTATCGCAACTTTATTAATTCTCAAGTTTCTGTGAAAACTGGACTTATTATTATTTTCTGTTTCAGAAGCTATCTAACTAACAGATCTTTTAGAGTTAAACTATGACTAAGCTATCAGCCCTTGTACAGACTTTGGCTAGTGAGAAAAAGTGAGTAAATAAGAAATAGGCATATGATATGTGCTGTGACCTCCTTGAGGTACATATTCACTCTGCTAAGATTCAAACTGAAAAGTGAAGTGTACCATATGACTGACATACAAGTTCTCTAGCATTAGAGCTATATGTTCATATATAACATCCACATTTTAAAAATGATAAAATGTTTTTATTATGTAAGTCTGTTCTTTAGCACAAATTATATTAAACTGATCATTTAGAAATAAATGTTAAGTGTGCGCTCTGCATGTCATGGGCTGTTTGTATCAAACTGGTAATCTACACATGTTCAAAAAGCTTTTTTTATAATGTAACTTTCATTCCTTAGTATCATTTTAAAACTGTGAGGGAATTCAATCTATTTGTCTGAATTCTTCAACTCTCTTTCATATCGATAGCATTTAACAGAACAATTTGCACCAGAACTTGGACATCTGGTCATTTGGGGGGCAGTTCTTCCACCAATAAATCTTCACTTGAGGATAGAGCTTCTGGAGTCACATTCTGTACTCTTTTCTTTCACAATTTTATTTTCTTTTAGCAAGACTGGATGTGTTCCTTCAGGTTACTCTTCTTCCTGTATCTTCAACTTACATATATTTGGCAGGGATTCATAGATATAGCACCCTACACAACAAAAAATAGTGGGGGTACTGGCAACATGCAGCGAGATGGTGCTGCTAAGATATAAAAAGAGAGGTTATACTTTGGGGTTGGAATAGAATGTAGTTCATGCTAATGGGTGCATGATGACATAGAAATGAGGAACCCCATGTACGTGAGCCACATGAGTTATGCAGATGATGATATCAAATGAAAACAATTCAGAAATTTGTATAATGAGATAACCATTTTGAACACTGTGATTTGTGGTGCAAACGACAGGTAGAATGCCATGAGTAGTACTGTAACAGCTGAGTAAATCTCCATTATTACAACAACTGTCAACAATACAGTCATCATGGTCATTAACACCAACAGAGTAGGTACAGCCAGTGTCAAAAATAGCACCACCTAGTGGCCCAGCAGACTGGGGACCATTTCTAAGTGGAGAGGGAGTCTGTATGGAACATGGCCAAACTCTGTTGCCTGCATACAAAATCAGTACTGATGCATGACATTTTCTTTCCTGTGGATAATTAGGTATGTATAGCCTTAACCATCTTAGCTAAAGGAATCTTTCAGCAACCTTTCTGCATGTCACAAATGCAGGAATCACCCTAGCATTAAGTGGTATCCTTCCATCATCAAGAATGATGCTAAAGTATAAAGAATAGATGACTGGATTTAATAATTGGTTAAACACCTGGTGTCATTTGGTTGGGGGGGATCCAGTATGTGTCAGCATAACAAGAAAACCTTGAGAACTGTACTTGCTTTACCAAGGAGGTTTACTCCTTTCATTCCAAAGCTTCTACAAACTGGTGAAAACATTTACTGCCCCAGTTGTGCCTTTTTAGTCAGGCTCCAGCAAATGCACCTCCCAACCTAACTTTCCAAACAAAGCAGCCACTGTACCATACCACGGTGGCTATACTTTATGTTAGAACTCTAAACAACAGGTTGCCAGACATATATGCCTCTTTGCATAGCTCTATATATGTGTTGTCACAAAAAATGATTTGCAGGAAAATCCCACCTTAGAGCTAAAAAATATATATATTTTTATTCTACCTCTGCTTTCTGAGCTATTTTAACATTTCAAAATCACTCTGACTGCTACTTATAAAATTGTAATATGTTTTCTGCAAAATGACTGTCAATGGGGCTTGGCATATCAAAGTGATCTTATTTTTCCTTCAAGCCTTTCTCTTTTCCAAAATCCATTTCTAGTCTGCTTTATATGAGTCATGCTAGGCATAAGAAAAAGTGATGTATTCCAATGCCATTGATATATAACGGGAATAGTGTCAGTCACTGTCATCTTATATACTGTCTGTAACAGGACTGCATCTTATTTCTTGAATGGCCATCATTTGTGTGTGTCTCAAGGCGTGTTTTACATATACTATGGAATTATACAGCTGCGACCAAATCAGTTGTTAAATTGCAGGCCTTTTTTCAAAGTATCATTTTGTAGTCCAAAATGAATTGACACTCCCTCCCCTTACACTTTGGTAAATGAGTTGATACTTTACAAGAATTACAACAAAAATATTTTCTGACTTTTCTCCAAATGTCACAGATATCTTTGAAACTATATGCAAGTCACCTTAAAATGTAAAGTAGTATAACAACAAACATTTAAAGTTTAAAAGTTAACATTTCAATATTGTGATACTACTTATGTAAATTTGTCAAAAGAGGTGAGAATTGCCTTTGAACCATTGACTGATCTAATTGCTGCAATTTGTTATTAAAGGCATGGCTACATTGGAAGCAGCAGTGAATCAGTGTAAGTTCTTTATTTCTCTGCAATAAATAAAATGGAAAACAGTTTCACTCCTCTCTGCCTTGTTTACAGCAGCCTGAACTCCTGACATCAGCAGGATTGTCAGCAGTATTGAACTACAAATTTCGCTGTGTCTGTGGTATGTCATGCAGGTGTAGACAAATTCCTCTGCAACTTATCTGAGAAAAAAGTGGGTGGTCTTTCCATTCCTTTGATTCAAAAGTGAGGAAATGACAGTTTCATAAAGTACAAGCAGGTCTGAAGTTCCTAGACAATACTGGAATCATATTGTAGGGAGAAAGCCACCCCAAGAGTTGAGTTAAACTGTAGGAGAAGGTGGAGGATTGTGTTTTCCCATTGTTTAGACCTGATGGAAACTATGGTGGTACACCTACATACATACATACATACACGCATACATACATACAAATATTTCAAGCACAGGCATTAATGCCCTTCTAGCCTGCCAATATACCAAAATATTTATTCCCCCTAATAAGTGTCCAGACTGTTCTCAAATATCTAAACTAGTACTTGCTTTAATGTAATTCGGTAGTGTGTTCCATGCATTAGTTGCTCTCATGGAAAACTAATTGGTACACTTCTCATGCCTATAAAATGTTCTACATTGGTTGTTTGATAACCCTAAACATTCTCAAAGATAGTTGTCTCTAAATTCCCAATATACCTGAATAAGATCTCGTCTTAGATATCTATAAGAGACACTGTACAAGTTCAGCTTTTTAGTCTTTCATAATAACTTTTCATATCCATGGATGCCCTTGGTATATTTATGCTATACTCTTTCCAGTTTACTCATGCTTGTTTCTTACAAGGTTTCCATATTGTCATTCCATACTCAGGTTTTGGTCTAACAAACAATACCTCCATCATTTCTGATTTCCTAGACTATAAAAATCTTTTTATATAACCTATGTTCTATATATATCATTAACCAATTGGTTGATATGATTAGAAAAACTCAGTTGCTTAAATGAATTAATCTAGTTTCAATCACTGTGTGCTGTATTAAATATACCTTTCAATTTACCTTTCACTTTATGTCTCCCAAATCTCATATGCTTAGTTTTTTGATGTATTTATCAGCACATTATTCTCCTGTGGCCAAATGGTCAATTTAGTCAAGTTATTTTGCAGACATGCCTTATCTGTAAAGCATTTCATCAGTTTACCCAGTTTCAAGTCATCTGCATATAGACTATAGAACACCTCAGATGAAAATGTTGGGTCTGAAAGATACAATCTAAACAAGTAAGGACCTAGGACAGAGCCCTGTGGGACACCCTGAGTCTAACCAAGAATTTCACCTGTCTAATTGCTGTATGATACTTGCCATGTTCTATTTGTAAGCCATGCAGCTATCCATCCTATCAAGAGTACATCCATACCTAGTCATTCTAATTTATTGATCAGTCTTTTGTGTATGATCCTGATGAATACTGAAGTTATATAACTTACATCACACCACACTTTTTCATTCATAGCTGTTATTATATTGTTATAGAGCACTATGTTACAGTTGCCAATAAATCTATTTTGAAGAAATGCATGCTGTTATAAGGTTTCAAGTCCCAACCTATACAGTTCTGACATTAACTTATATTCTCCATTGTTTTTCCACAACATGAAAGTAGACATAAAGGTCTATATGACTATGGGTTTGTCCTACTCCCCTTTCACTTGCAGACATGTTTAATAAGCTCATGTCTCCAATGTTGAGGAATCTCCCCATATTTATATGACCTAGTAATTAATAGATACAATGATACTGTAAGGTCTTGCTCAATGTCATTGTTGCTCATTCTGTCTCCTCCCTGTCCATGTGCTTTGTTTGGATCCAGTTTACACAGTTCTTTTTCAATATACTAGCAATTCAATGGACCCTCCAGAATAAATGGTTCCAATTAGCCAAAAAGTACAATGAATAAATATAAACCAGCACCAAGACACGACTGTGACCATATAAACTCAGGTTTAATGCAGTATAACAAGGTAAGCGCTTTCACACAATAAATGTGCTTCTTCAGACAACAAGTCATAAAATCAAATAAATTATATAATACATTCATCATGTGTCATAAAAACAACAAAACAATAAAAACACATCCCTAATAAAACAATGATTGAGTAAATGGCAGCAAATGAACCTGGAATTGAGTTTTAATTATATATGACTATTGATAGACTTTTTTAAACCTTTGGAGAAAGAACTGACTGTTGATAGAATATATGCTGCATTGCCTGATTTGCATAAGGATGAGTTCCTAGCAAGGATGGACAGGGTCATTGATAATGTGTCTTCCTATGAACAGAGACTGAGAGCTCAAAAAATGAAAAAAATTAGTGAGTGACACTACAGACTTCTCTAGGGGTAATGTGTTTACCTGGTCAAGGAATTTGAATGCGGCTAGCATGGTGGTTGATACAAATAATATTCTTCAGAAAGAGAAAGATGCTGTTGTGCCTAGGACTCTCTCTACTAATAAAGCAGTGAATAATAATGTTGATGGGAATACTGGCATTGACATGATCAATGTTTCCAGTACATCTACCAGTTTCCCTTTAAACCCGACTTCTTCCACCAAGCCGGCAGATGTACAACCGAAGTCCATAAATATGATTGGTCCCACAGAGACACTCCCTTTACCTCTTCTGATTCGACAGAGGGAGAAATTGTGTTATTCACACTCCCAGAGCCGAGGGAGGAAGCGGCACCATTTGATGGAAGATGACAGAGCACAGACTTTGAAAACCACGTGGATGGACCAAATGGTTCAGTAATTTATAACATTTCCAACAAGGAAGTGACTTTAGCACAATTGTCTTTGCTAGAATGTGGTTTATCATTTATTCCAGCTTAGGGGTCCTGCCCGAGCGAAACCTTAGTAGACATTAAGAAATTTGTTAGAAATGTCATGTTTAAAACTTTGTATGGGGGTACTAATGATATAACAGAGAATTTTACATTTAAGAGACCTAGTGTTTTTCATCCTTTATTACATCCCGTATTAGAAATGTTTTCAAAGAAATGTAAAATTGATTTAATGGCTGCATATAAAGGTGGGAAGATGAAAAAAAAGACCTTTTGTAATTTAAATAGTAGCGAACGACAGGCTTTATTAGACTTACAGGGAGATGTAAGTCTGGATGTAGAAATAACTATAAAATCTGCTGACAAAGGTGGATCCATCATTGTGATGGACACAGTTTTATGATGACAGTATTATGGAGTTATTGAGGGATACATATGTGTATAGTGAAGTTAACTTTGAATATGTCACTACATTACATGACAGAGTGAATTCAAGTTTGAGTGATTGTTTATACAGTGGGTTAATATCTAAGGAGTTGTTCGACTACTTCATGGTAGAGCACCCTGTAGTCCCGGTGTTCCAAGTACTACCAAAGATACATAAATATGTAGAGATGCCTCCTATCAGAACTATAGTGTCTGGCAAAGGCTGGATCATGGAACCAATCTCTGTGTTTATAGAGAAAAAGTTAAGGCCAGTTCTTAATCCACAAAAACAGTTGCTAAGAGGCACTCAACAGTACTTGGGTGATCTATATCAGGCTACAAATGGTTTGAATTTTGATAGGAACTATTTCCTAGTAAGTTTAGACATTGTGTCTCTTTTCACATGTATCCCACATGATAAAGGTATTAGCATGTTGAAGGAATTATTAACATTTAAGAGTGATTACGATATAACAACTATTGACTTCATATGCCTTTTTCTAGAAATTGTTTTAGAAAACAATGTTTTTATGTATAGTGAGCGTTTATTTCTACAGAAGATTGACGTAGCTATGGGCACTAGTGCCAATAGCTACGCCAATACTGTTATGGCCCTATGGGAGGAGTAGCATGTTTTTGATTCTGACTTTTCATCCTATATTACATTTTACAGAAGGTTTGTAGACAACCTTTTTTTGGTTTAATTTATATGCCATTTGAATAATACTGTGTCATTTCTGTCACTTACACACAAGGTTTTAGTAAAACAGATAGATTTTCTAGATGTTAAGGTTTTTGTTAATTCTCTGGGTCATTTAACCACTACTTTGTATAGGAAGAATACACTGTTGCAATGCAACAATATGCGTGCTGGACATGTTTTTAAAAATGTTGCTAAAGGACAGTGTATGCGTCTATCTAGGGTGAATAATGAAGATACTTTATATGAGAGGGACATTAATTGTTTTAAGCAGGAACTACTTGACAGAGGCTATAAGAGAAAAGAAGTAGATGATGCAGTTTATTTTATGAAAGAGAATAGGAGAGGGAGGGTAGAAATTATTTTACACATAGACCTTCTTCATTTAATGAAAGGGATGCTGAGTCTACTATGATAGAGACACTTCCCATGTCTCTTTTTTATACTAGTGATGTAAATGAAATTATAAGAATTATCAAGAATAATTGGTCTATTTTACATCTTGACCATGATATTCACTCTATTGTGGGTGAACAACCCAGATTTAGTTTTAAAAATAAGAAATTTCTAAAAAGACACCTGTGTTATAAAAATTCCACATGTGCCAGGAGAGATGTAATAAATAGACCTTCGATGCATTGCTGTTTTAGATGTAATTTCTGTATATTTATAGACCCCTTTGTAGACTTTGCTCATCCTATCACAAATAGGAAGTTTTATTTTAAAATTACTGCTTATTGTCACAGTAGGAACCTAGCTTATTTAGCCAAGTGTAGAGCCTGCAAATGTTTTTATATAGACAAGACCAATAGGTCTTTGCTGGAGAGGCTGAGAGAACATATGTATAGTATAAATAAATGTGATGAACATAATGCCCTGGCTAAACACCATGTTGAATATGGATATGAACACATTTTTGGATTCAGGGTAATTGAGATGGTGAGCCCTAATATTTGAGGTGGTGATTTTAGAAATTTTACTGAAGAATGAGAATTATCATGGAGTTTTAATATGCAGGTGGATAGGTTTCCTGGCATTAATGAGAGAGCCTCTATTAAACTGGCTTTGAAGGACAGAGGCCTTTTTAAATGAATAAGATTGTTTTATTGTTTTATTAGGGATGTGTTCTTATTGGTTTGTTGTTTTTATGACACATGAATGTATTATATAATGTATTTGATGTTATGACTTGTTGTCTGAAGAAGCACATTTATTGTGTGAAAGCGCTTACCTTGTTATACTGCATTAAACCTGAATTTATATGGTCACAGTCATGTCTTGGTGCTGGTTTAAATGTATTCATTGTCTTTTATAGGTTCATAGGTAGGTACTAGGCTATTGGCCCTGGAGTCTATACAAGCCCATCCAAAAAGGTAACCTGGCTTTTGCCACCCAAGAAAATTATTTTCCTGCGTCACTTTCGAGCAGAGCCCCAGAGGTGATCCCCGGGGTGAATTTCCTATTTCCCATCCAATCATCAAGATTTTTCTTGAAGAGTGCTAAGGAGGAGCTTTGTTTGATATAGATAGGTAGTTTATTCCAGAGTATGGGAAGTCTCTGGGACAGGAATCTATCCCTCCAGCATGTTCTGTTTATTGTGGTGACAAGGTTTAGGTCCCTAGAGCGTGTAGCTCGGAGGGATTGGGATTTCTTTAAGTGGAGCATGTCCAACAGCTCTGGGTTTGACATAGCTTTGTATGTTAGGCAGAGATCACCTCTGAGTAGGCAATATGTGACGGAGTAAAGCTGGAGTTTTTTGAGATGGTCTGCGTAGGGCATCTGCTTGAGGCCAGTAATACTCTTTGTGAGGTATTTCTGTGGCCTTTCCAGTTGTTGTAGATGTCTTGTGAGGTACATACCAAAAGGGGCGTTGTACTCTATAATGGGTTAATGAGTGATGAGTAGAGGAGAACAATGACCTCTTTTTTTCTGGATGAGAAACCTTTTGTGATGAGGTGTGCAACATAGAAGGATTTCCTGACTACTGTGGTGATGTGATTATCAAAGGAGAGACTACTGTCCACCTGTGTCCCAAGGTCTCTTATCACACTTTCAGTGTTAAGTATACTACCGCCTATGTTGTAGTTCATGGGTACAGAGTTTTTACCAAAGGGGATGACAATGCACTTTTTGGCATTGAGCTTGAGGCCATGGCTTTGACACCAGGCATCTGTCTCAGTGAGGCCCTTTTGTAGGATGTCCACATCGTTAGGAGTTTCGATTATGGCTCCTAGTTTGCAGTCTTCTGTGAACTTCATTAGCCAAAGACCTTCTGTGTTAGCCTGTACCTCAGAGAAGTAGATACCAAACAGGAGAGGACCCAGGACTGAACCCTGTGGTACTCCACTTGTCACTGGTCTGAAGTCAGATTTGGAGTCTGCTACTTTGACAGTGTGGGTTCTGTCAGTGAACCATTTGGCAACCCATCTTGTGACATTGGGATTTATACCTAGTTTAGTGAGTTTATCTATAATTCCAGAGTGGGGGATGGTGATGAAAGCCTTGACAAGATCTAGATAGGCTGTGTGAGCCACCTTACCCTTGTCTATGGCTTTGGTGACTGCTTCAAAGAATTCTGTCAGGTTTAGGAGACATGATCTGCCTTTTACAAACCCGAACTAGGTGGGGTCCAGAGTTTGGAGATTACTGATGTCATCGTTTATAAGTTCCATGATGATACATTCCATGGCCTTGCAGACCAGGCTCGTCAGGCTAATGGTGCGGTAGTTCCCAGGGTCCGTGGTGGCTCCCCCCCTGTGGAGTGGGATAACCGTCGCTGTGCGCCATTCAGCAGGCACAAAGCCTGAGGTGAGGCTATGACTGAACATGGTACTTAGGTGGGGTGCCAGTTCATTCTGTAGTTTGTGTAGAACGCGGCCTGGGATGTTGTCTGGTCCCATGGATGCTGTGTTCTTGGCTTTGGAGAGTGTGGTTTTTATCTGTGCAGCCGTGATTACAGGAACTTTGTATTCTTCCGGTATAGAGATGGGCTCTTTAGTGGGTGAGAGGGGGGTAAAGTTAGCACTGAACCTATCTGCCAGGATGTTGGCAATATCAGTTGGGTCTGTATATTTAGTGCCATTGTGCTGTAACTCAGAGCAGATCTGAGTGTTGCCACTGAGATTCTTGACATAGCTATGGAATGCTTTGTGATTGTCTTTAGAATCAGTGGTGATTTTGTTTTCATAACTAGCTTTGGAGGATTTTATCAGGGATCGCAGCTTCTTACTGAGGCTGACAAGGGAGCTCCTCCACTCATGGGATTTTACTCTCTTTTGCAACAGTTTCTTCCTTCTGTTTGAAAGTTTGTTTATGGCAGGGGACCACCAGATTGGCTTCCTTTTTTTGGAGGGTAGTGTCTTAGTTCTGTTTGGGATAGCACGATCCATGCACTCATGCAAGTGCTTATAAAGTGCAATTGTGTAGGATTCAGTAGTCGTAACTGTATTGTCCATCTGCATGGGTGTCATGAAGTTCACCACTTCTGTCTTAAGAAGCATGAAGTTGGCTTTGGAGAAATTTGTTACCATGATTTCCTTAATGGGGGGGGGGGGCAGCATGTAGATATCTAAGGTAATTAGCTTATGGTCGGATTGGACCAATGAGGCATTGACTTCAGGTGTAGAACACCGGTCACTCATGTTGGTAATGACTAGATCTAGGATATTGTTGCCCCTGGTGTGGGTGTGGATACATTGATCCAGGGCATTGGAGTTTATGAATTCCAGAAAGCACTGAGTGAAGGAGTTGGTACATGAGTAGTTTTCCCAGTTAATGGTGGGGTAGTTGAAATCGCCCATTATTAGGGTGTTTGGTTGAACCCTAATATTTTCCAGTACATCAAGAAAAGAGGAGTGGGAATCCTGGGGCATGGTGGGTGATCTGTAGCAAGCTACAATTTGGATTGCAGTTTTACCCTGAGTTAGTTGCACTTGGATAACCTCGGCTGCATTATGCTGAGCAACTAGCCTGGACGTGTGAATATCCTTAATGAATATGGACACACCTCCGCCTTTGGTGTTCCGGTCTAGGTTACATGGCTGAAAAGTGTGTTATGAGTTATAGCCTGGTAGTGCAGGGGTGCTCTCTGGAGCCTTGAACCAGGTTTCAGTCACTGCACAGATATCAATGTTCTCCATTTTAAGGAGTGCCTCGAGTGAGTGCATTTTGAGATTTAGACTTCTAGCATTGAGTAGCATCACCTTCAGTTTTTGCTTGCCTGTTCCTGTTACGGTGGTGAATTTGTCATTTGAGCCTTGCCTAAAAAAGGTACTATAGGGGCGGCAAGAACCTTAGCCAGTATCTGGAATCCCAGGGGTGACAGGTGCAGGCCATCTCTGGCAAAGCATCGTGGTCTGTCGACCATATCATCCCAGGCAGACAGATACTTGATCCCTTTAGAATGGCACCAGAAGCTTAGCCAATTGTTGAAGTCAATAATTTTGTCCTTGTACTGCGGCATCATTCTGGGTGATGGCAGAATGCTACTCAGGGCTAGGGTCATACTTGCCTGGGCTACAAGATCGGAGAGCTCTTCCATGTCTGTTTTCATGTAGTCTAGGGAGGTACATCTCAGGTCGTTCACACCAACATGGACAATGACAGAGTCATATTTGTACTTGTTGTGGAGTGACCTGAGTCCATGGGTTATGTGACGGATCCTGGCACCTGACAAGCAGCTGACAGTAACCTTCTCCTTGTTTAGCCTGGTGAGTGGGACATCAGTGTGCCTGACTATAGAGTCACCTATGACTAGTGTGTTGGGTACATTGTTTTGCTTTATTGGCTGTGGTTGAGTGGCACACTGCATCTGCGGGCTATCTTTTTCAGTATAACCTAATTTGATTCCAGTTTCTGTGGTGACCTGGATGTCACTAGGACAACTTATCACCCCCTTTGTGGGGCCAAACTGTTTTGCCTAAGATTTTGTAAATATATCTATAATCTGTTGTGTCTGAGAATACAGTTTGGAAACTACACACAGTTTATCAGTTTGTATGTCTTTACTCATTCCACATCTTATGTATCTAAAAAAGGTTTCCTATTATGCTCAATATCTTTATATAAATTTTCTTAATTTTTCTTGATCTTGTCTCACCATATGATTAATTTGTTGGTCCATATTATTTATTTCAGTTTTCAAAGTTGTAGTTCAACCTCTCTTCAATTTTTTTTATATTTATTGTCTCTCACCTTAATCAGCTATCGTGTTCTTATGGAAATGTATCCCCCTGACATTGTATGGCTAGATCTGATGTTAAAACATTTTTTTTTTCTTATTTTTTGCAATCAAACAATTTCTCTTTCAAAACTTTCCACATTCCATCTGCAGTTTTTCTACTCCAGTTAGCTTTACCAAGTTACTGTTTTGTTTGCATATAATCTGTAATTAATCTTCTGTGCATTGGTGCAAATTTCAGTTTGGCAGAATTATCTAGCAACAAATTAATATTTATAACCCCATTATCACTGCTCATCAATGGTGGTAAAACTTGACTTAAACTAACAGTAATTTCTTTAGGAACACAAACAATTTCTATCTAGTATGTTCCATTTCCTGGTAGTTTTTTTTTTTTTTTTACAATCTGAAGCAATTGTTGTTCCTGAACATAAGTAGAGAATATATATATTTTTTTACTAATGTTGTTGAATCCATAGTATTGCAATCTGTTAATGGTAAATTTAAGTCCCCAGCTTATATCATTCTTCCCTGTTGTGTTTCATGTAAGAAATGTATGAATTCCTCTAGGTCATCAGCACTTGACGTTGGTGGCCTATACACTCCAACAATTGTTATATGTTACAGGGTTGTCTTTATTGTCACAGTTACACAGTCTATAGTATTGGTGTTATCATTGAACATGTAATAATCACAGGTCTCATAATTACCTTTAATCCCCATCATAACACATCCACCTGATTTTTTGTTAGAATGTCTGTTACAGAAAAATATTCATACCCTGACAGAACTGGCTTCCCATCATCGTTCTTTAACCATGTTTCACAAACAATAACAACATCAATCTTGTGAAAACATAACAAATTTTCAAATAAAAAAACTTTATTATTAACATTTATCAGAGATGCATCAAATGTTGCTATCTGTAAACTGTTAAATTTTTGCCCTGGCAAAAATCCTGCCTAGTGTTTGTCAAGTATTGCAAAATATCTGCTGCAAAAACTATCTTTCCTGATCTTGACAAATGCACGCCATCCTGTCTGAACATGTGTGCTCAAAACTAGACTTGGATGCTCTACACATTTCCATTTTTTTAAAACGGCATTTTTCCATGTAGTGAACTGACTATCCCTTCTATATGTGATTTGTGAAAAATTTGTCCTAACACCAGTACAAGCTATACTGTCTAAGAGGGCTGTACGTTCCCTACTAACAGTCAGACAGTCCATGTGGATGAGATCATTTGCACCAACATGGATAAAAACAGATCCATTCTTCATTACATTGAGACATTCCAAGGCTTGTCTCACATCTTCTATTTTTGCTGCTGGCAAGCATAACACTATTCAATGTTCGTTATGTTCTCTGCAAATGTAAGTATCAGTTCCTCTAACAACTGAATCTCCAGTTACAAGAGTTTCTATCTTTTCTGGCCAGATCTGAAGAATATTCAAGTTCTAATTCAATAATACTTACTATGCCAATTGTTACCAAGGAATGATCTTCATCAACGTTAGTCTTATTAATCCCACTGTTTTCATTGCATATTACATTTGCAAGTAGATAATTCTCATCTAGCTGTCGTTATACATCCACAGCTTGAGCCATTATACATCCACAGCTTGAGCCATGTGGTTATATAACTTACATCACACCACACTTTTTCATTCATAGCTGTTATTATATTGTTATAGAGCACTATGTTACAGTTGCTAATAAATCTATTTTGAAGAAATGCATGCTGTTATAAGGTTTCAAGTCCCAACCTATACAGTTCTGACATTAACTTATATTCTCCATTGTTTTCCACAACATGAAAGTAGACATAAAGGTCTATATGACTATGGGTTTGTCTTACTCCCCTTTCACTTGCAGACATGTTTAATAAGCTCATGTCTCCAATGTTGAGGAATCTCCCCATATTTATATGACCTAGTAATTAATAGATACAATGATACTGTAAGGTCTTGCTCAATGTCATTGTTGCTCATTCTGTCTCCTCCCTGTCCATGTGCTTTGTTTGGATCCAGTTTACACAGTTCTTTTTCAATATACTAGCAATTCAATGGACCCTCCAGAATAAAATGGTTCCAATTAGCCAAAAAGTACAATGAATAAATATAAACCAGCACCAAGACACGACTGTGACCATATAAACTCAGGTTTAATGCAGTATAACAAGGTAAGCGCCACACAATAAATGTGCTTCTTCAGACAACAAGTCATAAAATCAAATAAATTATATAATACATTCATCATGTGTCATAAAAACAACAAAACAATAAAAACACATCCCTAATAAAACAATGATTGAGTAAATGGCAGCAAATGAACCTGGAATTGAGTTTTAATTATATATGACTATTGATAGACTTTTTTAAACCTTTGGAGAAAGAACTGACTGTTGATAGAATATATGCTGCATTGCCTGATTTGCATAAGGATGAGTTCCTAGCAAGGATGGACAGGGTCATTGATAATGTGTCTTCCTATGAACAGAGACTGAGAGCTCAAAAAATGAAAAAAATTAGTGAGTGACACTACAGACTTCTAGGGTAATGTGTTTACCAGGGCAAGGAATTTGAATGCGGCTAGCATGGTGGTTGATACAAATAATATTCTTCAGAAAGAGAAAGATGCTGTTGTGCCTAGGACTCTCTCTCTACTAATAAAGCAGTGAATAATAATGTTGATGGGAATACTGGCATTGACATGATCAATGTTTCCAGTACATCTACCAGTTTCCCTTTAAACCCGACTTCTTCCACCAAGCCGCAGATGTACAACCAAGTCCATAAATATGATTGGTCCCACAGAGACACTCCCTTTACCTCTTCTGATTCGACAGAGGGAGAAATTGTGTTATTCACACCCCAGAGCCGAGGGAGGAAGCGGCACCATTTGATGGAAGATGACAGAGCACAGACTTTGAAAACCACGTGGATGGACCAAATGGTTCAGTAATTTATAACATTTCCAACAAGGAAGTGACTTTAGCACAATTGTCTTTGCTAGAATGTGGTTTATCATTTATTCCAGCTTAGGGTCCTGCCCGAGCTAAACCTTAGTAGACATTAAGAAATTTGTTAGAAATGTCATGTTTAAAACTTTGTATGGGGGTACTAATGATATAACAGAGAATTTTACATTTAAGAGACCTAGTGTTTTTCATCCTTTATTACATCCCGTATTAGAAATGTTTTCAAAGAAATGTAAAATTGATTTAATGGCTGCATATAAAGGTGGAAGATGAAAAAAAGACCTTTTGTAATTTAAATAGTAGCTTAACGACAGGTTTTATTAGACTTACAGGAGATGTAAGTCTGGATGTAGAAATAACTATAAAATCTGCTGACAAAGGTGGATCCATCATTGTGATGGACACAGTTTTATGATGACAGTATTATGGAGTTATTGAGGGATACATATGTGTATAGTGAAGTTAACTTTGAATATGTCACTACATTACATGACAGAGTGAATTCAAGTTTGAGTGATTGTTTATACAGTGGGTTAATATCTAAGGAGTTGTTTGACTACTTCATGGTAGAGCACCCTGTAGTCCCGGTGTTCCAAGTACTACCAAAGATACATAAATATGTAGAGATGCCTCCTATCAGAACTATAGTGTCTGGCAAAGGCTGGATCATGGAACCAATCTCTGTGTTTATAGAGAAAAAGTTAAGGCCAGTTCTTAATCCACAAAAACAGTTGCTAAGAGGCACTCGACAGTACTTGGGTGATCTATATCAGGCTACAAATGGTTTGAATTTTGATGGGAAGTATTTCCTAGTAAGTTTAGACATTGTGTCTCTTTTCACATGTATCCCACATGATAAAGGTATTAGCATGTTGAAGGAATTATTAACATTTAAGAGTGATTACGATATAACAACTATTGACTTCATATGCCTTTTTCTAGAAATTGTTTTAGAAAACAATGTTTTTATGTATAGTGAGCGTTTATTTCTACAGAAGATTGACGTAGCTATGGGCACTAGTGCCAATAGCTACGCCAATACTGTTATGGCCCTATGGGAGGAGTAGCATGTTTTTGATTCTGACTTTTCATCCTATATTACATTTTACAGAAGGTTTGTAGACAACCTTTTTTTGGTTTAATTTATATGTCATTTGAATAATACTGTGTCATTTCTGTCATTTACACACAAGGTTTTAGTAAAACAGATAGATTTTCTAGATGTTAAGGTATTTGTTAATTCTCTGGGTCATTTAACCACTACTTTGTATAGGAAAAATACACTGCTGCAATGCAACAGTATGCGTGCTGGACATGTTTTTAAAAATGTTGCTTAAGGACAGTGTATGCGTCTATCTAGGGTGAATAATGAAGATACTTTATATGAGAGGGACATTAATTGTTTTAAGCAGGAACTACTTGACAGAGGCTATTAGAGAAAAGAAGTAGATGATGCAGTTTATTTTATGAAAGAGAATAGGAGAGGGAGGGGTAGAAATTATTTTACACATAGACCTTCTTCATTTAATGAAAGGGATGCTGAGTCTACTATGATAGAGACACTTCCCATGTCTCTTTTTTATACTAGTGATGTAAATGAAATTATAAGAATTATCAAGAATAATTGGTCTATTTTACATCTTGACCATGATATTCAATCTATTGTGGGTGAACAACCCAGATTTAGTTTTAAAAATAAGAAATTTCTAAAAAGACACCTGTGTTATAAAAATTCCACATGTGCCAGGAGAGATGTAATAAATAGACCTTCGATGCATTGTTGTTTTAGATGTAATTTCTGTACATTTATAGACCCCTTTGTAGACTTTGCTCATCCTATCACAAATAGGAATTTTTATTTTAAAATTACTGCTTATTGTCACAGTAGGAACCTAGCTTATTTAGCCAAGTGTAGAGCCTGCAAATGTTTTTATATAGACAAGACCAATAGGTCTTTGCTGGAGAGGCTGAGAGAACATATGTATAGTATAAATAAATGTGATGAACATAATGCCCTGGCTAAACACCATGTTGAATATGGATATGAACACATTTTTGGATTCAGGGTAATTGAGATGGTGAGCCCTAATATTTGAGGTGGTGATTTTAGAAATTTTACTGAAAAATGAGAATTATCATGGAGTTTTAATATGCAGGTGGATAGGTTTCCTGGCATTAATGAGAGAGCCTCTATTAAACTGGCTTTGAAGGCCAGAGGCCTTTTTAAATTAATAAGATTGTTTTATTGTTTTATTAGGGATGTGTTCTTATTGGTTTGTTGTTTTTATGACACATGAATGTATTATATAATGTATTTGATGTTATGACTTGTTGTCTGAAGAAGCACATTTATTATGTGAAAGCGCTTACCTTGTTATACTGCAATAAACCTGAATTTATATGGTCACAGTCATGTCTTGGTGCTGGTTTAAATGTATTCATTGTCTTTTATAGGTTCATAGGTAGGTACTAGGCTATTGGCCCTGGAGTCTATACAAGCCCATCCAAAAAGGTAACCTGGCTTTTGCCACCCAAGAAAATTATTTTCCTGTGTCACTTTCGAGCAGAGCCCCAGAGGTGATCCCCGGGGTGAATTTCCTATTTCCCATCCAATCATCAAGATTTTTCTTGAAGAGTGCTAAGGAGGAGCTTTGTTTGATATAGATAGGTAGTTTATTCCAGAGTATGGGAAGTCTCTGGGACAGGAATCTATCCCTCCAGCATGTTCTGTTTATTGTGGTGACAAGGTTTAGGTCCCTAGAGCGTGTAGCTCGGAGGGATTGGGATTTCTTTAAGTGGAGCATGTCCAACAGCTCTGGGTTTGACATAGCTTTGTATGTTAGGCAGAGATCACCTCTGAGTAGGCAATATGCGACGGAGTAAAGCTGGAGTTTTTTTAGATGGTCTGCGTAGGGCATCTGTTTGAGGCTGGTAATCCTCTTTGTGAGGTATTTCTGCGGCCTTTCCAGTTGTTGTCTTGTGAGGTACATACCAAAAGGGGCATTGTACTCTATAATGGGTTAATGAGTGATGAGTAGAGGAGAACAATGACCTCTTTTTTTCTGGATGAGAAACCTTTTGTGATGAGGTGTGCAACATAGAAAGATTTCCTGACTACTGTGGTGATGTGATTATCAAAGGAGAGAATACTGTCCACCTGTGTCCCAAGGTCTCTTATCACACTTTCAGTGTTAAGTATACTACCGCCTATGTTGTAGTTCATGGGTACAGAGAGTAGCCAAAGACCTTCTGTGTTAGCCTGTACCTCAGAGAAGTAGATACCAAACAGGAGAGGACCCAGGACTGAACCCTGTGGTACTCCACTTGTCACTGGTCTGAAGTCAGATTTGGAGTCTGCTACTTTGACAGTGTGGGTTCTGTCAGTGAGTCATTTGGCAACCCATCTTGTGACATAGGGATTTATACCTAGTTTAGTGAGTTTATCTATAATTCCAGAGTGGGGGATGGTGACGAAAGCCGTGGCAAGATCTAGATAGGCTGTGTGAACCACCTTACCCTTGTCTATGGCTTTGGTGACTGCTTCAAAGAAGTCTGTCAGGTTTAGGAGACATGATCTGCCTTTTACAAACCCGAACTGGGTGGGGTCCAGAGTTTGGAGATTACTAATGTCATTGTTTATAAGTTCCATGATGATACATTCCATGGTCTTGCAAACCAGGCTCGTCAGGCTAATAGTACGGTAGTTCCCAGGGTCCGTGGTGGCTCCCCCCTTGTGGAGTGGGATAACCGTCGCTGTGCGCCATTCAGCAGGCACAAAGCCTGAGGTGAGGCTATGACTGAACATGGTACTTAGGTGGGGTGCCAGTTCATTCTGTAGTTTGTGTAGAACGCGGCCTGGGATGTTGTCTGGTCCCATGGATGCTGTGTTCTTGGCATTGGAGAGTGTGGTTTTTACCTGTGCAGCCGTGATTACAGGAACTTTGTATTCTTCTGGTATAGAGATGGGCTCTTTAGGGGGTGAGAGGGGGGTAAAGTTAGCACTGAACCTATCTGCCAGGATGTTGGCAATATCAGTTGGGTCTGTATATTTAGTGCCATTGTGCTGTAACTCAGAGCAGATCTGAGTGCTGCCATTGAGATTCTTGACATAGCTATGGAATGCTTTGTGATTGTCTTTAGAATCAGTGGTGATTTTGTTTTCATAACTAGCTTTGGAGGATTTTATCAGGGATCGCAGCTTCTTACTGAGGCTGACAAGGGAGCTCCTCCACTCATGGGATTTTACTCTCTTTTGCAACAGTTTCTTCCTTCTGTTTGAAAGTTTATTTATGGCAGGGGACCACCAGATTGGCTTCCTTTTTTTGGAGGGTAGTGTCTTTTCTGTTTGGGATAGCACGATCCATGCACTCATGCAAGTGCTTATAAAGTGCAATTGTGTAGGATTCAGTAGTCGTAACTGTATTGTCCATCTGCATGGGTGTCATGAAGTTCACCACTTCTGTCTTAAGAAGCATGAAGTTGGCTTTGGAGAAATTTGTTACCATGATTTCCTTAATGGGCGGTGGAGGCAGGATCTGATTCAGATGTGGATATCTAGGGTAATTAGCTTATGGTCGGATTGGACCAATGAGGCATTGACTTCAGGTGTGGAACACCGGTCACTCATGTTGGTAATGACTAGATCTAGGATATTGTTGCCCCTGGTGTGGGTGTGGATACATTGATCCAGGGCATTGGAGTTTATGAATTCCAGAAAGCACTGAGTGAAGGAGTTGGTACATGAGTAGTTTTCCCAGTTAATGGTGGGGTAGTTGAAATCGCCCATTATTAGGGTGTTTGGTTGAACCCTAATATTTTCCAGTACATCAAGAAAAGAGGAGTGGGAATCCTGGGCATGGTGGGTGATCTGTAGCAAGCTACAATTTGCATTGCAGTTTTACCCTGAGTTAGTTGCACTTGGATAACCTCGGCTGCATTATGCTGAGCAACTAGCCTGGACGTGTGAATATCCTTAATGAATATGGACACACCTCCGCCTTTGGTGTTCCGGTCTAGGTTACATGGCTGAAAAGTGTGTTATGAGTTATAGCCTGGTAGTGCAGGGGTGCTCTCTGGAGCCTTGAACCAGGTTTCAGTCACTGCACAGATATCAATGTTCTCCATTTTAAGGAGTGCCTCGAGTGAGTGCATTTTGAGATTTAGACTTCTAGCATTGAGTAGCATCACCTTCAGTTTTTGCTTGCCTGTTCCTGTTATGGTGGTGAATTTGTCATTTGAGCCTTGCCTAAAAAGGTACTATAGGGGCGGCAAGAACCTTAGCCAGTATCCGGAATCCCAGGGGTGACAGGTGCAGGCCATCTCTGGCAAAGCATCGTGGTCTGTCGACCATATCATCCCAGGCAGACAGATACTTGATCCCTTTAGAATGGCACCAGAAGCTTAGCCAATTGTTGAAGTCAATAATTTTGTCCTTGTACTGCGGCATCATTCTGGGTGATGGCAGAATGCTACTCAGGGCTAGGGTCATACTTGCCTGGGCTACAAGATCGGAGAGCTCTTCCATGTCTCTTTTCATGTAGTCCAGGGAGGTACATCTCAGGTCGTTCACACCAACATGGACAATGACAGAGTCATATTTGTACTTGTTGCGGAGTGACCTGAGTCCATGGGTTATGTGACGGATCCTGGCACCCGACAAGCAGCTGACAGTAACCTTCTCCTTGTTTAGCCTGGTGAGTGGGACATCAGTGTGCCTGACTATAGAGTCACCTATGACTAGTGTGTTGGGTACATTGTTTTGCTTTATTGGCTGTGGTTGAGTGGCACACTGCATCTGCGGGCTATCTTTTTCAGTATAACCTAATTTGATTCCAGTTTCTGTGGTGACCTGGATGTCACTAGGACAACTTATCACCCCCTTTGTGGGGCCAAACTGTTTTGCCTAAGATTTTGTAAATATATCTATAATCTGTTGTGTCTGAGAATACAGTTTGGAAACTACACACAGTTTATCAGTTTGTAGTCTTTACTCATTCCACATCTTATGTATCTAAAAAAGGTTTCCTATTATGCTCAATATCTTTATATAAATTTTCTTAATTTTTCTTGATCTTGTCTCACCATATGATTAATTTGTTGGTCCATATTATTTATTTCAGTTTTCAAAGTTGTAGTTCAACCTCTCTTCAATTTTTTTTTTTATATTTATTGTCTCTCACCTTAATCAGCTATCGTGTTCTTATGGAAATGTATCCCCCTGACATTGTATGGCTAGATCTGATGTTAAAACATTTTTTTTCTTATTTTTTGCAATCAAACAATTTCTCTTTCAAAACTTTCCACATTCCATCTGCAGTTTTTCTACTCCAGTTAGCTTTACCAAGTTACTGTTTTGTTTGCATATAATCTGTAATTAATCTTCTGTGCATTGGTGCAGATTTCAGTTTGGCAGAATTATCTAGCAACAAATTAATATTTATAACCCCATTATCACTGCTCATCAATGGTGGTAAAACTTGACTTAAAGTAACAGTAATTTCTTTAGGAACACAAACAATTTCTATCTAGTATGTTCCATTTCCTGGTAGTTTTTTTTTTTTTTACAATCTGAAGCAATTGTTGTTCCTGAACATAAGTAGAGAATATATATTTTTTTTACTAATGCTGTTGAATCCATAGTATTGCAATCTGTTAATGGTAAATTTAAGTCCCCAGCTTATATCATTCTTCCCTCTTGTGTTTCATGTAAGAAATGTATGAATTCCTTTAGGTCATCAGCACTTGACATTGGTGGCCTATACACTCCAACAATTGTTATATGTTACAGGGTTGTCTTTATTGTCACAGTTACACAGTCTATAGTATTGGTGTTATCATTGAACATGTAATAATCACAGGTCTCATAATTACCTTTAATCCCCATCATAACACATCCACCTGATCTTTTGTTAGAATGTCTGTTACTGAAAAATATTCATACCCTGACAGAACTGGCTTCCCATCATTGTTCTTTAACCATGTTTCACAAACAATAACAACATCAATCTTGTGAAAACATAACAGATTTTCAAATAAAAAAACTTTATTATTAACATTTATCAGAGATGCATCAAATGTTGCTATCTGTAAACTGTTAAATTTTTGCCCTGGCAAAAATCCTGCCTAGTGTTTGTCAAGTATTGCAAAATATCTGCTGCAAAAACTATCTCCCCTGATCTTGACAAATGCACGCCATCCTGTCTGAACATGTGTGCTCAAAACTAGACTTGGATGCTCTACACATTTCCATTTTTTTAAAACGGCATTTTTCCATGTAGTGAACTGACTATCCCTTCTATATGTGATTTGTGAAAAATTTGTCCTAACACCAGTACAAGCTATACTGTCTAAGAGGGCTGTACGTTCCCTACTAACAGTCAGAGAGTCCATGTGGATGAGATCATTTGTACCAACATGGATAAAAACAGATCCATTCTTCATTACATTAAGACATTCCAAGGCTTGTCTCGCATCTTCTATTTTTGCTGCTGGCAAGCATAACACTATTCAATGTTCGTTATGTTCTCTGCAAATGTAAGTATCAGTTCCTCTAACAACTGAATCTCCAGTTACAAGAGTTTCTATCTTTTCTGGCCAGATCTGAAGAATATTCAAGTTCTAATTCAATAATACTTACTATGCCAATTGTTACCAAGGAATGATCTTCATCAACGTTAGTCTTATTAATCCCACTGTTTTCATTGCATATTACATTTGCAAGTAGATAATTCTCATCTAGCTGTCGTTATACATCCACAGCTTGAGCCATGTGGCCATCATCTGTCATTCGCTTCTTTTTTCTTACAATAGTATTCTTTAATCCTTTCACATTCAGTTTTGATTTCATTTTCACTTGTTCCTTGCCTCTTTTTTCTACCTTCTTTTTTTGGAAAAGAATGATGCCTTTTTCTGTAGACTCATAGCCGGCCTTAGGCATAAGCCAACTAGGCAGCTGCCTAGGGTGCCACTGTAGCAGGGGCAGGTTTTCAGTATTTATTTGTTGTAGGCAGACCAGGATGAGGGCCCCAGGTGGTGTGGGGGGGCACCGTGGAGCCTTTTTACCTAGGGCACCAGTTGACCTAAGGCCGCGCCTGTGTAGACTGAAGGTTTTATGATAGAAACATGTTGTACTTCCCTGTAATATGTGTGTTACATAGCAAAGCAGTGTCCTTTTTAGCATGAATTCTCTATATTCTCTACTTTTAAGACCTTTATTAGTGTCTTTTTCTTCCTTGTTATTTGTTGTGAACTTCTTCCTTTCTTTCTTTTTTTTTTTTGTTTCCTTCTAAACACTTTGAATCCTCAGATTGCTGAATACGTCCATCCAGAATTCTAAAATTGTCAGAGGCATTGCCTTGCTTCATAGAGGTTGAATGATCTTTATAGACAGTAGGCATGTCATTTCCTAAATGTGTTCCATTTTCTCTTTGCCTAACATTATTTATCTCAGCAGTCCGGTCATTAATATATGTAAAAACAGTTTTCCAAGCCATGCTAATTGCACAAGTGCAATCATCTTCAGTAAATCTATATTTACGTCTAATAATGGTAATCAAATCATCCAATCTTTTACACGAGGAACACAAATCACCAGTGTTATCAGGTGTTACCTTTAAATATGCATAACATTTATTACATTGTGAAGAAAAGAATAATCCAAATAAGTAACCACAGACATTTAAGAGAACTTAAATTAAATTCTATGAGAAAAATCAACAAGCAATATACAACCAAACACTAAAGTAAGTACAGTAAAATTGTTGTTCTGACCGTACAAGTTCTGAAAATCAGACGAAAGCTATAATTCCTTTTCATCACTGTCACTCTCAGTTGCACTTCTTTTTAACAGTAAAGATCAATAAATCACAAACCAAGATAGGATTTTTTAGATAAGCTCTGGATTGTCCTCTCTGCAGTCTGTTTGAATGTATAGCTGATTAGGCTCCTTGGGATGGCTAGAACTTGCCTGTCTAAAATATACCTCTTTCTAACAAACAACAGTGAAAATTAAAGGTAAAATAACATATAAGTCAAAGTGAATCTTCTTGTCTACATAGGTGTCCCTTCCTTCCTATAAACAGTGAAAAACAGTGGCAAAAATAAAATATAAATTCAAATAAAACTTTTCTTATCAGACAGGATTGTTTATATAAGGTCTACTTGCTAGAGACCCCATTGTCCCGAGACAAATCCACAAGTGGAGCTTATAGAGATTCAAATCATACTTAATAGGATCAGTTATCAGATCATGGCAGGCTACAGGTCCCCTTCTTTGCCCCCTAAAAAATCATATAGCATTCTTAATTATTTTTGATGAACTCCTTGTAAGTAGGAATGCTCTTATCATAAGTGCCTTCTAACTATCCAATGATAAACTGGGATACCTATACCACAAATGTACAACAATTCTCGGATTAGATAAACAAAAACACTCTGGATGAGATTAAGGACCCCATTACAGAACAGAACTTACCCAACATAGTCTGAACAAACTTAACATCCATGTGTGATATTCAAAATGTATCCTCCACACTGGTCAAGTCCAACCTTACACAAATAACCTTCTACATCAAACTCTCTAAACCATCACAGGCAAACAAGGATAATCACACAGAACAGTATTCTCAGCATGTGAACTTTGTCTCCTGCTGTTAGCTATCAATCACAGCTGCAGACAGTTCAATTTGGCCACTTTGACAGTTACTAAAGGAAGGTGTTTAGGGGGAGGGGAGATGAGTTTAGGGGAGATAAGTTTAAGGATTACAACTTAGGTATAACAAAAGAATGAAAATTGGCCACTTTAGAAATAAAAGGAAGTAATGGGCACTGAGAATACTGTTGTGTGTGATTAGCATTGTTTGTCTTTTAAGTAGTCATTAAAAAGCAAGAAATGGTAATTAAACCGACTGACTAAAAGAAAGTAGGGTATGCTTGAAAATACATGTAAAGTCAATGCATTGACAGGAGAGTAGGGGCTATGATGTAATATTTTAAAACCAAACATTGCAATGTGGGATACCTGGAAGTAGACTAAAAAATCAAGATGCTGGACCCCATGTGGGCAGACTCTGGAACTGCATTTAAATATATAAAAAAATTATATAGAGTCAAAAAGTGGTGTTAAATTTGAGGAAACATAAAGATATGATGAAGTAAACATGCTTTTTCAGTCTGTGGGTGTGTGTCTCCTTTAAGAAAGCTATCTAATTCTTCCAAAGTAATTTTACTTTACAAGCTTTCAATTGCTTCTACAGAAAAAGTCTTCATACACAATATCCCCGGAATTTATTAAACTCCGTGCAGAAATAGTGCTATTCCTGCACGGAGTTGTTTGTGTCCATGTAGAACAGCAGTGCACCTTGCATATGCATGAAAGAGTGCTGCTGTTTAACCCACACAGACATGAACCATGTATGAGTGCAGGGGGCGTGTCCAAGCAGTGCACAGACACTAAACACACAATCTGCCTCAGAAAGTGCCATACGGCACTTTTTAAGCCATACTGCCATAATATTAGAGCTTTGCTCTAATATTATTCCAGTATTTCAGTATTCATGGACACTGAAATGTAAACATTGATCATTTCAGTGTCCGTGGACACTGAAATTAAAACGGCAAGAGCAAAGCAATACAGGGGGTGTGTCACACTTGTATTGCTAAAGCACCATATGGCACCTCTGCATCCTGAAAAATCAGGAAATGTGTGCAAATGCACACATAACAGGGGATAAATTCCCCAAAAGTTAAAAAGCAAAAGCAAAGCCCCACAAACACACAAAGCTGATAGAGAACATGTCATGCATCAGCATGAAACACACATAGAAGCCTGAAAGCCCAATCAATGTCAGTATTTCTTGAATATAGTCCCAAGTAGTTGTCAGAACATTACAATACACACCCATATAACCTAAAAATATAATAATAATACTATATACTTATTTGTAATACCCTAAGGAATGTTTAAATGTAGCTAAGTGGGTGTGTACATTATGGCTGTTCCCTTAGCGTAGCTTAAACATCCCATAGGAGCTAAATGAAAATAGGCAACTTATTTTCCCATGTGAAAGTAGTATTAAAATTATTTTAGTAAACTTAAATTATGTAGCAACTATTTTTTTGTCAACCAGGGTATAGCAGTTCCAAAAGTGAGATTTCAGTGTAGAAAAGATGTGAAACCCCCTTATAAACACACATGCCCCATACAGTATAGTCACATAAGAATATAATGTAATAAAAGCACATAGGGAGATGTCATGGAAGGTAAAAGTAAACTTATAATGTGTATGTAAATATTATTTTATAGACAGAAAAAAAAGCATTCTGCAAGGAGAAACAAGGTATAAACCAACACACCTTGTAGAATCAGACCTGATACCAAAATAAGAGTCCAAAGTAAAATTCTTCCGTTTATTCACAGCCACAAAATAAGTCAAGCGCTTTCATCCGCCACACTACAGGACTTTATCAAAACAGTTAACATCCAGTCATAAAGTGCTTTTATCCTTGAATTAGTTAACATCAATTTAGTACTTAAATAATTAAATTATACAATAAAAGTATTCATGAGCTTTTAAAACATTCAAGTAGTCATTCTAAAATCACAATGTATTAATTATTACCATTTAAATGAAAATAATTATTAATATGAATGCAAAACTAACATATATTATTCAAAAACATTTTATAAAAACTTTCACAATTCATAGTTTGGTCGCTCTTTCTTTATGTATAGGTACAAGGGAAACGTGGTCGTTAACCAAAGCAGCCATCTATACTCACTTCTATATATGTTATTTGACCAATCCCCCCTAATATCTTTTTAATAATTTCCAAGATACCAAAATGAAATCCTTGCCTAACCACACAAGAGAGTGTATGCTTATATAACGAATTATTAGTATTATATGTCTCAACAGCATATAAATGTTCATATATTCTTTCACATAGGGATCTCTCTGTTTTCCCCACATAGAACATGTAACAGTCTTGGCAAATAACTATGTATACTAACCCACTTCTATCACAGTTCCCTTTTTTCAAATAAATCTTTATTTGGGGGTCACCAATCATTAATTCCTTACCTGTGTAAATATACGGACAGTACTTGCATAAACCACAACTAGCTGTACCTCCTTGGGTGGGTTGTTGGTGGATGGGATGTTCAAACAGAAATTTCAAGTTGTGTCCCACCTTAGTTGTAAATAGGGAGTTTTCTCCCAATTTCTTACTTAACTCTTGGTTACATTGCACTATTAACCAATTGTGAGTCAAAATATCCTTGACTTTACCATTAAAAGTTCCAAACTGTGTAAACATAGTGTTGGTATATTCTTGTTTTTTATTATTATTGGGTCTCCTCACCCTATTTGTGGTTATATCTTGATCTAAAATTGGAATAAACTTGTCTCCCCACCCTCTCAGAATTTTGTCAGCCAAATTGTAAACCATTTTTGGGGGGTACTCTCTGGCCAGAAACATAGAATTCAAATTTCCTAGTTCTAATTTGAAATCTGTAATAGTGGAGCACATTCTGGCAACTCGCACCATGTGACCTCTAACTAGGTTTCTCTTGATGTAATATGGTTGGTTACTTTCAAATGCCAAACAACTGTTTGAATATGTGGACTTGTGGAAAACCTTGGAAGAAAACCCTTTGTGTTTCATAGTTCTCTTTAATGGTGACATCCAGGTAGTTAATTTCTGTAGCATGGAAATTATAAGTGAACTTAAAGTATTCACAAATGTTGTTTATGTATTCACAAACATTTTTTTACCATTTTTTTCTTCCCTTTTCCATAAAACAAAAATAGCATCCAGGTAACGCAAGTAAACAAAGCACCCTTCTTCAAAACCTGAGTTGAAATCTCCTTTCCCATGCTTCTACCACTAAGTTGGCATACATTGGGGCATAGCTTGACCCCATGGCAACACCTCTTAGCTGCCTGAAAAATTCACTTTCAAAACTAAAATAGTTGTGCTGTAAGATAGTCTCCACAGCATCAATAATAAAATTGAAAAGAGGCCCCCTCAATAGGTTCATAGGTAGGAACTAGGCTATCTGCCCAAAGGCATTTATAAGCCTAGCCAGAATGTGTTGGCTTTTGCTGCCCCCTTAGATTAGTTCCCTGTGCCTCTGTCCAGCAGAGTCATTGAAGTGATCCCTGGGGTAAACTTTCCGTTTCCCATCCATTCGTCAAGGTTTCTCTTGAAGAGGGTTAGCGAGGAGCTCTGCCTAATGTAGATTGGAATCTTGTTCCAGAGCATGGGAAGTCTCTGAGACAGGAATCTATCCCTCCAGCACATCCTATTTATTGTTGTGGTGAGGTTTAGATCCCTGGACCATGTGGCTCGAGGGGGATATGGTTTTCTTTAGGTGGAGCATTTCCATCAATTTTGGGTTGGACATGGCCTTGTTTGTCAGGCAGAGATCACCTCTGAGTAGGCGGTATGCAACCGAGTACAGCTGGAGTTTCTTCATTCGAGCTGCATAGGGCATCTGCTTGAGGCCAGTGATCCTCTTGGTGAGGTACTTCTGTGGTCTTTCCAGTTGTTGGAGGTGTCTTGTAAGGTACATCCCAAATGGGGCATTGTACTCTATGATGGGTCTGATGAGTGATGCATAGAAGGGCCCAATGACCTCTTTCGATCTGGATGCAAACCCTTTTGTGATTAGGTGGGCCACATAGAAGGATTTTCTAACCACTTTGGCAATGTGATTATCAAAGGAGAGGTTACTGTCTACTTGGGTGCCCATATCCCTTATTACATCTTCTGTATTTAGGGGACCACCACCTATGTGGTAGTTTGTGGGTACTTTCTTTTTTCCAAAGGGGATGACTATGCACTTTTTGGCATTTAGCTTGAGGCCATGGTTTTGACACCAGGTATCTGTCTCAGAGAGACCCTTTTGGAGGATGTCTGTGTCAGCCAGAGAGTCAATTATAGCCCCTAGTTTGCAGTCGTCTGCGAACTTGGTCAGCCATAGTCCTCCTGTGCTTGCCTGTACCTCTGAGAAGTATATGCTGAACAGGAGGGGTCCTAGGACTGAGCCCTGGGGAATGCCACTTGTAACTGGTTTTTAGTCAGACCTAGCTCCTGCAACTCTTACCATGTGGGTTCTGTCCATGAGCCAGTTGGCAGGCCATCTCATGACGTAGGGGTTTATGTTCAGGCTGGTGAGCTTCTGTATAATACCTGAGTGGGGAATGGTGTCTAAGGCCTTTGCAAGGTCTAGGTAGGCTGTGTGGACCACCTTGCCCTTGTCTATAGCCTTGGTAACTGTCTCAAAGAAGTCCACTAGGTTTAGGAGGCATGATCTGCCATTAACAAAGCCGAACTGGGTAGGGTCCAGTGTTTGGAGGTTTCCAATGTCTCTGTTAATGAGATTCATGATGATGCACTCTATAGCTTTGCAGATCAAGCTAGTCAGGCTTATAGGGTGATAGTTCCCGGGGTCCATTGTGGCTCCACCTTTGTGGAGTGGAATAACCGTTGCTGTGTGCCACTCTGTGGGCACGTAGCCTGTGGAGAGGCTGAGTTTAAACAGTGTGTTTAGGTGAGGGGTTAGTTCATCTTTGAGCTCTTGTAGGACACAGCCCAGGATACTGTCCAGTCCCATTGATGCTGTGTTTTTGGCTTTGGAGAGGGCTGTTTTAACCTGAGTATCTGTCATTTCAGAGGCACTACATTCTTCTGGTACAGTTATGGGCCCTTTTGGGGGTGAGAGGGGGGGGATGAAGTTTGCACTGAACCTGTCTGCCAGGATGTTGGCTATATCAGTCAGTTCAGTGTATTTTGTGCCATTCTGCACTAACTCCAAGCAGATCTGAGAATTGCCACTTAGATTCTTGACATAGCTAAAGAATGCCTTGTGGTTATCTTTGGAGTCCATGGCAATTTTTCTTTTGAAGCTAGCCTTGGATGATTTTATGAGGGAACGTAGTTTCTTGCTGATACTTATCAGGGATGTCTTCCCTTCTTGGGACTTTACTCTTTTCTGTACTAGTTTCCTCCTTCAATTGTATAGTTTGTTTATGGCAGGGGCCCACCAGACTGGTTTCCTTTTCTTGGAGGAGTGAGTCTTCATTTTGTTTCAGATAGCATGATCCATGCATTCTTGTAGGTGCTCATAGAGTGCATTAGTAAAGGATTTTGCAGCTTGGACAGCATTATCCTTTAGCATGGGGGCTTTGAAACTTCCCACCTCGGTCTTAAGTAACGTGAAGTTTGCTTTTGAATAGTTTTTCACTGTGGTTTCTTTGACCGAGGTGGTGTCAGAATGTGGATATCCAGAGTGATTACTTTATGGTCAGATCTAACCAGTGAGGGGTTGACCTCTGGTGTGGAACTCCGATTGCCCATGTTGGTGATGACCAGGTCCAATATGTTGTCACCTCTGGTGGGGGTGTTGACCAGTTGATCCAGGGCATTTGAGTTTATAAATTCTAGGAAATGTTGGGCAATGGAGTTTGTACTTGAGTAGTTCTCCCAGTTAATGTTTGTAATTGAAATCACCCAATACCAGGGTGTTTGGTAGGACCTTTATGTTTCCCAGTGCTTCCAGGAATTTGGAGTGGGGGTCCTGGGACATGTTGGGTGATGTGTAGCAAGTTATAATTTAATAGCAGTTTTGCCCATTGTTAGTTGCACATGGATGCTCTCTGAAGCATCGTGCTGTGCCACTAAACTGGAGGTGTGGGTATCCTTGATGAATATGGATACTCCCCGCCTTTTGTATTTCGGTCTGGGTTTTGTGGCTGAAATGTATGGTATGAGTTGTAGCCTTGTAGTGCTGGGGTGCTCTCTGGAGCCTTAAACCAGGTTTCTGTTATTGCACACACATATTGATTTTCTCCATTCTGAGGAGTACCTCGTGTGCATGCATTTTGAGGTTTAGACTTCTGGCATTGAGTAGCATTACCCTCAGTTTTTTGTTACTTGTGCTATTTATGGTGGTGGGTTTGTCTTTTGAGCCTTGCCTAAAAAAGGCACTATGGGGGAGGCAAAAGCCTTGGCCAGTATTCAAAACCCTAAGGGTGACAGGTGCAAGCCATCTCTAGCGAAGCAGTGTGGATTGTCGAGCATGTCATCCCAGGCTGACAGACACTGGATCCTCTTTAAATGACACCAGAAGCTTAGCCAATTGTTGAAATTGATAATTCTTTCTATATACCATGGTATCATTCTTGGTGAGGGCAGGATGCTACTCTGGGTCAGGGTCAAACTGGCCTGGGCTACATGATCAGAGAGCTCCTCCAAGTCTCTTTTCATGTAGTCCAGGGAGGTACAGCTCAGGTCATTCACACCAACATGGACAATGACAGAGTCATATTTGTACTTGTTCTGGAGTGACCTGAGTGCTTGTGTTATGTGGCAGACCCTGGCACCTGACAGGCAGCTAACAGTAACCTTCTCCTTGTTCAGCCTAGTAAGTGGGATGTCAGTGTGCCTGACTATAGAGTCACCTATTACTAGTGTGTTGGGTATGTTATTTTGCCTTAAGGGCTGTGATTGTGTTGCACACTGGTTTTGTGAAGTATGTGTTTCATGGTTTGTATTGGGGGATGGAGGTTGCTTGGATGTCTGCTTTGGAGGTCTCTGTTGCTTCTGCAGATTTTTACTTAGAGCCTCCGAGTATGTTTTCGTGTATTTATGTATGTTTTTTGCCAGTGATGGTTTCATAGGTCTATGTGAAACTGGTGGTGTGATGCAAGTAATTCCCTTCTCCTCTTGACTGCCTGGTCTAGTCTTGGGTTGAGAGAGCTTAGCCTCCAGTTTGGCTGTATAATTGCATCTCTCGCATGTATTAATGTTTGGTGGAAGGAGGAGATGGTTGTCTGTGTACATGAGGCAATTGTAACATTGCATCAAAATGCCCAGATTCACCAGTTGGACTGAAGAGTATACCTGAAACTGCCCTTTGGACATTCCTGGATAGGTACAGTGAACTGTTTTACTGATTGGCTGGTAAGGTCGAATAGAGAGCCTTGTCCTTCTCTATAGTATAGGGGGGGTGGTCTAGTGCTAAGGTTTATTAGTGCTTGCTATGAGTTTTGAGCAAGTGCCGGTATGAGAAGTGAATGGTTTGTGTGCTTAAGTTGAAAGTTTGTCTAGTTCCAAGGGAAAAAATTGAAAAGTAGACTTTGTGGAGCCGGGAATAGTTATACCTGGCCCGGCGCGCAAAACCACACAAATGTGGGTTTTATAGCAGGGAAATGAAAGAGATAGAAATTAGCCCAAAATGGCCAATAAACTACTAATTTCTGGGCTGAAACCACTCCTTCAGGGACAGATAGGCTGCTCAAAGCTCCCTCTCTCACAGTGAACAGAGAAACTTCCTTCTATCCAAGTAAGGTATGGGCAAACACAGAAACTTGTAACACAGCCCTGAATTCATTACTAACCAGAAAACTGGACTATAGTAGCTTAGAAAGGTGGGAAAACAAGTATTTTTTTTTTTTTTTTTTTCAGAAAATAAAGCAGATACAATCAAAAAAACACTTTAAATGTACAGAAATGGCTATCACACTTGAGTGCGTAGCCTACAACAGTTAAACAGCTAATTTAAACACAAAAACAACGTTGTTAAAGTGCAGACAGTAAAATAAGTACAATATGTAGTTGAAACAAACTTTTTAAATCACAGAAACTCTAGAAAATTGACGTATTAGGTGGAGTTAGCTAAAGGCAGCAAGAAAATGCAGAAAAATGATACTTAATCACTCCAAAGTCTCTATTTTGTCTTTCTGCTGCTGTAGAACTGTGCAGGGCACCAGGCAGGAGCTTGCTGAGCTAAATACTAGCACAAAAACCTTGCAAATGCAGGTTTTATAGCAGGGAAATGAAAGACATAGAAATGAGCCCAAAATGGCCAATAAACTACTAATTTCTGGGCTGAAACCTTCCAGGGACAGATAGGCTGCTCAAAGCTCCCCCTCTCACAGTGAACAGAGAAACTTCCTTCTATCCAAGTAAGATACGGGCAATCACAGAAACTGAAACAGAAACTGTAGTATATTCTAATAAAGCCTCTGAAAATAATTCAAATCCTATTTCATGTGATATGGAGCTAAACAAGTCTACTACATCTATAGTAGAAAATCCCTTAGATTCTGGGAAATATTCTTCTTTAATTCTTCCAAGGAAGTCCCATGAGTCTGTTAACACATGTTTAATAGGAATTAATGGATCTTTCAATAAACGGTCAATAAAGATCCCATTGAGTAAGTGGAACTGTTGTGTGCTGCTATGATGAGATGATATGGTGGGTGAAAAACATTTTTATGCACTTTCTGAATTCCGAAGGCAGTAAAGATGTATGGATGGTCATTAAACAAAAATCTAAAAGTTTGTTCATTAATCACACCCTGAAATAAACTATCTTCCAGGAATAGCATTAGTTTTTTATGAGCTATGTCTATTTCTCCTCTGGAAACTATTTCATAGTGATCTATGTCATAGAGTGTGTTTGCTATATCATTCACAGTGTCTTCTTTTTCCACCAAAACCACCCCACCCCTTTATCAGGTCTCATCACCCTGTATCGATCTGAATCTCTTCTCTAAGGCTTCCTCTTCTGTGAGGTTAAAAGTTTTATTTTTATGCAGATAATGGGCTTGATAGATTTCCTTTGTACATATTCTTTTGAAATCCACTAAAGTAGGATGCATAGGTGGGTTATATAAGCTCTTTCTCTTAAATCTATTACCTTCTGGGATTCTTTCTGCCTCTTGTTTAAACTGTAGTTGAAAATTCAACTTCCTAATGTTAATTTTAAGTTCTGAGTACATCCACTATATCTACTTTACTCCCAGGTACAAACTTAAACTCTTTCCTAAAAAGAGAGGAATGTGCTTCAGTGATTTCCATGTCTGTGTAATTATAAACATGGAACTCTTGAGAACAAAGTAATTTTCCCTTAAATGGTGAAATACAAGGTTGCATCTGTGTGGCTGCATTCAGTACCCTTCCTGTTTTTCCAAAACTGTCTTTGCCCTTTGGGCCCTTGTCCCCTTGGTGTCTGTGGTCGCCTTAAAAAATTATTATTGTTTTCATTTATGTTCCTATTTGCAATTCTTTCTGACCTCCTTGGAAGTGGGAATTCTTGCTCAAAAACTTCATCTGTCTCACCTTCATATAACTCAGTTTTATCGTTGTTAGACTCATTTCTCAGATCATATTGGCCTATCTTAACTTCTGCATCTTGCCTGTTCTGGTTAAAAAGGGAGGGGTGTCATAATAACTTTTTGGAAGTGAATGCCTCCCTTTGCTGATAGTCAAGTTCATCCTTCTTTAATTTCCCTTGTTTCCTCAACACATTTTCTTTAACTTGTTGTTCTATCCTGTTAAAAATATTGAAATATTGTCATATTTCACTTTAAAATTCATAAAACTGTCATCGTCCACAATATTTTGATTTAACACATTAATTTCACCCATTAACTTTTGAATGTTATTACTATTAATTTTAATAATAAAATGCAACAGCTCTAAGCAATGCCAGTCAAACATGGCTAAAAGTTCTTTAAGTTCTTCATGCCCTGCTTTAATACCATTTGGAAACTTATACATATGCAGTCCTTTGGGTACTCTTTGGACCCAAATACATTCTGCCAAATAGCCATTGTCAATTTGTAGACTATGTACCTTGTTCATTTTAAGTTCAAATCTTTGCAAACGTATATTAATGTCCGTTGGTCTGGTAACAGTCTCCTCTCTGTTAAAATTCAAGGCTCTATTGATCCATTGTTCAAACTGCATGGTTCTGTTGGAATTAGTTTGCTTATTAAAGTTCCCCTGGCCGCATGGAACACTGTTGGTTTGTGTTGAACAAATTGATCTAGGACTGACTACAGCAGCTTTTCCTGTTGACCTTAATCCACCAGAAGTTGTCATTGGGTGCATGGGTTCATCTGCAGCAAGGTCTCTTGGGAACTGTAGTTTATCCAGAGTGGATTGCATCTGCTGGTATTGTGATACCATTAGTTTTATAAGATGAGTTAGATTACCCTCATCATTCACTGATGAAAACTCTAACCATTCCTGCGCTGGTGAAACTGGTGTAAAATTGTTCAAAGCAATATTATTTATATTATACAAAAATGAGTACACTAATTGGCCAGCCCAACCAGAGTGCAAGTTGTAAATCCGAGAGTATACTAATATAAGAAGGTTAGGTTGCCTGGACTTTTTCCTGTTCTTTATTTATTTATTTATTTTCTGCAGAGATAGCCAAGGAGAAACAAAGATCTTCATTGCTTTTTTTTAACATATCTCGTTATGTTTTATGAGTTGAAGAACTTATATAACGTAGCAAGATATCATAAAAAATGCAACGGAAATCTTACTTTCAACAGAGAAAGGAAGATCTCCATTGCTTTACTTAATATATCTCACTATGTTATACGAGTTCTTCAACTCATATAACATACCAAGATATGTTAAAAAAAGCAATGGAGATCTTCTTATCTCTGTTGCTACCTCTGCACAGCAGTGATGTACTGCATAAGCATGGGAACACATCCCTTAGGCATGTGCAGTACCTCAGAAATGCCCCAGGATACCAGAAAACCACAGAGGCATTATACAACAACATAATTTAAGAAAGGTAAATATTGTTTTTCTTAAAGAATGTCATTGTATAATAGCAATAACCCATGGCTGGGTTGGGCAATGCTGGATTTACCCACATTTAGCTTTGCTTGGTTACAAAGGGAAACCACACTAACCATGGGTAAATCCAGCATTACCCACACCTGGCTATATGTTATTGCTTAAATATAACATTCAAGTATAATATGCTTAAATGTGCCTTAATCAGTCTGTATCAATCAGACCTTGTTCTGCCCAGCAACCAAATAGTAATTTCTACCAAGTCTCGAACCCAGTATGCTGTCCTCTACAATCACAACAAAATACCTATCACTATGTGTGAACAGTGAGTATTTGCACTGCTTTAACAAACATATCCTACATTCAGGTCATTTAACATTAATAAAAAAAAAACAGCAATCCCAAGTGTTGAACCTACAACCCTGAACACTACAGTTAGAAAAATTACCACTACACTATCTGAGCCACAGGAATTAATGTTGCTTTTTCAAACATATTATGCAATAGAGGCATACAACATTAGGGTGAAAGCTTTCTGGAATCTTTTGTGTGTTGTATATAGACATATGCACACAAACACACACACACACACACACACACACACACACACACACACATATATATATATATATATATATATATCTGATGAAACATATATATGAAAAGGTGGAGTCATTATATAGATATACATATATAAAAATATAAAGGAAGGAAAAAAGTATATGTGTATATATATATATATATATATATATATATATATATATATATATATATATATATATATATAAAACATGCAGTGCAGTTATACCTCAGAACCATCCCTCTCAACCTGTTAATGCAAGGAACCTGTACAAAGGCTGTAAAAGGGGGATGGTGGAATAGGTCACATATACGGACATATTTCAAAAATCGTTGTTACAAATGAAGACGTGTTACAGCAACAGTGTGTGGTTCAGTAGACAATTACTGAAGGATATGAGGACGGAAATTGAAATGTCATATCATTTATTTACTGACATAAATCCTTGGATCATCATTGTGATTTACCAAAGAGAAATACATAGTGGAACTGAACAAAAGTATGGTCCAAACATCTGGACATTCTGTGAAAATTCTGGCAGTGGAGAGGTATGCTCAGAACCCCTTTGTACAATGAATCTGGACTAAGCCTGACAAAGTGGGGGGACAAAAGTCTGAAAATAGGGACAAGTCCAAAATACGTCAGTAGATAAGCTGAGTAATAGTTATGTCCTAACATATATCGACTGAAATATCACAATTCCAGGACTCAATTGCTTCTCATTAGTTACTGACCTCGATCCCCACATCATCCCATTGATGTGTCATGCATATGTAACAGTCATGGGGACCAGATCAAAGATATTGCCCAGAAAACTGGACATCCTATGAATATGTGGGCATAACACAACATTAGGGAAGCTACCGAGCAATGTCCAAACTACAATCAGACTGACATAGCACTACCCAGGTCCAGCTCTGGGCTGTACACATGCATTAGCAAATATAACAGTCACTACAGGGATGTAACACTAGTGGAAAACAGACACTGGTGTTCAAGCGCATACCCCCAAACAAGTGCACCACAGTCACAGCGACATACCAGTAAGCAAACTGAACATGACAGTATAATACTGTGCGAGCAATCACATGCCATTTGTCACTCTAACGTTATCCCTACATATACTTCCCCAATTCACAGTGTACTGGGAATCCTAAGGTGTTACAGGACATGTCACAGTTAGCTCCTTCAAGCATACAGACCTGATAGACCTCCAGCAGCTGCAGCAGCATGCAGAGCCAGATAGGTAAAGGATGTATGGCACTTACATCTGCTACTCTCCCTACCCAGCCCAACAAGCATATGCACACAACACTGCTACACAATCTTGGCAGTCTGTTCACAATAGCCAGACATACATAGCTGTCATATGTGCATATTTCCACAGAAGTATCAGGGTGTGGACCCATAACCCTGGCCTTCACTGCATACCATGGCCAGGAGTCTTCCAGGTCATTGACATGATAACTGGAGTGCAGTTGGTAATTAATGATATACCATACCTCTGCACTTCATAGTGCAGGACATCTGGACAATGCATGGCATACATGTGGGACAGGGGGCTGGAAAGAGGGGCATATTACACATAATGGTGTTACAAACTGAAACAGTAGCTGGTGTTGCACATGTTGTTGTAACATAACATCCCTGAAGGATATGATGTCTGCAACACCAATGGATGTCAACACTTACTGACTACAATCCTCACATTATCCTACCAACCTCACAAAAACAGATGTTGTTCGAGGAACAGACCAAGCATAATAGGCAAACATCCGGCTAGTCTATGGACAACATGCTAGTTGAGAGGTATGTCAGAGGCATATCACTGTAAGATGTCAAGTCCCCCATTAAATGCATGTGCAGACAAACCCTGTCAATGTAGCAACCCTCCATGTGTATAACAGCACTAATGACATACAATCTGCACCAAAATCTGGAGCTTTGTCCCCCATGTTGTTGGGCTGTCTCCAGATTTCCTATCCTGTGAGGTATTACTACCTACTGTCTGTAAAGCTGTAGCCCCCACCCCTCCGTAATGTCCCCAACACAGGTAAGGAAAATGGGCAAGGCCCACATGAAGAACATCCCAATGTTGGAACTAGCAGCTGTATCCAAGCCCACAACACAATACTATGTGGGCACCTACATAGCTTTATGGCCTCAGCAATACCCGACAGGACAACATCAACCGCCTCAAGGTAGGCTGAATGGGTCTATATTAGAATCGCGAAAGCATACTTTCACGAATACAAAGTAATCAACACATAAATGTCGATGTCCTAAAACAGTGAAGAGCAAAAAAAGTGAATTCGGAACGTCAAATGTCCTTTTTTTTGGCCAGCAGGGTGATCATGGGGATGAGAAAATAAATCCTTTTCCCCACTGTAGTGTAGTCTCGGAGTTGGTATATTTAAGTAGGGGGGTGTGGGAGGTGCAGGGGGGCTTGCCCCCCTGTAAAAACATTTTAAAAAGTGTTTTTCCTTAGGTTTGTTCCATTAGGTTTACCTTACCTGTATGGCGCTGTTGCTTCCGGGAATACGTTCAACATTGTCATTTTTGCTTTTTTTTTTTGTCCTTCGCTGTTTTTGGATTTCGACAGTTATGTGTCAATTACTTTGTATTCACAAAAGTAAGCTTTCTCAATTTTAATATAGACCCGGCTGAACACCTGTGGTGGATAGCAACAATACACAAACCACAGAATTGGTCCCTATATTAGCTGTAGAGGGCAAATCAGGAGCACGCACCAACTTGGCATCAAGTCAGCTGTTGTCTGATCAAGCATATAAGGTCGCAGGTGGTGTACTGTAAGGCTAACTTCTTCTTTTCTTTCGGCTGTTCCCATTAGGGGTCGCCACAGCGGATCATCTGTTTCCATTTCTTCCTGTCCTGTGCATCTTGCTCTGTCACACAAACCACTTGCATGTCCTCTCTCACCACATCTAGAAACCTTATCTTAGGCCTTCCTCTTTTCCTCTTACCTGGCAGTTTCATCCTTAGCATCCTTTTCCCAATATACCCAGCATCCCTCCTCAGCACATGTCCAAACCAATACAATCGTGCCTCTCTGGCTTTGTCTCCAAACCATACAACCTGGACTGACCTTCTAATATGCTTATTCCTAATCCTGTCTACCCTCATCACACCCAGTGCAAATCTTAACATCTTTAACTCTGCCACATCCAGCTCTGACTCCTGCCTTTTTGTCAGTGCCACTATCTCCAACCCATATAACATAGCTGGTCTCACTACCCTCTTGTAGACCTTCCCTTTCACTCTTACTGGTACTAGTCTGTCACAAATCACTCCTGATACTCTTCTCCACCCACTCCACCCTGCCTGTACTCTCTTCTTCACCTCTCTTCCACACTCACCATTACTCTGAACTGTTGATCCCAAGTATTTAAACTCATCCACCTTCACCAACTCTACTCCCTGCATCCTCATCATTCCTCTATTCTCCCTCTCATTCACACACATATATTCTGTCTTAGTCCTGCTGACCTTCATTCCTCTCCTCTGTAGAGCATATCTCCACCTCTCCAGGGTCTCCTCAACCTGTTCCCTACTCTCACTACATATCACAATGTCATCTGCAAACATCATAGTATGAGTACAGATTGGACACATCCACCAAGGCCAATCACAAGGCCATCTTCACATATGTCTGCAATATCTGAGGCAACAAACCAACCCATCCTATAATGGTGGCCAATCAAACCACATTCACACACAAAACATACCTATAGCCAACCTGCTGCAGATAGGTTTAGGGCAAACATCACCCCCTGGGTCAGCATCACTATAGGTGGATATGCACAGCAGCCACACCCCTCCCAACATCACCAGTGAGCAGGTACATATTGCCTACTGAAAGGCAACAAATGTAAGTATCCATGGGACCTGATAACATCCCTGTCTGCATCCTACATTAACTCAGGCATGTTCTCCAAGCTCCATTACAAACTGTAGTCACACCAAGCTTTGGCACCATCCACACCCCATCCACATAGAAGATGGCCAAAGTAATCCCGCTACACAGACATGAATGAGGAGTACAGGATTACAAAATTAACTCGCCCTCATTGGGGGGATATGACACTTCAGGACCAGCAGTGCAATGCAAGCAGATACATTGCTGATACCTTACCCCCTGTATGGTGTGGTTGTGAGTGGTTGCTACTGGTATTCAGTGTAGTTGTTCAGGTTGTGTACATACTGTTGCCAAATGTATGATGTCCTGTGATGTGTCTCCCTTTTTATGTCTTCCAGGTGTAATGTCGCATCAGCAAAGGTCAACTTTCTCAGCAGCTGAGACAAATATAATCATAGAAGCCATACTAGAGAACCATGCCATAATGTTTGGCTGGAGTCAGCAACATCTGCAGGAGAGGACCGGCATGTGGAACGACCTTACGATGCTGGCCTGCATGCATGTATGTACGAGCAGGTCCGACATTGTGAAAGTGACCTCATGCCCGGCAAAGGGCTGCTGCAGTACCCAGGGACCGCAAAGCCACAGGTGTGAGCCTGGCCATGCAGCCCCAATGACACCCATCGGGGAGCTCCTTGAGTACCTTGGGGCACACATCACAGTACAACATCAGAGTACAGACCCCCCCCCCACATACTGGCGGTGGGTGGCACTCAGACAATGGATGAGGCGTGTGCAGGTAAGGACCCAGTGTAGATTACTAGACTAGTGTAACATACATACTTGTAATTGTGGAGTATCTATGTGCATGTGTCAGGTCAGATTACAGTTGTGGATGGGGGTTTCTAATGCACAGATGTGCACATCTATGGTGAAGGACAGCAAATTGTGTAGTATTGGGGGTTGTACTGTAAATGTCCAGACATGCTGCATCCATCCTGTACCAATGCCACATGTGGGTCTGCTGACAGTATTTCCCTCCCACAACTACCTAGGTCCCTCTGGTCTGCATGTGGGATGGCAGCCTGCAGCTGGTGAGTATGTAATTGTTCTGTTGTGGTTTGCCAATACCTCAGGCATGTGAAGGCCATGCAATGTACCATGCACACAACTGTCACTCATAGCCATATTGCTTTATGTGCATGTTCACTTGTGTTGGGGTTAACTGCACTGCATCACAGTGTTCATCACAGGGGCCTATCTGATGAGAATGTAACATCCCTGTAGCATGCCTCATGACCTGTCAGTGCAAGACTTTTGGACAGAGACCAACAAAATTGGGGGAAAAATGACCTAAGGTAGGGAACTGTGTGAAACATTACTGTCATATAGTGGATATAAACAGTGTACACACCCTTGTAAAAATTCCAGGTGTTTGTGATATTTATACAAATTGAGACCACAGTATGTCAGTCCACACCTTTTCCAAACTGTAATGTGACAAATTACATGAACAGTTCACCTGTAAATCCAAGCAATCGGTTGGGCACCAAATATGGAGTATACATACCTGACAATAAGCTGGATGCATATGCCTGCACACCCTTCAAATAATATGTTATTGCAGCAGCTTGTGATTTACTGACAGCATACAGTCTGCTTGGATACACATTTGCCATTAAGTAAAGGCACTCTGAGTAACACCAAATAACAGTCCGGTGTCCAAGTGAGATAATCATGACAGTTGCTCAGTTGCCTGCAACAGCAACAGCCATGGCTTCCAGACAGCTTACAAAGCAGCAAAGGGATCTCATATTTGAAAGGCATCAGTCAAGAGTAGGGTACAACAACATTACCACAGCACTGCATACATCATAGAACACAGTGGAGACAGTTGTCAAAAGGCGGATTGAATATAGGATGACAGTGCTGTTGAAAGGAACCTGATGTCCCTCCAAAAATGATGACAAGACATGTCAGGTCAGGAAGGCTGCTAGGGGACAGACAGTAACATCAAAGGAGTTGCAGGAATCTCTTGCTAGTACTGCTGTTGTGTACTACCTGTGGGAACACTTTTCCTTATTCTGCATATGTCTGGCCTATGGGGTAGGGTCAGAAGATGATAGCATTTCCCCACACCAAAAAACATCCAGGGGTGGACACAAATTACAATATAGCATATCACATCTCCCAAAGGCATGTCTGAAAATGTGTTATGGTGTAATGAGACTATGGATCGAACTCACAGCTACAATACCAAAAGGTATGTATGGTGAACAAGCAACACCTCTCATAACCTGAGGACTACCATCCCAATGGTGAATCACCCTGGTGGCAGCGGCCCACTGTGGGGATGCCATTCCAAAACCAGAACAGGGCCTGCAGTCATGGTGGTGGGAATTCTGAAAATTTCCAAATAACACCCACGTCTGCCCAAAATCCATCAGGCATCTGCATGAATGCCGAGGATGGGGAGGTGTGACAGCTTTCAACATGATAAAGACCCAAAGCATACATCCAAAACTACCCAAGAATGGCTCCACCTGAACATACTCATGGTTATGGATTGTCTCAGCCAGAGGCTAGAACTACACCAGATAGAAAAACACCAGTGTGACCTGACGAGGGCTGTGCACATGAGCTGCCCTTGCAATCTGACAGAGTTGGGTGACATTTGCTTGGAAGAGTGGCCAAATAATGCCAAGTCAAGATGTGCCATGCTGATAGACACCTTCACAAGAAGAGTGAATGCTGTAAGTCACTTACAAGGTGCTTCAACAAATTATCATTGTAAGGGTGTGCATACTTATGCAATCATCATATTGTACATCATCATTATATTTTACATGTAACACGTGTTTGTTTATCAATTGGATTGCACAGGTCATAAGTCACATGAACATTGGGTTAACATATTCGAATGTGTTACTGCAGTCTCATCTTGTATATTACAAGAACATGGCATGTTAACAGGGTTGTGTACAATTATCATATCCACTGTAAGCTTAGAAGGTTGGTGGTGTAACAGGAATTGTGTGACCATACATTCACTGCTGGTTTGGAGGTCTGACACTCAAATGTATGTCATTAATCAGTGATGAAACTCCTTAGATCATCCAACTTATGTATCACCGAAACATAGGGGTTATGAGAAATAGGGCAAACATATGAGCCAGACTTCTACACATCCTGCGAGGATCTGTACAGTTGTGAGGTATGTTCTGTAGTACTTGCCACTGTGCTATACAGGTGAACAGCAATGATGTGTACATGGGTGCAGTCTGTGCTGGGGAATGGCCATCACATACTAACACTAATCACGTATCCCAGACCTCTATATTGTTAGCTACATGTAGTAAAACTGGCAGCAATGCATGATGTTGAGGGCCATGTGTCAGGCATGTCACCATTTGGGTAATGCTTGGTCTGTGTAACAGATTTGTGCCACCTCACCTGTAATTGTGTGTGTGTGTGTGTGTGTGTGTGTGTGTGTGTGTGTGTGTGTGTGTGTGTGTGTGTGTGTGTGTGTGTGTGTGTGTCTGTACCAGCCAACATTAAAGTGCAGGTATTAATGTACACATGTTGTCTTCCCCTCACAGGTGGCCACAGATGATGGACAGTTGGCAGGTGGTGGCATTGAACAGGCTAGTGTGGGGACTATGGCAGGTGTGAGTGTAGACACTGGCCATAGCCAGAGTACAGGTGAGGTCCCACACAGGTGGATGGACAGGGGGGCTTGCAGGAGGAACACTACTTATTGGGCCACTGTTGAAAGTGCCACAGAAGGAGTCAACAGATGCATGTTCCAAGCTGTCATGGATAGAAAGGCACATAGTGAATGCTACAACACACAAATACTCAGGGTGGTGGATGCAACTCTCCCTGATTTACTTGGTGGCACACACAACCTTGCTGAGGCACACATCAAAATACTGAGGTCATGAATAGATGGTGGGTTGAGACCTCGGCAATCCTTGACCATCCCATGTCTATGCTAGAGCATGTGGTAGGAGATGGGCATCAGCCACATGGACATAGGTCATCACCAACAACAGCTGAGAGTCTATGGGACCATGCACCTTCACACTCCCTTAGTGGCAGTGACACCAGCACTATTGAAGGGGGGTTGCTGTCCACATTACATCGGAGCAAGCCATGGCTACATGGTTCTGTCCAGTCCTGTCAGGGGCAGAGATCCAGCAGACAGCAGTCACCATCAGGAAGGAGCACTGCATCTACCCTTGGGCCTGATGGTGCCAGTGATACACCTGACAGGACCAGTTCCAGTGTCCGTGGCCAGAGACGGTGACCTGGACACCCTGCCGTGGATAGTACCCAACTGTCCAATGTACCCCTGGGTAGGGAAGCCACATGGTGTGACTGTGTGCATACATACACAAACACACACACACACACACACACACACACACACACACACACACACACACACACACACACATCTGTATCACAGCCAGGCCACCGCCAGACCCACACACGGCACCTCTGCACAGCCCATCTACTGGATACCCCTCCAAACACACACACATGATGTCAACCAGATGGCCCAGCCTAGCCTCTGGTAAACCCACACCACACCCTGTGCATATGATGATACCTGTGCCACATCCCTGTCATCCATACCATCGATGCAGAGACATGCTAAAATGGGTCTGATGCAGAGGGGGAATATAGTAGAGTATAGCTATGTAATACTATGTAAGATGCTTGCATTTGTTATGGGTACACATACAAGTGTATGTACCTTATTAGCCAGGATGCATTATTGCTGTTAGTACCTCTGACTGAATGTAGTTTGACATGCTGTATTACATTTGTGTTCCAGGTGTCTGTGTGTCTGCAGGCTGTGGCCCTGCAGACATTCTCAAGTGGGATTATGGCAGACTGGGAATACACCGACTGGGTCATAGGCAAGGTACAGCTTTATATGTACATGTAGCAGGTGTGTATGCATGCAACAGTGAGTGAGGGACACTGTTGTCAGACAGTGTGACCTTGCATACATACTCCTTGTCACAGACAGGTAGCCTTTAAACATGTCAGCTCAGTGTTCTGTACTACCACAGAGTAGGTCACTGCAGTGCTGTCAGCAGGTCTCTCACAAGCGTAGCCATTACATTAACTGCAACAGATTCACCTGTCAAAACCTGCTGGCCCACACCTGTGTGCCCTGTTCAATCACAGCTTCACTTCAGGCTTTGTCCCTACTGAATGGTGCACTGCTAAAGTCATCCCCCTCCAGAAAGGAGGAGTGACTACAGATCCTGGGACCTATTGCCGCATTAGCCTGACAGGTCTAATTTGTAAAGCTATGGAATGCATCATCATATACCTAATACACAAGGATATAGGGAATGCACAAACTCTGGATCCCACACAGTTTGGTTTTGTGACGGGTAGATCATGCCTGCTCAACCTGACCAACTTGTTTGAGTCAGTCACCAGAGCTGTGGATGAAGGGAATGTGGTTCATACAGCCTACCTTGATCTGGCCAAGACCTTTGATGCAATTCCCCAGGCAGGAATCATAGAAAAACTCACTAAGCTAGGCATCAACCCCTATATCACTAAGTGGGTTGTCAAATGGCTCACATATAGAACCCACAGTGTGAAAGTAGCTGACTCCAAGTTAGACTGCCAACCAGTCATGGGTAGAATCCCACAGGGTTCAGTCCTGGTTCCTGTCCTGCTTGGTATCTACTTCTCTGAAGTCCAGACCAACATGAAGGGACTCTGGTTGACAAAGTTTGCAGACAATTGCAAGTTGGGAGCTATTATTAACTCCCTAAATGATGTTTACATTCTGCAGAAAGGCCTCACTGAGACCAACAGCTGGTGTCAGAACCATGGCCTTAAGCTCAATGCCAAAAAATGTGTCATCATCCCCTTTGGGAAAAACTCAGTTCCCATAAATTACCACATCGATGGCAGTCCACTGAACACAGAAGGCATTATAAGAGATCTGGAAACACAGGTTGACAGCAGCCTCTCTTTTGACTACCACATTGCTACTGTGGTCAGAAAGTCCTTCCATGTGGCACATCTCATTACTGAAGGTTTTGCATCCAGGAGGAAAGAGGTCATTGTCTCCCTCTAGTCTTCCCTCATTAGGTTAATTATCGAGTACAATGCCCCATTTGGCATGTACCTCATTAGACTCCTGCAGCAACTGGAGAGGCCACAAAAGCACAAAAATGATCCTAGGCCTTAATCAGTTGTCCTATATGGACAGACTCAAACAACTCCAACTATTCTTTGTCTCATATCACCTACTTAGAGATGATGTCTGCTTGACTTACAAAGCCATGTCTGAACCAGCTCTGTTAGAAATGCTACATCTAATGAAATCCCAATCCCTCCACACCACAAGCTCCAGAGACCTCAACCTTATTACCACAATCAACAGAACATGCTGGAGGGACAGATTCATAACCCACAGACTGCCCATGGTATGGAATATACGTCCCATACATGTGAAACAGAGCACCTCACAGGCCCTCTTCAAGAGAAATCTTGATGAATGGATGGGAAATAGAAAATTCACCCCCAGGATCATTCCCATAGCTCTGCTCAACAGAGGCACTGGAAACTAATGTCGGGTGGCACGATGCCAGGATAATCCTTTGAGCTAGGCTTGTAAAGGCTCCAGGGCCATTAGCCTAGTGCACACCTACGAACCTATGAACCTAAACATCTAGATATTTCATAGACATCTGTACAGAGGACTGGTATGGCCTGCACAATGGTTTAACATGCTGCATGTGAGGCAGATGCTGTTACCATGCTACATAATGTAATGCCATTGGGAGGTGGTAAACAGGCGTGGATGGTACACCAATCAAAATAGTATCAGCCAAACAGGATATGATCTTTAACCAAAGACAAACACACAAAGTTGTCAGTAGTGAGATTAGACCCCTTATCTATCTAGCTATTTCTACTATAGTGTTGTTTACAGGGTGGTACACAAATCAAAATGGTATAACCCACACAATATAAGATTCTCTCTCACACACACACACACACACACACACACACACACACACACACACACACACACACACACACACACACACACACACACACAGTTGCTAGTATTGAGATTGGAGCTCCTGCCTATCTAGTTATTTTTTACTATAGTGTTACCCAGTTACCAGAGGCACCAAGGAGCTTATACAATTTCACTTCCTCCAAAGGTACTTCTAAGGTGAACGGCATCAACAGGACTTGTAAATTAGGGTGATGGGAAGTGTAAATGATCGGACACAACACAAAATGGTATAACACACACAGTATATGATTCTCACACATACACACACACACACACACACACACACACACACACACACACACACACACACACACACACACACGCACACACACGCACACACACACACAGTTGGCAGTACTGGGGTTAGAACTCCTGCCTATCTAGTGCCTTCTACTACAGTGTTACACAGTTATCTGACATGCTGCAGAGCTTATACAGTTTCAACTACTCCAAAGGTACTTCTAAGGTGAATGACATCAAAGGGACTTGTCAATTAGGGAGACTGGAAGTGGAAATGGTGGTAAACAACTAAAATTGGTACACCCCACAAAGTATATTTTCTGTGCTTTTGCCCATTAACCTAGTGCACTTGGCCATTTTGAGGCACAGTTGCAACTGCCTCATGTACACAGACACCCCTCTCCTCTAAACTCCAAGCACTCAGACTTGTGAGAGTTATCCCTATATCACCAAATTTGGAAATATGCACTCTCCAGTGAAGACTGGGCTAACTGGTGAATAGGATATAGTCAACTCCTGCACCACACCATGTGGAACACATAGCTTGCCACAACACCCATTATCACAGCCCTGACATACACTCACAAACCACACACCCACCTTCACAGAGGCACTCAATGGACATTTACCCCAACAGCATACACCAGCAAGTCAGACACCCACTCAGCCATCACAATACAGCACATACCAAAGGAGATATATGTCACCTACAGAGTGTGCCCCTCAAGCTAAGCACCACCTTGCCCAATACAGTAATCATGGGGGACTGAATACTGAGGCACACAGATGTCTGACTCACTAGGTTGATTATTGAGAAGGTAACAGCCACCTGTCTATCACATGCCAGCATCCAACACATGACATAGCCAGTCAGGTCACTCCACAACAACTACAAGTATCACTCTGTCATCATCCATGTGGGTGTGAATGACATGAGACACACCTCCCTGGACTACATGACAAGAGACACGGTTGAGCTCTCAGATTATGTGGTCCAGACAGGTATGCCAGTAGCCCTGAGCAGTGTACTACCGTCACCCAGAATGATGCTGCAGTACTATCAACAAATGATTGACTTCAACATTGGCTTATGCATTGTTTGTCATTCTCAGGGGATCCAGTCTCTCTCTGCTTATGATAACATGATTGACAGACCTCAATGCCTTGCCAGAGCTGGCCTGCATCTGTCACCCCTGTGTTTCCAGGTACTGGCTAAGTCTTTTGTCACCCCTATAGTGCCTTTTTAGGCAGTTGCTCCAAATCACATTACCACTGTAACAGCTTGACATGAATGCAATCTGAGGGTCATGCTGCTCAACAGTAGACATCTAACTCTCAAGATGCAGTCACTCAAAGCACTCCTCAAAATGGAGAACACTGACAGTTGTGCTGTAACATAGACCTGGTTTACAGCAGCAGACAGCAGCCCTGCACTAACAGGCTATGACACATTCCACAGCTGTCAGCCCTAAAACATGGACCACAGCTCCACTGTTGGGGGTGTCTCCATATTCATGACAGATATGCACACCTCCAGACTAGTATCCCAGTATGATGCATCTGAGATACTTCAGGTACAACTGACTTTGGGTAATAGTGCAATCCAGGTCATAGCCTGCTATGGGTCCACATCCATGTCCCTAGACTATCAATCCACATTCCTCAACACCATGGCATCTATCAAGGTCCAACCCAACACTGACATAGTAGAAGACTTCAACTATCCGTCTGTCCACTAGGGAAAGTAGTCAAGCACCAATAGACTGGCCCAACGCTTCCTGAAATTCATCAGTTCCAATGCCCTGGACCAGCTCATACTGACCCCCAGTAGAGGATGCAACAACCTTGACCTGTGTTGATTACTTACATATGGGACCGTTGCGCGACAACAGTAGTCAAGTCATACCTGGTCATATCCAAACATGATGTAATCATCATAGCAATCCACATCTCATCCACAACCCCCACAAAGGTAAACACCTTGAAAAACCTCTCCAAAGCTGACTTCGGAGTCATAAAAACAGGGATGGATGACCTCACTGCACCCATACCAATGGAAAATAGCTGCATGACTGTCAACGTATACACAAATGCACTGTACAAACATGTACATAAATGCATGGTACTAACCATAGCCAACAGAACCAAGACGCTGTCCTCCAAACACTGGAAGCCAATGTGATGGTCCCCTGCCATTACTAAAGTGTACAACAGAAGGAAGACACTGTTGCAGAAAAAGGTGGTATCCCAAGACTGGTAAACCCCCTTATTAGCCTCAACAACTTGATATCCCTCATGGAATCATCTACAAGCCAGCTATGAAGGCAGAATTGCAGCAGACACTGACAACAATCACAAAAACCTTTGATAGTTATACCAACAACCTCCACAGCAATACCCACAAGTGATGTGAGTTACTGCACAATGCTAGCTCCTATCCTGAGCCAACAGATATTGGCAACCATCTTGCCAACACATTCAGTGCCAGTTTACCTCTCACTCCCCCCTAAGGCAACAATCACAATGACAGATGAATGCAAGGCACCCACCATTACTGCAGCCTAGGATAGAACTGCATTGTCCACAGGCAAGAATACAGCTTCTATGGGACCCAACTGTTTCCATGGCTGTGTTCTACATGATGTACAAAGAGACCTGGCACCATATCTGTGTGCCCTGTTCAGTCACAGCCTCGCCTAAGGCTTTGTCCCTCCAAAATGGCACACTGCTACAGTCATCCATCTCCATAAAGGGGTAGCAACTACAGGCCCTGGGGATTATTGTCCCATTAGCCTGATGAGTCTACTATGCACAGGTATGGACTGCATCATCAGGGACCTGATTGATAAAGATATAGGTAATCTTCTAACTCTGGACCCCACAGAGTTTGGCTTTGTGAATTGCAGATCATGCCTGTTCAACCTGGTTGACTTCTTTGAGTGAGTCAACAGAGCTGTGTATGACAGCAATGTACTGCAAACAGCCTACCTTGATCTTGCCAAGGTGTTTGATACCATTCTTCAGTGAGGAATTATTGGTAAACCTAGCAAACTATGCATCAACCCCTATATCAGTAGGTGGGTTGCAAATTGGTTCACAGAACATATTGTGTGACAGTGGCAAGCTCCAAGTCAGACTGGCAAGCAGTCACGAGTGGAGTCCCTCAGGGATCAGTACTGGGTAGCCTCCTGTCCAGCATCTACTTCTCAGGAGTCCAGTCCAACATAGAGGAATTCTGGCTGACCAAGTTCACAGAGGACTGCAAGCTGGGAGGCACCATTAACTCCACAAGTGATGCAAACATCCTACAGAAAAGCATCATTGAGACCAATGAGTGGTGTGGAAACCATGGCCAGAAGCTTAACACCACAAAATACATCATCATCATCATCCCTTTTGGTAAAACACTCAGTTCCCAGTAAGAACCACATCAATGGGAGCCCAAGGAACACTGTAGCCATTATAAAAGATCTGAAGACACAGGTTGACAGCAACTTTTCCTTCAACCACCACAGTGCCACTGTGGTAAGTAAGTCCTTCTATGTGGTACATTGCATTGCTAAAGGTTTTGTATCCACGAAGACAGAGGTAATCATCTCTGCCTACTCTTCTCTCATTAGACCACTCATCAAGTATAATGGCCCATTTGGCATGTACCTCACTAGACACCTGCAACAGCTGGTGAGGCCACAGAAGTACCTCACAAAGACGTTCCTAGGCATTAAACACATCAAAAAGACTCCATCTATTCTCTGTGTCATATTACCTAGTTAGAGGTTATTTGTGCTTGACTTACAAAGTATGTCTGACACAGCTCTTTTAGAAATGTTACATATGAAGACATCCCAATCCCTCCACACCACACATTGCAGAGACTTCTACCTCATTACCACAATTGATACAACATGCTGGTGGGACAGGTCCTTCACCAAGAGACTGCACATGCCTTGGAATACACTTCCTATACATGTCTTGCAGAGCACCTAGCTGACCCTGTAAATCTTGATGAGTAGATGGGTAATAGACGGTTCACCCCAAGGATCACTGCAGTGGCTCTACTTGATACAGGCACTGGGAAGTAACATCGGGTGGAAAAATGGCAGGGCCCTTCTATGGGCTAGGCTTATAAAGGCTCATGGGCCATTAGCCTACTACATACTTATAAACCTATAAGAGGAATGACATCAACAGGACTGATAAAGTAGGGCAGTGGGTGGGAAACATATCAAAATACTTTTGCCTAAAAACATACACACCCACATTTGCCGGGTACAAGAGTAAAATTCCTGCCTAAGTAGTTATTTGTACTAGAGTGTTAGGCAGTTATCGCATGAGCTACAGACCTTACTGGGCTGACAGGGGGCTAACAGCTGACCAAAGGTACTGTTATGGGGAATGACATCAGCAGGACTGATAAAGTAGGGCAGTGGTTGTTAAACTTATCAAAATACTTTTTCCTACAAACAGACACACTCACACACACACACACACACACACACACACACACACACACACACACACACACACACATTTGCCAGATGGAAGAGTATGGGAAATTACATCAGCAGGACTGATAAAGTAGGGCAATGGGTGATAAATGTATCAAAATACTTTGTCCTATATACAGACACACATATTTTCCAGATGTGAGAGTAGAACCTCTCCCTAGCTAGTTATTTGTACCATAGTGTTGCACAGTTATCACACATGCTGCAGAACTTACTGACCTAACAACTGACCAAAGATACTGATATGGGGAATAACATCAGCAGGAATGATAAAGTAGGGCACTGGGTGGGAAACACGTCAAAATACTTCTGCTTGCAAACATATACACTTACACCACACACACACACACACACACACACACACACACACACACACACACACACACACACACACACACACACACACACACACACACACACTTGCCAGATACGAGCGTAGTACCCCTACCTAACTAATTCTTTCTACTACTGTGCTAGGCATTTATCGTATACACTACTGAGCTTACTGGGGTGACAGCTGGCCAAAGTTGCTGATAAAGGGAATGACATCATCTGGACTGATAAAGTGGGGCAGTGGGAAGTGTTATGGGTGGGAATAGCATAAAACTGTTTCACTTTCAAATGAACACACAACTCCCTCAATCTTGTACACACAACTGTCTCACACACACAGTTGCCAGCATTGGGTTTAGAACTCCTACCTATCTAATTACTTGTACTATAGTGTTACGCAGTTATTGCACATGCTACAGAGTTTATAGAGGTAGTAGATGTCCAATGGTACTTCTAAGGTGAATGACAGCAGCAGAGCTTGTGCAGTTGGGCAATGTGAAATGTACTGAGTGGGAACAGTCTGCTAATAGTTAGACCTACACACACACACACACACACACACACACACACACACACACACACACACACACACACACACACACACACACACACACACACACACACACACACACACACACACACACACACACACACACACACACACACACACACACACACACACACACACACACGCACACACACACACACACACACACACACACACACACACACACACACACACACACACACAGGCAGGTGATGTGATATTAACACCCCAACCTCAGTACTATAACACAATGGGGCTCACCTTTTATGCTTGCATGTGCCACTGTTTAAAACCAATATGCCACTGTCCATAGCAGGACATCGCTGTATGCCATTCAGGGTACCCATGTATGTGACCCACGCTGCTGTGTCTGTCCCCCTGTGTCTCTCTGTCTATCAGTGTCTGTCTCTCACTTCCCCACATCTATGTATGTATGCTTGACATATATAGTTATCTGTTGGCCATATATGTCTGCATGTGTGTCACACACAACAGATGTGGATATATCACATATGGGCCACCTACAGCTAGCTGGGGATAATCCTCTCTGATGTGTTTGTGTAGGGACAGTTAAGGTGTACATAGCTGTCTGTATGCACAGATATATCTACACAATATAGTAATATAGACCAATGTAGGTTCCAACATGTCCTGTGATTCTCCAAGAGTAGTAGCATGCCCAGTGTGAAGTTGTATAGTTAGAGTGGGACTCCATTCCAACATGTCCTGCGTTTCTCTAAATGTAGGAGCATGCCCAGTATGACCTTGTATAGTTAGAGTGGGACTCCATTCCAGAGATAAGTTTACCCTGGTCCAGGGTGTTGCGTGCTACAGACACACCTCTCAGAAGTACAGAGGACTTTCCTTGGGGTAATGGTTTGTTTTGGCAGACATTTTCTGACATATCTGTATTCTGACAGTGCAATGTCTTGTGTCATTACCTAGTGTCAGACATCCTCAAATCATCACAGTGCTTTACCAGAGGAATACTAGTCATATTATAATGGCAGCTATGTACATTCTTGCCCAACAAGGCTAGTTGTGAGGTGTGGTTACAGCAAGTTGAGTGATAGTCCAGCAACTTGTTGATATACTGGCTGGGGATCTTCTGCTTCTGTGGTATCTGTGTAACCTGGGATGTGATATCCTGGTGTGCCCATACCTGTTTGCGGTACATTTTTTGGCAGATTATCCTGGTGTTTGGCTAGAGGTTTTGTCCAGTCTGCATAAACATGTGTTTTTATGGCAAGTTATTTCAGTATAATTGAAGAGTGATGTTACAAAATATTGACAGACATTACTGTGTCAGCCTACATAACCTTCAGACAATTCCAGCTACTGCAAAGCCCTAACCCTACTAATTTTCTTAATATGTCAGGGCAATATTTATCACACATGCCTATCATTGTGTCTTTGTTCCACATTTACTTCTGCCCTTGTTCAGACATGCTCCTGTCAGAGGTTTGGTGTTATGGGTGTGGGTACAGACTGCATTGTACTGTGCAGGCATGTCCATTATATACAAAAGCAGACATAAAACAAGGAAAAATGCCATATTGTCCATGACCACTGGCAACAGTACCAAGAAGCATGATTATTCACAAAAACCCTAGCACCTCGGCTACACAGCCCTCAAGAAGTCCATTATATGTGTAATATATTCCACATAGCACTGTGATTTTCAGGTATGTTAGTGGCAGAGCAACAAGTGTCGCTGTCATGCATAATCATTGGCATTGCAGTAATCTGCACATGGCCCTGTGACAGACAGCATAATCGTTGGCATTGCAGTAATCTGCACATGGCCCTAGGGCAGTACAAGATGACAGCCAGGTGAACATGCTGGCCAGATCCTGACAGTATTGACCACACATGGACATAGCTCACTGACCCCTGCATATTGAGCACATGCAACATGTTTTCATGTGTAGTGGAACAGCCCTGCCTGTCTTTGTTATGCTGCTATTTCCCTGCAAACATACATGTTACTGCATTTCTGTGGGTATATGGGGGGCACACCTGTCAACTGTAGACCTTTACAGAGACTGTGCTGATATTTGCTTTACATTTTGATTCCATTTACCATACTATTGTGTCCTGTCTTGGGGACTACAGGCATATCAGCAAAAAACACAGGTGAGATTGTAATTGCATACATTTTTATGTCAGACTAGTTATCCTTCAGAGCTTTACTGCAAATGCGAGACCTGCTGTGCTATGACTGTGTGGGTCTGTAGAGGGGGTGATTTAACATTTCTGCCATTTGTGGAACTTTTACAGACATTTTTCTCTAGTTTTCTACAGATGACTTGCTCTGTGGGTCTGAGGAGTGGGTATGGGACCCCACACTGACATCCATAGCTTTGAGCTATGACCCTCCCCCCCCCAGTTAGTTGGCTCCACACATATAATGCAGTAGGATTTGCCACCTTGGATGCTACTGCATAGTGTTGGGAGGCCAGTACTGGGCAGACATTTCCTGGTGTCGCACATAGCTGTCAGTTGTCTACTGCTATTCCAGTAGTCCACCCCATGCATGCAACAATACCATACATATGCTAGCAGAACATACTGATACATTAATTTACTATTAAGGCAACTGACTTACCTTGTGCCTGTGGCAGTTGTGTGTATGAAGCTTGAGGGCTGCCTATGTTGAATGCGCACAGTACACTGTCTATACATGATATGTTACAGGTAGTGTGATGTCTGTGTCATCCCTTTTTACTGTGTGTGTGTAGAGAGAGATGTCAGTCCCTGGGTGCCTACAGTGTCAGTGTGTGTGCTATGCATTGCGTCTTTGCCGAGGCCAGGCCATACTGGGCATGCCTCCATCTGCCTACAGATACTGGCTCAGGGGGTTACTCCTCTGAGTCCCTCTGTGCCTGCGGGGACCTTGGCAATGGTGGGGGGGTTTATGGCCCTTCCCCATCCTGTTCCTGCTGCAGCTGTTTCCACAGGATCATATTGTGTAGCATGGCACATACTATGAACATGTGTGCACGTGTGACTGGAGAGTACTGCAAGGCTCCACCAGTTATGTCCAGGCAGTGGAACCATGACTTGAGCATCCCAAACAAATACATACACACATATACATACAAATGTTTCAAGCATGGGCATTAAAGCCCTTCTAGCTTGCCAATATGTCAAAACACTTGCTCCCATAATAAATGTCCAGACTGTTCTTAAAAATATATAAATTAGTACTTGTTTTAATGCAATTTGGTAGTCTGTTCCAAGCATCAGCTACTCTGTTAGAGAACCAATTAGTACACTTCTCATTCCTATATAATCTTCTACATAGGTTATCTGACGATTCTCTAGTAATTTTTGATAACCCCAAACATTCCCAGAGGTAGTTGTCCCTAAATGCCCTATATACCTGAATAAGATCTCCTCTTAAATATCTGTAAGAGACACTGTACAAGTTCAGATATTTTAGTATTTCATAATAACTTAGATTTTCACATCCATGGATGCCTTTAGTATATTTCTGCTGTACTCTTCCCAGTTTATTTATGCTTGTTTTCCTATAGGGTTTCCATATTGTTATTCCATACTCAAGTTTGGGTCTAATGTAACTAACAAATAATGACTTCATTATATTTGATTTCCTAGACTTTATAAATCTTTTTATACAACCTATAGTTCTATAACTATCATTAGCCAATTTGTTGATATGATTAGAAAAACTCATGTGCTTAGTTTCATAGGATGAAACTAAGCACAGATAAGACAGTGGTAATTTTAGCAGATTGGGGAAATCAGAAGAAGCTGAGAATAGAGATAGATGGGAAGATAGTGGAACAGGTAAACAGCTTCAAGTATCTGGGAGGGGTGGTTGAGGAGAAGGGTAGTCTGAATGAAGAGGTCAAAGCTAGTATCAGAGGGGCTGCAGCCAACTGGCATAGAGTATCAGGTGTAATATATGACAGAAGAATGTCAAAGAAGCTGAAAAGTAAGGTGTACAAGACAGTGGTGTGACCAGTACTACTGTATGGTACAGAAACCTGGGCAGTAAAGGCAGAACAGTTGAAGAAGCTAGAGGTGATGGAAATGAAGTGCCTGAGAAAGGTGGTAGGATGCACACTGCGGGACAGGTGAAGAAATGAGGACATAAGAGCAGAAGCCAAAGTAGCTCCAATTGCAGAAAAGATCAAAGAAAACAGATTACGATGGTATGGGCACATGTGTAGAAAAGCAGAAGACAATCTGGTGAGGGAGATTTGGGACAGACAGGAAGAAGGTAAGAGGAAGCGAGGGCATCCAGCAAAGAGGTGGATGGACTGTGTGAAAGAAGATCTGTGACAGTCAGGCATGAGTGTTGAAGAAGGCAGGATAGTGGCACTGAATCGAGAGAGTTGGCGACAGTTAATACGATACCCCGACCCCATGTAAATGGGTAAAAAGGGGATGATGATGATGATGATGATTAGAAAAACTCATAGCTGAATCTACCTATATACCCAGGTCCTTAAATGAGAGTACAGTTTCAATCACTGTGTGCTGTATTAAATAAACACATTTCAGTTTATGTCTCTCAAATCTCATATGCTTAGTTTATGATGTAGTTATCAACATATTATTATCCTGTGCCCAAATGGTCAACTTATTCAAATTATTTTGCAGACATGCCTTATCTGTAACACTTGTAATCAGTTTACCCAATTTCAGGTCATCAGCATATAGACTGTAGAAAACCTCAGGTGAAAAAGTAAGGTCTGAAAAATACAATCTAAACAAGTAAGGGCCTAGGACAGAGCCCTGTGGGACACCTTGACTGTAACCAAGGATTTCACCTGTCCAGTTGGTGTGTGATACTTGTCATGTCCTCTTTGTAAGCCATGCAGGTATCCATCTTATCAACAGTACATCAATACCTAGTTGCACTAATTTATTGATCAGTGTTTTGCGCATGACCCTGTCAAATGCTGAAGTTAAATCTATATAAATCACATCACAGCACAATTTTTCATTCATATCTGTGACTATATTGTTATAGAACATCATGTTACAGGTGGTGATAGATCTATTTTCAACATATGCATGCTGATATATGGTTTCAAGTCCCAACATATCCAGTTCTGAAAATAGCTTATCCAGTATTACCTTTTTCCATTATTTTTCCACAACATGAAAGTAGACTTAAGGGTCTATATGATTCTGGGTTTGTTCTACTCCCCTTTCCCTTAAAGATAGGTTAAATAAGTGCATGTCTCCAATCTTGAGGAATCTCCCCATATTTATATGACCTAGTGAATAATAGATGTAATGGCAGTGTAAGGTCTTGCTTAAGTGTTCTCAGGTCATTGTTACTTATTCCGTCTCCTCCCTGTGCTTTGTTTGGATCCAGTTTGCACAGTTCTTTTTCAATATAATCTAATTTGTTTCCAGTATCTGGGATTACCTGGATGTCACTAGGGTAACTTTCCACCTTTTTTGTAGAGCCAAACTGTTTTGCATAAGATTTTATAAATATATCTATAATCTGTTGTGTCTGAGAATACATTTTAGAATCTGCACACAGTTTATCAATTTGTGTATCTTTACTCCTTCCACATCTTCTGTATCTATAAAAAGGTTTCCTATTATGCTCAATATCTTTATATAAATTTTCTTCAATTTTTTCTTGATCTTGTCTAACACTACGCTTAATCTGTTTGTCCAGCTTGTTTTTTTCAGTTTTCAAAGTTGTAGTTTGACCTCTCTTCCATTTCTTATATTTTTTGTCTCTCACCTTAATCAGGTATCTTGTTCTTATGGAAATATACCCCGTGATGTTGTGTGCCTAGATCCTGATGTTAAACATTTTTTTTTGTCTTTTTGCACTCAAACAATTTCTCTTTCAAAAATTTTTCTACATTCCAGCTGCAGTTTTTTCACTGAACACTTCACTCCAGTTAGGTTTATATAGTAACTGTTTTGCTTCCCTATAATCTGTAATTAACCTTCGGTGCATTGGCTTAGATTTCAGTTTGGCAGAATTATCTAGCAACAAACTAACCTTTATGACCCCATGATCACTGCACATCAGTGGTGGTAAAACTTGACTTGAAGTTACAGTAATTTCTTTGGGAACACAAACAATATCTAGTATATCCCATCCCCAGGTAGATTATTTTACAATCCAAAGCATTTGTTGTTCCTGAATATGCTCTGTGAATAATTTCTTTACTAATGTTGTTGAATCAATATTATTCCAGTCCGTTTCTGGTAAATTTAACTCCCCAGCTAATATTATTCTTCCCTCCTGTGTTTTATGTAAGAAATGTATGAATTCCTCTAGGTCATCTGCACTTGACTTTGGTGGTCTGTACACTGCAACAATTGTTATATGTTCCAGGGTTGTCTTTATTGTCACAGTTACACAGTCTATAGTATTGGTGTTATCACTGAACATGTAATAATCAAAGTCTCATAACTATCTTTAATCCCTATCATAAAACCTCCACCTGATTTTTTGTTAGAATGTCTGTTACAGTAAAAACATGTATACCCTGATAGAACTGGTTTCCAGTCATTGTTCTTTAACCACGTTTCACAAACTATAATAACATCAATCTTGTGGGAACATAGCAAATTTTCTAATAAAAAAACTTTATTATTAATGCTCCTAGCATTAACAAACATCAGAGATGCATCAAATGTTCATGGTCTATAATGATACTGGTTTGTGCGTGTGCCTCATTATGGCATTCTTGCATGTGTGTGTGTGTATTTCTGATGGGTGTCATCATCCACGGCTCCAGTGCATAGGCAGCATCCTCCACCAGATGGCCATATGGGATGTCCCCCCTGGAAAATCCCTGATACAGCTTTGAGGAATGCCAGTTGTGGGAGTCGTGATAGCTTCCAGGGCTGCCAGCACACACATTCATGATAATGCCCTAGGCATTGCACATGACCTGGCAGTTGATGGAGCGAAGCCCTTGCGGTTTATGTAGACCCTACCCTGCTCACCGGGTGGTGCTATGATATGGATGTGCATGCAGTCTATGGAACCCACTACCTCTGGGTATTCAGCTACATGGTGGAAGAGGCGCATATTGCTGGTCAATTCCTCATGGGTGTTGGTGAAGTATATGTGATCATGGGCATTTAGTAGCATGGCATCCAGGAACTGGTGGAATACTCTAGATGCAGATGCCTGTGACACCCCCCATAATATCCCCAGTAGGTCTTTGGAAAGTACCTGTAGCTAGCATTCACAAGGGATAACTGGCTAGGCTTAAAATGGCTCGCAATGGCAGTTAGCTTAGTACTAATCTATGAAACTATGAACCTATTAAGGCTACACATACCTTAGTATCCACTGGGTTCCCCTCTGTTCATTTTGGATGTGAGGCGAGGCCGGCACAGCTCCGCAGTTTGCTGAAGTATGTCCCTCTCCACCCTGTATCACTCTACTATCTCCAGGTCATGTAGCCCATGGTAGGTTACCCTGGGTCTGAACACTCTTCTCCTCCTCCTTTAGTCTGCGGCAGTTGCCAGCATTATCCTCCTCTCCACCCCTTAACATTTTTCTAGTTAAAATTCCCCCGCATGTATACACCAATGGTCCAGAGTTTGTGAGACAAACCAGACTGTAAGGTGCTTCTATCCTTTAGACTGTGGTGCTACAGATGTTCCCATTATGATGGCTGACTGTGATACATTCCAGCCACCACCTATATTACTCATGGCTTGATTTGGCCACAGTGAGTGTTAGAGGCATTACTGGTAATTTGTGCATGATTGCCTTTATTTTGCTGTTGCCTTTTTTTTTAATTATTTTTTACTTACATCTCCTCCCATTTTCAGCTATGCATCCACCTGCCAGCTGTATTATTGTGTGCTTTACCTGGCCCATTGTGAGTTTCAAGAGTCCAGTATTAGTGATTCCAACTTCATTTCTCCTTTAGTGTGCTGCTGCCTTTTATTTATTTTTTTTTGCATCTCCTCCCATTTTCAGATATGCAGTCACCTGCCAGCTGTATTAATGAGTGCTTTCAATGGCCCATTTTGTGTTGCAGTATCCCATATTGCTGTTTGTACTGCATTTCCCTTGTTCTGTTATTTCCTTTTACTTTTCCTATGTCCTTTCAGTTTAATCCCCGGCGCACTGCCCAGACCCATTTAGCTAGTGTAAACAGCAAGACATGGCCCACCCCTGGCTGTGAACACACTCCTCAGTTCATGGAATAAGACTATGCAGCCTCAGACACACCCCCCTCGCTTAGCTGTGCTTACCTAAGCACAAACCCGGCCAACAGAGGTCCAATGTGCTTACAGCAAGCATGACATAACTCCTTTTTATGTTAGTTGCTCCTCCTGTTTAGGCGGTGGTGTTAGAGCACATACACGGTTAGGTGCAGTATGACACTTAGAAGAAATTTGTGATTCAGTATAAGCCCCCTCATTAACATACCCCACTGCCTTAATCCCTAGTTACTGGACTACACACGAGCCTTCCTCCTTAGCAACCACTGTTCCCTGCCATTGTTTACCTTTTGAATGCCATTGACTATCATGGCAAAATGCAGATTTCCCCTACACTTGTCTTTTTCCCTTTTTTTTTATTTTTCCCACCATCCCATTTGCGTGGCGCTTCCCCATACTTAAATGGCTGAGATCGGCCAAAAAAAACTTTATTTTTTACAATATTGGGCTTTTTTAAATGCCAATGGTCATATATTTGTCAACTGGCATGCCCAATGTATTTAATATATGCTTTTTAGGGTGCTGTCAGGGCTCCATTTGTTTATTTGCAGAAATGTATTCGATTAGTAACTGAATACATTTCTGCAAATATCACTTTTCCTGCATGGAGACCAGCCTCCTTGCAGGATCACTCAATCAGCTCATTTGCATGGTTTTTACCAGCAAATAAGCTGATTAGCATCTTGCATGGCTTTCCATGCAGGAACAATGTAGGACCGATTGTGCATGTCAAAACGGCATGTACCTGGATCGTGAGGCGGCCATTTTCCATACAGGAGCGGCTACACTGTTCTTCCATGGAAAATTTTTACTCGTGAATCCTGGGGCTTGTTATTACCTTCAGCAGTTCTTCCTCTATAAGTATCATTCATTTCCTAAATTCCATATAATTTTGTAACTCAATAATTTTTCAGCTTGCATTCTGTCTTTGAGAGGTATAAAATTTGTGTCTTTTAAACAGATAGTATTAGCATATAAATGTAAACGCCTTTCTAATATTGATAATCTTTTGGACTTATTTGCAAGACTTTTGACATTAACTTACACAACTGTAACAGTATTCATTTCCCTTTTTTTAACTTTTGGAGTAATATTTCCAAACTTTCATTTCCTTACTCTTACACTTTGCAGAATAACATTTTCCTGTCTGGTTGAACCAACTCATCCACTACCACTTCTTCCTAATCTGATTGTTCATTTAATAGTTGCCCAAACATGTTACATGTCTCAGTTTAACTTTCTGTAAGCTTAAATTTATATCACTTTCTTGGTCAAAATTAGCCTCACCTTCTTCATTCGCATGCTCTTTCTTATTCACACTTATTTGGTCTGTAATCATAGGTCCAGAGATCTAAATCTCCTTCAACAATTAAATATGTCAAGGTGGAGGGATAGATTTGGCATGCTGTGCCTACTTGGGACAAACACCTTCCACAAGTTAAGCAGTGTAACACACTGTCTGCCTTTAAAAAAAGAGTTGGACAACTAGATGCATATTCATGAATTCAACCCTGGTATGACTGGCCTGGATCCCATTGGAGAAGAAAGGCAAGACCTATGGGTAGGTGCTGGCAAGGTAATAATAGTGTCATAGCTCAGTTGCCTTGCAACTTCCATGATCCTTTGACCTACGGCAGGACACATTAGTGATTATCAAGGGAGTCAGCCTCACAAACCTTATATCAGTTTGTCAACATCATGCTACAGTAGCCAGTGTAGTGATATAGAGGGATAAAGCCCTAATTATGGTGCAGGTGACCAGTGTTTGCTACCAGCTGCGTTGTTTAATCTCCTGGCAAAGAAGGATAGATGTACCTATCCAGGGGGAGGACATTCATTTCAGCACTTCCTGAGGGAAGGAATGGTCCATAAAGTGGAGAGAAGCCTTTGGATGGTTCCACGATGAGTGTAAGGGGGAGGAACAATATGGTACAATATAATGTAAAAAAAAATCCCTCCAAGAGGCAGCTGTCAGGAAACCCTCACATGATGCCCTTAGATTACATGCTGGTCCCATCTAGAAATTCAGTATTAGTCCAGGGGATGAAATGAGGAAAGGCGGGAAGATCTGATGGTGGAACCTGGCTAGAATTCCAGAAAGAAGGAAGCAAGGAGGGAAAGAACAAAAAAATGCTATAATATGTGAAGGAACATATCTGTGTCCTTAGACTAGCACAGGAGAGAACCATCACCATGTAGGCATTTTTCAACATAGCCAGATTTTTCAACATAGCCCATTTTCCTGGGGTCCAGGGGGCTATAAACTATTCACATGTTGAGAACAAGGCCACGCCTAATCCAGACAGCCTTCACCTGACCCAGACAGCCTTTGATGCATCAACATGAAGTGCTTCCATTCCCTGAACTACCAAGTAGCCTGTAACGCCCAGGTCATTATTTGTAATGTTTCCATGTGTCATCCAGATAGCTCACATTGTTCACACATTTGGCACCAAAGGTTCCTGCAAGTGAATATCCCACAGGATAGTAGGTGTACGCACATATGCTAGATAGGCAGGTCTATATACACACATACCATGCATCGAGGGAGTAGACCACATATAATATGTTGCTTGTGGTATATTGCAGACAATGCCAGATATTCCTTAGAACCCTAGATGATGACTCTTGTATACTTCTCCAAGAACAAGCAGGAGATGACCTATAATGTAGTATATCCAGAAACACTAAATTTACTGCAGCATGTGTTTGTACTACTAAAGTAATGCTTCTCATGTTTAAACTCCTCAGGAGGATTTCTGCAATAAAATTCAGACAGCTGCAGCTGCTTAGACTGACTAGGTATTTTCATTATCACTTACACAAGTAAGGGGGTGCAGTGACAGGTGAGTTTAACAATGTGATATAGGGTAGGGGTTATGGGAGGTGAACAGGTAAACACCGACACCATTAATTCTGAAAGATTGTGAGATGTCAGGGATCGCATTTTCCACTGGTGGAGATAAGCTGTCATGATGTGGCCATTGGTGGTTTACACTGTGTGCAGTGTCAGGGCTTGATGAGGTCTGTGGTAGATAAGGTGTAGAACTACCAATCTTGCATATGCAGCCTGCACATCTGAATCTGCACATATTTGTTGAAACATGTCACTCACTGGGTGTGTATGGTACATTATGGAATAGACATACCCAAGGCTACGTCAACCTCCTTTAGTCTCCTATCAGCTGCAGTTAATCCTGTACACAGCCTTCTCCCCAATTTACATAATGTGGCCACACCTTATCACAGGACCCAAAACCCCATATCCCTTGTAGCATGTCCTTCTCAAGGTTTCCATTTTATATGGTTTGCACCCCCAGCCAGAGACAAGCAATATCATGCCATGCCAGTGTCATGGGTTTCCAGTTGCACTTATACCGTGTTATCTGTCACACTGTCTCTGATATTGACCAATTGTGCTGCATTTATTGCTGATGTTTGAAAGCTACTGAATCTTTACCTAAATTCTTCTTTCACAATGTGTTAGTGTAACAGTAATAGGTTCATAGATAGTTACTAGGCATGTGATCCAGAAGTCTATTGCCGAGCCAAGTACAATCTCTCAACTTCCCTAGATCACAGTCTGGTTAAGTGACTTGGACACAGTCACACAGTAGGTAAATGAAGGTTGAGAGAAACAAGCCCTGGATTACATGAAGCAAAGTGCTAACTTTCATAACTTTAGTTATCTGTGCTGTCAGTCCTAAATTACTATGGAGATGTTGGGAACTGAACCCAGGGCCTCATACATGCATGCAAAGGCTGCACTCTACCAGTGAGCTACATCACTATCCTTATCTTAATGTAGCCAAGTTAGTGCCACTGTCTGTGAATTGCTGCTGGTGCACAATGTGAGTTACAAGCAAGTAAATGCTAGGAATGCACATAACTTGTATAATAAAGAATGTGACCAGTACTTATGTGTGCATATGGCATATGCATACCTACAGTGCTATAGTAATGTCAGCATCAATGTGCAGTGGTATGTTGCAAGAACCATGATTCAAAGATGTGCATCTGAGAACAGAGATCTTCTATTTTACTCCCTGAATGGACCTGAGTTAGTGACCATGTCTACTTTTAGTACCGTGGAATGCAGGGCTCCAGTGTAGTGTAACTAGGGGATCTGGATTTTTCTGTTGTAGCCACACAGGAACTTTGATGAGCAACAGCAGCTTCATCCCAGTGTGTCATACTTCCAGTGAAGATCACATCTGGTTCATAACAGGAGGATGATGGTCTCTCTGTTAAAGTTCACTTGGGGAGGCATTTTTTCTTACCATATCTGTTTCTCAGGAATGATGCAAAGACTCCTCTTCTGATAGTAGTTAGAAGGGCCTTCACTAATCTTTCAATGTCAGTTGTAGAAGTTGATAGCTGATGAAATGCACTGGCAACTAAATACATGCAGTGAAAATGTGGACCATCTACTGGTACAATTTGTGGGGTAGTGTGACACTATCCACTAGGCCATCAAGTAAGCAATTGACATATAACACTTGTCATCAATTTGTGTGATGACTGAGTTTGTTGCCTTTTAGGCTGTCCAGGCATTCAGCAATGCTATGATCCCATACTATCCCTATCTTATATTTTCCCTCTATATATCATCACACATTCCTTTTTTTCATTGTCTCCTCCATCCCCATACCATTTGTCCACCCTCTGTATCCAGCCAATGTCCTTTCAATTTTTTGTCTGTCTGATTCTGAGTTCTGTGGTTGTCTGTGCATGCACCTCTAAAAAGGCTTGTGATAAATAGGCAGCTAGTCTGTTCTCCTACACAAATCTGTTTGCCATCTAATTGTTACACAACCAGCTTATGCGAATCATAGTATTTTAATGTTGGAACAAATGTAACTGATTTCTTGAGCAAGCCATTTTCTCATTGATAACTCCTTTCTTAAGCTACATTTTGGTGTCAAAGTTTTTTGTTACGGAGTAATCTCATACAGATTGGATACAGACTTTGCATGTTGACACCATAATTTCTAGAAAAGTTTTGACTCCTCTCAGTATTCTCTCCCTAACATTTGTACAAGTGCTCATATGTTTTCTGGATCAGGGTTTATAACATCAGCTGTCAGAATATGATCCATGTATTTAAGATCAGGCAATGTTGTTTAAGATTTTCTCTTGAGTTAGAAATTATGCCATCCCAATCTGTTTAGATGTTGTAGCTTTCTCCTATAAAGCTATTCTTCTTACTGATCAAATACTAAGAGATCATCAATAATATTTATCACACTTTCCCAGTTTTCAATTACTTAGGCAATATCTCTTTGGAATACTTCTAATACTGATGAAATGACACATATGAGTCAAATGAGTGAATACTCATGTGTCAAATGTACAGATTTTGCAGCTTTCTAGTTGTATCTGTCAACAACTTTTGTGTGCAACATTTGATATTCTTGACACTACATTTGCAACAATAACTAAAGGGTAATTATCTCTTTTAATAACTTTATTTTGAAGTCTGTAGGTTAATGCAAACATCACTGCTGTCTTTACTACAATAACCATAATGCTCACATATTCTGCTGGCACTAATTGCTGCTTATGAACATCTAGTAGTTTCATTATTTCTGTTTCTGATAAACATTAGCTATGAGAGCTATTAGCACTTTTCTAGGAACTTGGATCACTAGCATAATAGGATGATTTATTTACATGTGATATTCACCCTGCATGCTTCCATAGCCTGTAAACAAATCAGCATTGTCATGTGGGATTTTATTTAAAGTATTACTGTAGCACTGTGAACACTCAGATTTATTATTTAATTTAAGATTGTGAATTTTCTTTACAACTACTACATTCTTCTAAGCCACACAATCCAGACTATTAGCAACATTCATTCAAGTATAATTCTCAGCAAAAATATTTTGCTTTATATTTTTACATTTATTTGCAGCAATGTCTGTCCTTGTGAAGGTAATCAGAGGCCAGAATAGTACAAAATGTGCACACAGTTTTCTCAACAGAACTTTCCAATTTTAGCTGTGCTTATGTATTTTCTGACAAGATATGCTACCTTGCATCTATATAGTTTAAATTTTGCATTCTTCCCATTAATTCTCATTATTTCGTACTACTAGTTTGCCATTTACTCATGCCTCAGTTATTCAATTGTGGTTTCAGACTTCACACTATCCATTGCTTTCATTTCAATAAGACCAATAAATATTTCATGTCAAGGCATTTTTTCAATAAATCTGAATTCTTTTGAACATACTTGTTTTTGTGTTTACATATTTTTATAAAGGAGTTTGTGCCATCTGTCAAGTATACATCAGTCAATGGACCATTTCAACAAATTTCTCAAACTTCTCAAGTGATCTTCATTGCAAGAGTTTTCTGCAAGGAAGTGTGAGGGTCCTCTTTGCTAAAATGTTAAATTATTTTTTGATTAAGAAAAATAATCCTTTGACTGGTACTCAATGTGTCATGCCATAACCCTTTGCAAAATGCCCCTTCCTACCACAGATTCTATAGGATTGATTAAATGATGGCTAGTGCTTCCTTTTGTTCTTATAACAATGCCTACTGCCAGAAGTATAGCTGGTTCAACCAGCACCCTGGGCAGGTACTATGAACCAGCACTGTATCCCCCCAGCACTTCAAGTGACCAGAAAAAAAGTGGTCATTCTTTCTACTCATATACCAACTGGGAGATCAGGTGCATGACTTACCATCCTGCATTCAGATCCCATTTATCTTCCTTGCCTCAATCCTCCTTCAACATATTTTATTTGAAAAAATTCTTCTTTTAAACTGAAAGAAACTATTTGATGCAAATGTAGGATCAGTTGCTACAGCTTATACCCAGCCTGCATGCACAGCTACAGCACTCAGGTTTTAGTTAAAAAAAATAATAATTTTTTTTTTACTTTTAAACTGTAGCAAACTGTTTTGTACAACGTGACAAGCAGTTTGCTACAATTTAGACAACACACACAATGTTACAGTGCTCAGGTTTTACCACAAATGCATTACCATCTTTTAAAAGCCAGTATTGCATGAAAGAGAGATCAGAATCAGATGATCACGTCCCCCAACACTTTGTGCCCAAGGCAGTTACGTCTCTCACACCAAGTAGCTACTCTACTGACTACTGCAATCTTGAATTAAAATTATGCAGGCATTCTTCTATCCTACACCCTTGATCCTCTCTCTCTGTTAAAGTACACTAATTGCTTATAGTTTTTTTCAGATCTGTTATTTTTGCAATGTATCTTGACCATTTTTTGAATATTTATTTGACACATTCTAATTTATACACATATTCTCAGTACCCTGTTTTGTGCAGTAGTAATTTAGCTTACCCTGAAAACAAACACATCTTTTGATAATATCAGGTCTGTTTATTTTGAAAGCCTGCCCTTTCTTTCATAATTTCTTTAATCACATTTTTTTCTGTTATTTATTCATGAATCATAAAAATACAACTCATTAAATTCTTATTGTTTGCCTCTATTCTTCAGTTTAGTAACATAATCATCTGTAGTATTGGAAGGATCTTGCATGCTTATAAAAAATAAGTGCTTAATAAATGACAACAATATTTTGAGCACTTAAAATTTCCTGATTTTTTCCTTTAAGTGCTGCTGTTCAATATATGTGTTACATTGCCTTGTTGAGTGACAGCTTAATTGAATGTAATGGTAATTGCCAAATTGTGCTGGGTTGCTGTTTCATTTGAGTTTTTTTTAAGATAATGCAATTGATTGTAGTTGCAATGCTATGGTGCTTTTTAGAATCAGAATTGCTGTTAAGTGGGGGATTGTGTTGTATTTTCAAAGTGGTTAATGGTCACTTCTGGGGCAAGGGCTATTTTGCACAATCACAGAACAGTACAGTAAGGGGAGATCCTTAGCCATTATACTATCAAGCAATATTATTTACATAGCAATTGTAAGAAGACCAAGACCACAAACAGATTCAAGTTTTTAACAATATGTCAGAGTCCAATAGTATTAGCGAAGTATGTTATCGAGCATTTGATAACAACTTTTAAGTGCATTTCAGCTATAATTGTGGTTGAGGTAATACGCATAGGTTTAATTGAAATAGGTAATCTCTGAGGTAGGTAGACTACTGTGTGAAGCATATCTGAACAGAGTAGAACAACAAGAGAGTGAACGAGACGAGTGAATTGGGAGGTCAGCAAAGGAAACTGAACCTTGGGTTTGCCTGAGGTCAGGCTAGGATCTGCAGGTAGCATTATGGAGAAATCTGATGAAACATGATCAGTTGATCTGTATAGGAGGGAGAGAACATAGGAAAGGCTGGCTAGTCTGTAGAACAGTTGGACTGCTAGACAAGAATAGTTATGAGACAAATGAGAAGAATTACTAAGTTGTGTTGTGTTATGATGTTAACCTAGGGAGGTACAAGAGCACAGCCAGGAGATGAATAAGCATTCATTTAGCTGTGTTTTTAAGGAGTTTGTATTGACAGATTGTTTTATAGAAATGGGTAGGGAATTCCATTTTTATGACCTTATTAGAATAAGATGAATCACCAGCTGTATTGTTAGATTTATTAACAATGAGCTGAAGTTTGTGGAGCAAGTAGTTTATTGGTGGTATAGTCAGAGATAATGCCAATTAAATATGGGCAGTTATCAGATTTAGAAATGAGTGAGTGGGTCATAGTTAGTTCAGAGTTGGTCAAGCAGTACAGAAGTTCCATTCATTGTAGTTTGAGTGAAAGGTAGTGGTGGAACTTATTTGGCATGTTGATAGTGAATTTATCCACTTTATTATACCATTGCTAACTGCATGTATTGTAAGTTGGTGAAAATCTGTGTAGCTTATACTAGTGTATGGAGAAGATAAGTCAGGGCTACATGCTTTCTGGTACTGTTAGATTTGATTTAATCCTATATAGGAAGCCCATTTTTGTTGAGTTTTTTAATTATCTGTTTTTTTATGCTGATCAGACTTGATGTTCATCTATAGTTATACGTAGTAGTTTGGTGTGCTTAACTTGTTGTTTTGAGTATTGTTACATGAAGCTAACCCCATAGTGGTTGGCACAATGGCTAAGGTGCTTACTTCTCAGACACAGGGTACAGGGCTTAATTCCCAGCTTTGGGAAGTATGACTAGGATTAAACAAGGCCCCTGTGAGATCATTAGTCTAGTAATGAAAAAGTGGCCTTGTCATTTAGGGATTAGAGCACTTGTCTCACAAACCAGGGGTCATGAGTTCAAGTCTCATCAAGGCCTCTGCTTGTGGTTTGGGTTAATAGGTAGTGTCAGGGTTGGGGGTGGTATAAGGGTTAAGGTGTTTCCCTCACAAACAAATGGTACAGGGTTTGATTCTTACCTTGGGAAGCATGGCTAAGTTTACAAAGGTCCTCTGGGGTCATTAACCTAGTAATCACCTACGAAGTTGTATGGCAAAGGGTCTTTTGTGTTGCCCTTTATTTATGTGTGAATATAATTAATTTAGTTTTGAGGGATTTATAACTAATTGAGAATTTGTGAGCCATTCTTCTATGGATTTGAAAGACTATTTGGCAATTCCTTGAGGCTGTTCAAGGGTTTTGATAGAACAGCTCAGAGTTTTGGAATTGAGCTGTCTGCATACTGGACAATGGATGTGTTCTTACCTGCCTTGTTGAGGTAATTTATAAACATATTAGAGTAAGGGACCTTTGATAGACCCTTGAAGTAAACTACTGGATACAAGAAAAAAACGTTGCGATGGTATCTTGGCATATAACTGTCTGAAAGCTATTTGACATGTAATTTTAGAACTATTTGAGTGATGGGGCTGAGATTTTAGGAAAGCTTTTGAGAAGTCTGAGAAAAGGGCAGCTACAGGGTTCCTAGAATACTCTGTACTTACAGCATGTAGAAAGTTAAGAACTGCGATAGTGATGCTGCAGTGAGGTCTAAAGTTGTACTGACAGATGGATAATAATTTGTTTTCTGTAATATGCTGGAGTAGTTGGGACTGTATGCATCTTTTATGGATGTTTGATAGGGGTGAAAAAATAGTGATAGGCCTATAATTACTAATGTCTTTCGATGAATCTTCCTTATATAAATAGAATAGAAGAGGATTTTTTTTCACAAAATAGGAACATAGGATTTGGTGATGGACCTGCTGTTTAATGAGGAAACAGAATAGGCTATAGCAGCCACAGTGAGTTTAATATATTCTCCAGGCATTCTGCCTGGGACTGTAATGTTTAATTTTAATTTAAGAAGGTGTCTGTTGATATGAGATAGTGAAACTGATCTGAGTGTAAAAGACTTAGAGATATTGTAGGAGTGTGAGGAGAGAAGTAGGTCACTGGGTGGATTTTGGTTGATTAAGGAGGTGACTGAGTGAATAAAATGGACATTGAATTGTTCAGATACACTTCCAGAGCTGGTGTCACTGGACGGTGCTGGTTGTTGAATGCGGACTAGATTAATGAGTTTATTAAAGGATGTCCAGAAAGCTTTGGGATTGGTATGAAGCACTTTTTGGGAGCCTGAGTAGCTTTGGCCATTTTTTTTAATGTATTTATGAGGTGTCTAAAATTTGGTAGATTTACTTGGGATTTAAAGTTGGCCTTGTCTCTTTGAGAAATGGTTTGTTTAGTTTCTTTAGTGAGCCAGAGTGCAGGGGTACTTTCAATTATTTTATTTCTAAATGGGGCTAGTTCATTTAGGACATTGAGAAATATTCTATTGAAATTGGATACAACTTTGTGGGGTTCCAGTTGCATGACATTAGGTACTTATTAAGTGCATCTGGGTAAAAGTACATCTAGTTTGTTATTTTGGTTATAGTAGTGCTGTTTTTGTAAGTTTTAACTATTTCTAATAACAAAGGTGGGAAAATGATTACTGAATGGATCTGATAGTGCACTTGCATCTATTATGTGTTATGGAAAGGAGGTGAGGCTCCAGTCAATGAAGGATTGCCAGATGGATGATTTATTGAATCTCGTTGGTGTTTTGATGACTTGTATTAGCCCATTTTGGTTTGGGGACAGTTGTAGGTGTGATACATTTTGACTTAGATATTTGATTTTAAAGTAGCGGATGAACTGGATATTATAGAAGTTAGAAGATATAGTGACATTATTTATGTTAGAGTTGTAGTTATGGGCATAAAAATTGTAGCTGAGCTGACGGAAACATTAGTGGGGGTGATAGTAAGATGTAGTATAGGTTAGGGAAGTGAGGGAAAAGAGTAAGAGTGTGTGTGGTAATATCATAATGTTGAAGTTGGCTAAGTTATTTGAGATATGCAGTGAGGATATGTGCCAGTATGGGAAAATCTGTATCTGTAAGAGGAGAGGGTGCACAACAGTAAGAGAGATATATCAGATGACTCACAATGGGGTGGACAGGGTGGTAAATTGAGTATGATACTTTCTGTTGGAGTGAAAAGTGAAGAGATGCATGACAGTGTACACTGGGTGATTGGCTTGTATGGAAAGGCTATGTGAGAAGACTGAATACTGGAATAATATGTGCTGGAACACTGTAGTGCATGGATTGATTGGCGGAGATAGAACAGTTAAGATGATTTGGTGGTGGTTGGGAATTACGGGTACGGTAGTGGAGCTGATTGGGCCCAAGCATAGTGAGGTTAAAGTTTTCCATAAACCCATCTTTCTGGGGTGGTAGAATGATGTTTTCAATTGCTTGATCTTAAAAGACTTGCAGAGCCGTTGCATTATTCTGCAAGTAAACTGAGTCCCCTGGTTGGTGAGTATTTCTTTAGGAATACCTACTTTTTAAAATAGTAAGACTAATTCCATAAATTGAATATTAACCTTACTTGGGGATAATTGCAGGGTACTTAGTTAAATAGTACAGAATAAATAAAATGTACTGAAGAAACATTCATGGATTTTACCACTGGCTCAAAAATGTCCACAGTAATAGAAGAAAACTGCACCTCTTAGACAGTCGGACTCAAAAGTGTTTTTAAAAGCCTAGGGGAGGTGCTGTCTTCTGACAGTCAAGACAATCAGTACAAAAGTCTTCACTGTTTCATTATTTCTGGTCAAAAAAAAACTTGTAATAAAGTGCTAACTATAGGATATGCTCAAAGTGTTATCCATGCATTGTGTCTTTTTAAAGTTTATTTCACTTACCTGTATATAAGTCATCTTTTGAGTTTCCAAAAAGTTAGACTATCATGAGGTAGAAGACATTGACTGTTTCTACCAATACGGGCACTGAAACTGCCGCAATGTCTAGTTCTTCTCATAATAAAGGCAACTGTTATAGACATTTTTTCCTGTCAGTTGATATTTCTACCTTATTTGCGGCTCCTCTCCATTATGAACCTGCTGCCCACAACCTTGTTTCTTCTCTTTAAAGTTTCTACATTTTAACTCAATAGGAATATCATAAGGACTCTGTTCAGGCTTACCTTGTCCCTCACTATACATTACTGTCTTCGTTTTCATTTCTCCTTTATCTCTGTATGAGTGATCAACACATTTACATTTTCTTTTTCTCCTTCAAGTTGCTGTCTCTCTGCAAAGAGTTTCTCAGAACAACTGTCTACAGTTTTACTTTTTCCTTGGTTGCAGGTAACCATTTTCTAAAGTCTTCTCTCACTCAATTTTTCTGTCTCACTCTAGTCTTACTGTTCATTCCAGTGTTGCCTGCTACTCTGTCACTGATCTCTACTGATATATCTCTCACTGTTCATTCCACTGTTGTATGTACTCAGTCACTGGTATGTGCTGATACATCTCTTACTGTTCATTCCACTGTTGCATGCTACTCAGTCACTGGTATGTGCTGATATATCTCTTACTGTTCATTCCAATGTTCCATGCTACTCAGTCACTGGTATGTGCTGATATATCTCTTACTGTTCATTCCAATGTTACATGCTATTCTGTCACTGGGATATGCTAATATATGTCTTACTGTTCATTTTAATGTTGCATACAACTCTGTTACGGGTATGTGCTGATATATCGCTTAATGCTGCATGCTACTCAGTCATTGGTATTTGCTTATATTATCTCTTACTGTTCATTCTAATGCTGAATGCTACTCAGTTGCTGGGTATGTGCTGATATATCTCTTACTGTTCATTCCAATATTCCATGCTACTCAGTCACTGGTATGTGCTGATATATCTCTTATTTATTTTATTATTTATTTATTTTACATTTGTTAACCGGGAAAGTCCGACTTGGAACGAGACACTTTTCAGCAGAGGCCTGGGGAGTAATGCTCCAGATGCATGTCTTTGTAACATGGGTGGTAACTAGAGCACCTGGGGGAAATCCGCACGAATGCAGGAAGGAAATCCGCATGAATGCAGATTCCACACAGAAGGCACACCAGCTGAGAATTGAACCAGAGAACATCTTGCTGTCAGGCGACAACAGTACTGCTGCACCACTGTGCCATCTCAAACTGTTCATTCCAATGTCCCATGCTACTCTGTCACTGGTATTTGCTGATATATCTCTTACTGTTCATTCCAATGTTCCATGCTATTCTGTCACTGGGATATGCTGATATATCTCTTACTGTTCATTCCAATGTTACATGCTATTCTGTCACTGGTATTTGCTGATATATCTCTTATTGTTCATTCCAATGTTAAATGCTTTTCTGTCACTGGGATATGCTAATATATCTCTTGCTGTTCATTCTAATGTTACATGCGATTCTGTAACTGGGATATGCTAATATAGCTCTTACTGTTCATTCTAATATTGCATGCACTGGGATGTGCTGCTATATCTCTTACTGTTCATTCCAATGTTACATGCTATTCTGTCACTGGGATATGCTAATATATCTCTTACTGTTCATTCTAATGTTGCATGCAACTCTGTTACGGGTATGTCCTGAATATCGCTTAATGCTGCATGCTACTCTGTCATTGGTATTTGCTGATATTATCTTTTACAGTTCATTCTAATGCTGAATGCTACTCAGTCGCTGGATATGTGCTGATATATCACTCACTGTTCGTTCCAATGTTGCATGCTACTCTGTCACTGATATGTGCTGCTATGTCTCTCACTGTCCATTCCAAAGTTCCATGCTACTCAGTCACTGGTATGTGCTGATATATCTCTTACTGTTTAATCCAGTAGTCTATGCTATTTAGTCACTGGTATGTGCTGATATATCTCTTATTTATTTTATTATTTATTTATTTTACATTTGTTAACCAGGAAAGTCCAATTTGGAAAGAGACAATTTTCAGCAGAGGCCCAGGGAGAAATGCTCCAGACACATGTCTTTGTAACGTGGGAGGTAACTGGAGCACCTGGAGGAAATCCGCATGAATGCAGGGAGGACATGCAGACTCCACACAGAATGCACCCCAGCTGAGAATTGAACCGGAGAATCTCTTGCTGTCAGGCGACAACAGTACTGCTGCACCACTGTGCCATCTCAAACTGTTCATTCCAATGTTCCATGCTACTCTGTCACTGGTATTTGCTGATATATATCTTACTGTTCATTCCAATGTTCCATGCTATTCTGTCACTTGGATATGCTGATATATCTCTTACTGTTCATTATAATGTTGCCTGCTGCTTTATCACTGGTATGTGCAGATACATCTCTCACTGCATATTTCAATGTTGCATGGTACTCTGTCACTGGTATGCACTGATATATCTCTTACTGTTCATTCCAACACTGCATGCTGCTCTGTCACTGGTATTATGCTGATATATTTCTTACTGTTCATTCTAACGCTGCATGTTACTCTGTCATGGGTATGTGCTGATATATCTCTTATTGTTCATTCTAATGATGCTTGCTACTATGTCACTGGTATTTGCTGATATATCTCTTACTGTTCATTCCAATGTTGCATGCTACTTTTCACTGGGATGTGCTGCTATATCTCTTAATGTTCATTCTGATATTACATGCTATTCTGTGACTGAGATATGCATATATATCTCTTACTGTTCATTCTAATGTTGCATGCAGCTCTGTCACTGGTATGTGCTAATATATATGTTATTGTTCATTCCAATGTTGCATGTTACTCTGTCACTGTGATGTGCTGATATATCGCTTAGTGTTCATTCCAATGTTACATGGTATTCTGTCAGTGGGATATGCTAATATATCTCTTACCATTAATTCCAATGCTGCATGCTACTCTGTCACTAGTATGTGCTGATATATCTCTTACTGTTCAGTCTAATGTTGCATGCTACTCTGTGACTGGTATGTGCTGATATATCTCATACTATTCATTCTAATGCAACATGCTACTCTGTCACTGGGATGTGCTGATATATCTCTTATTGTTCATTCCAATGATGCTTCCTACTCTATCACTGGTATTTACTGATATATCTCTTACTGTTCATTCTAATGTTACGTGCCATTCAGTCACTGGGATATGCTAGTATATCTCTTACTGTGCTTTCTAATGTTGCATGCAACTCTACTGGTATGTGCTGATATATCTCTCTTACCATTCATTCCAATGCTGCATGCTACTCTGTCACTGTAATGTGCTGATATTTCTCTTACTTTTCATTCTAATGTTACCTGCTACTCTGTCACTGGGATGTGTTGATATATATCTTACTGTTCATTCTAATGCAGCATGCTACTCTGTCACTGGTATGTGCTGATATATATCTTACTGTTCATTCTAGTGTTGCATCATACTCTGACACTGGTATGTGCTGATATATCTCTTACTGTTCATTCTAAAGTTGCATGCTATTCTGTCACTGGTATGTGCTGATATAGCTCTTAATGTTCACTCCATTGTTGCATGCTACTCTGTCACTGGTATGTGCTGGTATATTTCAAACAATGTAGTATGTTCGTCTTCTCCCTGTAGTCTTAGCAACATTATACCACTTTTGAAACGTTTTAACACTATTCCATGATCTTTGTTAGCCTCATATACTCTCACTTGTCTGCCTAGTAGCTCCTACTCCCATTTTCAAGGTTAGTTGGAAGTGTTTTAGTAGGCTGATTCACTTGCTTGCCCCTCCTCACAATGATAAGGTTGTCTGAGCAAATCTTTAAAGTGGAAGAAACATTTCCTATTATTATATGATTTGTTAAGTTACAAACTACAGCAGCCGGAGGAATTATCATTCCAAATACTTTGTTTTTCTACTTGAATAAAGGAATGGTATTTCCTATCTCAATGAATGTAGGGTCCTTTAGCAGTTTTGAAGTAAGGGTCTTCTTTTTACACACATGGTATGTCTTTATAAATGTAATCATATTACCTGAATCTACTAATCTTAAGAACTTCCTGCCACCAAATTAAGTATTGCACTTTGGGATGATGTGAGGTATTGCCACCTATTCTAGGAGAAGTAGGGCAGTGAATGTGTAATGTATGCCAGCACAGCTAGCTGGAATATTAGAAAGAATTATATGTCATTTGTATATCAAACAAATTTGTACAGATGCTTGTGTTGAAAAATATATTTGTAAAGTCGCTTGTGTTTAAAATGTACCAACATGTGCCCTGCTAGACAAAAAATATATACATGTATTATTTTAACTATTTAAATGCATATGTTTTAACAAAGGATACTGGAAGAGAAGAGATTAATCTCAAGCTTTGAAATTAGTAAGAAATTAAATTTCTGAGCTTAAGCCATACATATGTTATCTCCCAGTTTTGAATGAAGGCAGAGACGCAATGTCTGCAAGAAGTATAGTTTATTAGCTCCTGCAGGAAGAGTGGAAGTGCTTTATGGCTGTATAACTTCAAGGAGCTGCAGCAGATCTAAGCAAGGCTATCTGTGTGCATATTATTGACACCTATGTGCTAAATCCTGACAGCTTCTAGCCAAGGGGGAGAAGTCAGATGACTAGATGTATGTGATGTCATTGTGTAATCTAGGACAAAAATGATATTTTAATACTAGGTTAGACTATCACAGCAAGAGGCTCTCTGGTTCGATCCTTGGCTGGGGTGGCTTCTATGTGGAGTCTGCATGTCCTCCTTGTGGTCGCGTGGGTTTTTTCTGGGTGCTCCGGTTTCCTTCCACATCCCAAAGACATGATGTAGGTGAATTGGACACTCTAAATTGGCCCTAGTTGTGAGTGTGTGCATGTGTGTGCCTTCTGTGGAAGGTTGGGTGCCGGGCTGGCAACTGGACACTGTAAAACTCCACTGCCAATCATGAGCAGACAGATGATCTACTGTGGCGACCCCTAACCGGGAAAAACCAAAAGAAGAAGAAGAAGAATACTAGGTTAGACTAAAGTCTCATGGCAGTCTGTTTCTTGGAACCTGACATAGAAGGATCTCTCACCTACTTCATCTTCCCTTGCTGTAATACCCGAACCAAGGAATAGTAACTCTTTGGATTAGCCATTAAAATATAGAGAGATTAGTTAAGTGCTATTTTTCTGTAACTGTGTGAATCTTTTCAGCTGTGTTATTTTTAATATTTCCTGTGTATGAAACTCTGGTGTTTACTGTAAATTGATATTTAGTATTTTCATGCTCTTTTCTTATTTATTATCAAATAGATTTAAACGTTTCATTGTAGCTGCTCCTTTTAGAAAATATTTAAGCTTTGAGAGTTTTTGCATATATTTATTTGGTGATAATTCTGGCCACTCCTGAAAGCTTCTCTGTTTAGTCAACATTACCATTTGTATTAATATTAATTTCATTCAGTAATTGGATACCCTTTTAAGAGCCTTATAATGACTGACTGGGTAATCTGTACCAGCCTTTCCAAGGTGTATGTATGTGTGTGTGTGAAAATTAAATCTCAAAGTGTGTGTGTGCGTGTGTGTGTGTGTGTGTGTGTGTGTGTGTGTGTGTGTGTGTGTGTGTGTGTGTGTGTGTGTGTGTGTGTATGTGCGTGCATGTGTGTGTGTGTGTGTGTGTGTGTGTGTGTGTGTGTGTGTGTGTGTGTGTGTGCTACTTGCAGCAAGGAGAAGAAGCACTAGTTTCACAGAGAGGATGCTGGAGGAATTGGCTTGGGCACTTGGCAGTGGACTTAACCCTACAGCTGTGACAATGGAGAGCCTTACTGGTGACCTGGGGACAGACAGTGAGAGAAACCCAGACCCTGAGCTGAGTGTGTTCCCTGTGTGCTCTTAAGGGAACTTGTGCTTGATGCAGAGAGGTCTGCATCTGGAAATACTGAGTGTATCCATTTGTATTCTAAGTGAATGTCCATCTCCAGTGTCAGTGGCGAGAAATCAGGCTCCTTGATTTAAGGCCCAGAGTGGGGACATCACACACTTAATTAACTTTCAGTCATACAATAGCAGAAGCCCGACTCAGCTGCTACAACAGATAGATTAGCTCATTCCATAAGCACAACTTCAGTTCAGTGGTTAAAGTTTTCACAGATATAACAGGGTTACTTTTGCTAGCACAAACTGTACATGACCCCATTTTCATACTTTAAAACAGAGTATGTCTACAGCTGGTACCTTCTGTTTGTTACCGGAATTTGACAAAGAGTTTGCCATAGGTCCAGACTGTTCTGTATTTAATACGGATTCATTGTATAGTGATCTCACTACTGCTGCAACAACATTTTCAGCATCTTTAGGATGAGTTTAAAATACCTACTTTATTAAGTAAGCTGGTCAAAGCCCTTTTAAACTTTTCAGTGCCTTATTAAGTAAGCTGGTCAAAGCCCTTTTAAACTTTTCAGTGCCTTACATTTCCATCATTTTTAATCTCAGTATGTTGACCATCAAGCTCCAGCCATAACATAGGTGTATATTTTAAACCACATGACTGAAAGCGTACTGTTTTGTTATAAGAAAATGTCTTTCTATGAAATTTATGAATGTGTGCTTCAAATGTAAAACCAGTATGTTTTCTCAGTCCTGATATTCAGTCCCTTTCTTTTCTGTGAAGACCTTTAAAGCTTACCCAGTTAACTGTACTGAAATCATTTAAGAACAGACAGTACATTTCTATTCCTCCCATTAAGCATATCATTCAAAGGCTATCAAGTATACCTAAAATACTTCTTTCCTGCTTGGCCAATACTGTGGTACAGAGGGACAAAGCCCAAAGTACAGCCCAGGCAACCCAGGTTTGATTACTGGCTGGGGCAATTGAGAACCTGGCAGGGAGGGATGTGTGTGCCCATCCTGGTGGGGGTATTTATCTAGGCATTCCCTCTGGAGAGGCATAGGCACTAGAGGAGAGTAGCCCTCAAATGTAAAACAGAATAACACAAGGGGGTATCAAGGGGTAGGTCATACATGAAAATAATCCCCTATGGAAGCATGTCAGTGGTATGACCTCCCAAGATGCCCTTAGGATCTGTGCCATGCCCAGCCTTATAACAGATTGGTTGGGTCTGTAGGAAGGCTGGTAGAGTCCCATCAATGGACAGGGCATTGATGTAAGTCAGAAAAAATGAAGTAGAAGCAGAACTAGAAAAAAAACTCTTCCCTAGTTAGTTCAGTTGTGGAACTGTGTTTGGCATGGTCATGGATTCGGCAACTGCCAACATTCCCTTGGCTGTAGCAATAATGGTCTGCAGCAGTTTACCCACTGTCATCATATTAAGTACAATGACAGGTGCATTCAACACAAAATCTCCCAGCACGCATCACAGAACTGATTTACATTTAGATGGAATAAATTTAGCTCTGGTCAAAGCACACCATGGGAATGCTGTATTTTAAGGCTGAGAAAATATGCTCAATACATGGACTTTTTACAGACAGCAAAATGTATGAACTCATGACTTCTAAGATAAACAAATATGTCCAAATATGGCCACATTCTAAACCTATGTGGAATATTAAATGCAGCAGAGACTGCTAGTCTAAAATGCATTGTAGCTGCATGCAACACAAACAAAAATTACAGGTTCTTTGAAAATAATCATCTGGAATGACAAAACAGCCTGAATTATAAATAAGCATAGTCTCATACAGCAGGGATTCAGTCTCTCGGCAAGTCTCTCTAAGTTTCTCAGAAACTGTTTTTCTTCTGATTTTCTTGACTTAGAAAGATTTCCAGAATCTGCCTGCAGTGCTATACCCTGAATTCCTGCTCCAGGAGCAAACCTCTCTCCAGGAAGTGTGTGTGTGTGTGTGTCTTCAACACTGCTTACAAAAATATTGATTTTTATATTGCTTTTCACCTAATAAAAGTTTCCTGTTGAAGTCTGCTGTATTGCATTCTGACTCCTCCTTAATTAACATTCCCCTGTTTTTCTCCATCCTTTCCATTTTACTTCTAAACTCTACCCATCATTTGAGGATTATATCTACAGCTTCTCCTTCCAGTCCTCAGTTCACCTTTGTACTCAGTGAGGAGTTCTCCCACTAGGTCCTTTCCATTCCCACCACCAACTTATTGAAACAAAATTCCCCCTCACTATGCACATTCCTGTATCTCCCCATCCTGCTAACACATTATCCCTGCCACTATAACCAGCTTCACTTAGCAAAGAAGGACTTAGGTTCATAGGTTCATAGGTTCCTGTTGAGCAGTGACACTGAGGTAATCCCTGGGGTATATCTGCAATCTCCCATCCATTGGTCAAGATTTCTCTTGAACAAGGCAATCTATCCCTGTTTAAGTCTCCCGCCTTTGTGGCTCTGAGGATCTAGATTTTTGAGGTGAAGCATATTCATCAAATCTGTTCTTTCAGTCTTGTATGAGAAATCTAACATATTTTTGGATGTTTTCATCCTTTACTTTTAATGCAACCCAAAGATTTACATCTACACCATGTATTTGTAGCTATGGTTCTTCCAAGACAGCAACTGCCATACTTCATTCTTAGATTGCCCAGTAAGCTGTTATTATACATTGAGTGATAACTGTCTATCTTGCTCTGCCTTTCTTTCTTTCACTCAGTTTATATTAATTTACTATACATATTTTGACTGTCAGCTTCAATTTGTGCAGACCATAACTGCAAAAGTATGACACTGTAAATGTTAATGGGAGAATATAGACCAAACCTAAGGCTGCTGTATCTGACTATTCCCCTAGTTTCAGTGTAGTGATTTCAGAGTTATTATACATAAATAGAAGAATTGTGGGGCTGTGCTTCACATTACGCGTGTAAGGGGGCAACCCCATACAAAATAACAGTTTAAATGTGTTACATTGAGTTTTGACATTCACTTGAATTCCCTTACTAAGTCATAGTTTAATTTCTTAGAGCTGCAGGCCCAGCAATTATGGGTCTTACTCTTGTTATAATCAGTTATGATCTACTTGACATTCAGTAACCTATTATTCATTTAGAGCTCTTTATTCCTAAATCTTGTAGGTAATCCATTAACTGTACCAGTATATGTTGCACTGAACTGAATCAGGGTTGAAAATTTTCATCAATGAGGAGCTCTCCTACCCAATTAATACATGAATAAATGAATAAACAAGACACTGCATACCACTCCCAGGATTCTTAGTGCATATTTTTGTTGCACATTTGTTACCTCTTTCCATTAGTATTGTAAGTAGCTATGTCATCTTAGGTCCCAAGCTGTTGGCCCTACTCAGTCTAACACTTCACACTTTCAACACCTTCCTTGTTGCATTGCCTATTGTTAATTTTTTTATGCCACTTCTGTTCTTCCCCTTCTCACAACAACTTTCCACTTGCCAACTTAGTTTAAGAAGACTTGGTTTTAACATGATTGTCTGTTCCTGTATCTGGTTAATATCTTCCAATATACTAGGATGCAAAATGTCCTTGACATATAATACGTGACTCACTCAATCATGTTATCTCGTTTTCCTCAGTTCCAACCATTTCTGCACATCTTAGTCAGTCATACTATCCAAAAATCTTTCTTTCCTTCCTTCCAATAGCAACACAGGGTGCTGGCAGACCTTCTTAGTATGCTATTAAACACACAACCTTTCAGCATAGGTTACCCATGTCTGCTGCCCTTCACATCCTATTTTATCTATCTGGTGGATCACTGTTTTCCTGCACACCCAGCCACGGCAGGCTTACCACGGCAGGCTTACATGTTATGACTCCTTTGGCATGCTGCGTGTGGCAGCTTCACTTCTGAAATTTGTTATGTCTGCATTTGCTATTTTTGCTTCTCAGCTTGCAAGATAACTAAAACAGCTATGAACTGTTAACATTTCTTTATTTTGATAAGTTTTGTTTCTTTAGTTGGATATAAGACAGAAAAATACAACAGCAATAAGTGGACCAATGGTTTTAGTTCATACTTGTGCATGATGTATTTGGGATATTACTGGTTCTAATGCTTTTGCTTTCTGAAGTACAGTATGTGAAAAATAGAGGTGGAATAATTTCTATTAGCATTCCAGTGTCAGTGAATGTAGTCTTTTATGTTTTGTTTGAAATTTCCTCAAAAGGTAGCTGTTGGTGGGGAAGTAAATGCTTACTCAGATTACTAAACTATCTTTTTTTAATTTGAGTTAATTTGAAGTAAGATTCATTTTAGATTTCTAAAATATGCGAGTTTCATAAGTTGAGCTCATCTAGTAGGGTATGGAGTAATGAAATACTAAAACTTCTGAAGTACAGATGCCTTCTCAGTTCACAATGACCAATATCCTTCTAGATTCGCAAAACTTACAAAATACAGATTTGCAGATGTACTAAAGAAATATTTTTGAGAGTATCTAAAAGGGAAAAAATGAAACATTTATCCTCACACTCGCAAAACATTTCCAAATGATTTCAAAATATGTAGAATTATATTAAAACCCACAAGGAAAGAGATGGCTATAATTGTTATCCTCACAAGGGTGAAACTGCAGATATTAAACTAAAGATTTATGTAATATGTCTGAGCCTGTGGAATCTCAGAATATTCCTTCTTCTCTGAAGTACAGTGAGCTCAGAGTTTGTATATATAAATAGTAATGGTATGAGAGCATAACCCCTATCTCACAGGATGCAGGGAGGTAATGACCCCTTGCAAAAAAAAAAAAAAAACATTAAAGGTGTAAAGAACATGTCATAGACTAAAACTTGGGAACCCTATATCTCATTCCTGCAGCAAAGACTATTCAAGCAACAGCACCCGACCCATGCAATACAAGTGTGATCAAAAGTGTTTTATGATTTTATAGTACTTTGTTATTTTGATGAAGTAGCATATTAAATTCACATATTTCTATGCACTTTCTATCTAATCTAAGGATAATGACATAAACATTAATGCATATGCTCCAAAGATAGGTTGGATGATTTTGTGCATGTTGTGTGTATCCTCATCTAGTGCACTTCGCTTGAGGGGGTTTAATGATACAGTCAGTTTTGCAAAGCACCTTTGACATTCATGCTAAACTATTGCATAGTGGCACCCTTCTTTACCGCTCTGATTTCTAAAGTGACAAATTGCATTACATGCAGTAAAAGCAACTTTGTGTGGGAGTTCAAAGGGAACGATTAACATATTTCATTTATGTATTTTAATTTTTAATTGGTTAATTGAGTGGGAACTCTAATCCATGCAAAAAATGTTTAGAGATGACATTAACCATGGGCAAAGGGTATGTAATTAACGAGTAATTGATATAAAGCATCCAATCAAGCAAGCATAAACAAGAAATAATGTGTGCAACATATGCATTAAGACAGGTGTAAACCAGAAGTAATATACAAAACTCTTAACAAAATGCAAACAGATAGACATAATTAGAAATAAGACATGACACATTCATTTATGTGAATTAAGCATAAGACATTATTAGATTTGTGATTAGACAGTATGCACAAATGGAAACAGACAAGCATAATAAGGATACCCTAATTCACACAGAAGACATTAGCAATGCTGCATAAAGTTTATTCTTCAATAGCTGACAACAGAGATTTAGGCTCTCATTTATAGAGAAAGATTATCTTATACATTTATATCTTGCTATCAGTATTAAATGATGATGAAACGTCTGACTTTCTGCTCATTTTCTGATACTGTAAGTGAACTAAGTGTAAGGATATGCTTTTAGGTTAATTCTAGGTTGGATAAATTGAAAGGGTCATCAGTGTGAGAGCAAAGTGAGCACAGAGTCTACGCAACCTCTCTGCAGAGTATAGGTGATTGCCATTGTGCTGTATTTTAAGCTCTAGATTACAGATGGTAAGATCCATTCTTTTACAAATTGGGAGTCAGCCTGGATTACTAAAGTTACTATAGTGCTTTTCCTTTCCTTTGGGCAAGGACAAGAAACCTGCAGATTTTGTAAGACAGAATCTATACAGAGAAGGCATTCATCACAGAAACCAAAGCAATGTGGATGTTTGTACTACAGCTTGGTGAAAATACATTTCCCCAAGAAACACTCTTGTTTCTTCATCTTGGAAGTGGATGATCACACAAAAATGCCATTTTTTCTTTTATTGTTGCACAATCGGTCAATACAGTGCATGAAAGTGCTAAGGAAATCATATAAATCCTCAGGTATTGGTAACATTTTAAGTTGTTGTCTCATTACTACAAACTATGCAGTAGTCAAAAGGAATGTATTTTACTGCTTATCATACCAAATGTCATAGTTTTGGCAACTGATTTTTTTTTTCAAGCCAGTTACACATGTCAGGAAATTTGGCTAAACAGGGATTAGAAGATCGCTAGGCAATCTGCACTGGACATGGCAGGCAGGGCACAGATGTCTGAGGTAACATTCTAGTATAACTAAAAAAGACATAAAAGGATGATCTGACTGCAGCTCTTTCAGAATCTCTTATCTGGACATAATCATGACTCTGATATTTTGCCCTGACTTTAATGATAGAGTTAGCACATTTTTGGACTATATGAGTAGGCCATCTATGAATTACAGAGCTACATGTCTGTTTAGCTCACTTTTACTCAAAAATACCCAGGCAGGGGCACTTTCCATCATTAAGATCTAAACCTCCAGTTAGATAACAAAACTACCCCTTCATGGACAGTCTGGAAGTGATATTTGCCATTGCCAGTCCCCAATTTAATACTACTGTGGGAGGAGGGGGAGCTTAGCCCTTCTACCTGGAATCAACTACTACAGAAATAAAAGAACAACAGTCAATGAAAACATTTAGGTCTAATCTAATAGACCATCTCATGAGTGAAGCAATTTGTTTTTGCTTTCAGGATAAGGGATAGTAGAGGAGACATGTTGCCATCAAAATTAATAACTAATTTGCATGGCTACCCAGACATGATATGCTGAAACCTATCACCATTTCTCTGTGCTGTAGATATCAGCTGTTAGTTCTTTTGCCTTCTGAACTGTACATATTAACTGTAGTTTTCTATTGCCTCTATTGGCCAGGGTCATGGGTAAAAAGGTCTGGTGACCATTCCACTACCCAGTAAACAAGCTGAAATAAATAAACAAGTAAATAAATACATACATACATTAATAAAACCAGAAAGTTCTACCGCCTTTAAGAATTTGTACCCTTCAGAGTCATATGCTTTAATGAATTCAGTACAGACGACACCAGTTAAGCGTCCATTTCCTCTAATGATAAGAATGTATTTTGTTGTGCTACGTTACACAGCAAACATCTTAAATTTGGTACAGACGTCAAGCGAAATTTTTCCTTAATATTTTAACAATTTTTCCAAAGTGAAGTAGTAATGCCATAGACATGTACATACAAACGTGTGTGTGCGTGTGTGTGTGTGTGTGTGTGTGTGTGTGTGTGTGTGCGTCTGTGTCTGTGTGTGTGTGTCTGTGTGTGTGCGTGCGTGTGTGTGTGTTTGTGTGCGTGTGTGTGCATGTGTGTGCATGTCTGTGTGTGTGTGTGTGTGTGTGTTTGTGTGTGTGTGTGTGTGTGTGTGTGTGCGCATGTGTGTGTGTGTGTGTGTGTGTGTGTGTGTGTGTCCGCTAATGTTTAAATAACAAAATGGGAGTAGACTACTAAGAAACAAGAATGGAAGAATCCTGTACCTAAGGCATTTCTTACAAAGTGCATCAACTAGATTTTTGTCTTGTTTTACTTTGATTATCATAAAATAAAAGAATGATGATTCATGGATCACTGTAGGACCAGATTCAGGCCTACAGTTGCAATGTTTATTAGGGACAATGACAATCAGGAAGCAATGTGTTTATGAAATGCTTTCTAATTAATCTCTAACAGAAGTGATAGACTTTGTCCCAGCACTTCAAAAAATAAACTACAGTTCAAGTAAATGACAGCAGATTTTGAAAACTGGTCTTACACCCCTTAAGTAAGTGTCTTTGCAATACAGCTTTACTACCATATACTTTTACACTCCTGCGCCAATAGATCTTTACTACTGTATACCCTTAGACTTTTGCACCAAAAGAGCTTTATTACCATATGCTCTTACACGCTTGCACCTATTGTTCACTAACTCTGAAAGCACTGTACTTTGAAGGAGACAGGATGCTGCTGTCTAATGCAATAGCTTCATACAGAACATATGTTAGAGAATACTATGATAGATATCCAAGCCTCAGTCATAGTATTTGGTGGAGAATACTCTGAGACACTACAGCTCCAGACATAGAGTATTTTGGAGAATACGCTGAGATACCATGGCATCAGACATGGTATATGCTGGAGAATACTTTGAAACACCACAGCTTCAGACATTACATATTTTCAAAAATTACTCTGACACATTGCAGCCTTAGACATAATATTTTTATTTATTTAACATTTGTTAACCGGAAAAGTCCAACTTGGAACAAAGCCAATTTTCAATAGGCATCCTGGTAGAAACACTCCAGATGCATGTCTTTGTAACATGGGAAGAAACCCACATAAATACAAGGGGGACTCTACACAGAAGGCACCCCAGCTGAGAATCAAACCAGAGAACCTTTTGCTGTGAGGTGACAATGCTACCACTGCACCATACAACAAATATATTTGGAAAATACTCTGACACATTTCTACCTCAGATATAGTATATGTTGGAGAAAATACTGAGACACCACAACCTCAGACACAGTATATTTTGGAGAATACTCTTGACACATTGCAGCCTCAGACATAGTATATGTTGGACAATACTCTGAGATACCACAGCCTCAGACACAAGATATGTTGGAAAATACTTCAAGACACCACAGCCTCACACATAGTATATACTTGAGGAATACTCCAAGACATCACAATATCAGACATTATATATGTTGGAGAATGCTTCAAGATATTACAGCCTCATTCACCGTACATGTGGGAGAATACTCCAGTACACAATATTCTCAGACGTAGTGTATGTTGGACTATACTCTGAAGTGTCACTGCTTCAGACGTTAAATATTTTTAAGAATACTGCTTCACACCACAACTTCACATATAAGAAATGCTGAAGAATGTTCTCTGCTACTGCATCTTCAAACATAGTAAATGTTCCTCCAAATCTGCAACTGCATTTCTGCTTTTATCCCACTTAGAATTATTAGAATTTCAACACGCTGTCCTCTCTAACTGTGACTTCATTATCAGTGGCTCTGTTTATATATGTGAAGGTTTTCTATGAGCATATCTTCTGTTATCCTGCCCAGCACAGGAGTCATAGGAGCAGTTTGGGATTACTCAGTCTTCAAATACACTGAATTCATAAACTTCTGATTCATACCTGTAAAGCCTAGGTATCAGTTTCCTATCAACTTATCTTTTGTTAGTTTTGGAGTCTGTGTATACTTCCAAAAGACAATGAGATTGTATTTTATTGGCCCTTTTCACCATAACAAGACTCACAAAGTCACTTATTTGCAAAAATTATGAGACTAAACATTTGGATTTTTGTGGAAGTAATTATATTTCCCTAAGTGGTAAGAGGTCAGGAGTAAGATTGATGTTAGGGAGGACATAGGCCAAAGCTCCCTGCATTTAGAATATATGAAAAGTTTTCAACAAGAATGACTCAAGAAAAAGAGAGATTTGTCTGGAAGTTTTTTTATAACTTTAGAGTCTGTTTTATACAGAGACATTGAAAGAAATATAATTTGTTGTCAAAAGAGAATGACCTAAGAAGGGAAAGGTTTTAAGAAGCGATGAAAGGAGGCAAAAGCCTAAGGTAACAAGCGTTAAGTTTTAATCATGCGATAAGCAAAGAGGTTTTGGAATGGTTAAGGTAAATTCCTCATAAAATGCACAACATTAGTAATACAAAAGAAATGACATAGTAAGGAGTGAGATGTCTGTGCAATGTTAATGAGGACATTTGAAATTATTTTAAGATTAATTTGAAATACAGCAGATGACACTAATATAGCCTACTGAAAACACCTGGAAAGGAGAGGAGCAGTAAATAAGTAATCTTAAGGAAAAAAAAAGAAGCTAATTGGGAAATTTAATACTGCTGTTAAGGCAGAAAAGCAATTGTCATTGAAAATCTGTCTACATTTAGTTTAGAGACCTTGCCTTGTATTAATTTGCTCCAGCCAAGCAGAACTTAAACTGCGTAAGACTGACACATTTATTGAGGTAAACTACACATTATGTTGGCAGAATTAAGATAACTACTTTAATTTACTTCAGGTTTGTAAATTTAATAAACTGGAAGTCTTACAGCAAAGCTTAGGATTATTTTTAGGGTTGATCACACGGTTGGTTGGAATACATATTTTGCTGTTAACACTGCCCAGGAGCACGTCAGGTATCAGGTTTTTGACAGCTTGAATGCACTGAGCTCTTGCTGATTGCAATGCATACTAAGTCCAACTGAGCAAATTTGGTGTCACGACAGGTGCATTTTTTTTGCCTAGTTAGGATAACAAATTAATTCATTCTCAACCACCCATTCTTACTAGGCTTGCTTTTTCCTGATTCTGACTAAATCTACATGATTCCACACTTGGCGTATAGTATCTGTGCAAGGGTATATATTACTTCATTGAAAGCGTAATTGAGCGAAAAGCTAATCATTGAACTCAAATCAGCAAAAGCTCAATTAAATAAATGCCTGTTTCAGCCAAACATTTCTTAGGGAAAAAAACTAATAGGCCAGCTACAGAATGGAACAAATATAACAAAATTTAAAACCCTGTAAAGTGGGGGGGGGTTCCACCTCCACACCCCCAATGTGGAGGGCTTTGCCCCTACACCCCCCAAACTATATATATCAACTCTGAGATGTAGAAAAGGGCAAATCCCCAATGATGGTTTGGTATGCTCTGCCATTAACTGGGAAAACTACTCATGTCCCAACACCTTTGCGAAACGGTTCTTGGAATTCATAAATTCCAATGCCCTGGATCAACTAATCCATAGTCCCACCAGGGGCTCCAATATCCTAGACCTGGTCATTACCAACATGGGAAATCATGCTACATACCTATGGTCACCCCCTCGTTAGTCAGGTCTGACCATAAGCTAATCACCCTTAACATCCACATCCCACCCCCACCCCCCAGTAAAGAAACCACCATAAAAACTTCTCCAAAGCCAAATTCATGCTACTCAAGTCAGAAGTGACAAACTTCATGACACCCATGCAGACGGGAACTGAAAGTTCAACTGCTGAATCCCACACTAAGGCACTGTATGAGCACATCCACTCATGCATGAATCGTGCCATCCCAAATAGAACCAAAATGCTCTCATCCAAAAAAAAGAAGCCAATCTGGTGGTCCCCTGCCATAGACAAACTTTACAACAAAAGGAAGAAACTTTTGCAGAAAAGAGGAAAATCCCAGGATGCAAAAAACTCCCTTACTAGCCTCAGTAAGAAACTGAGATGCCTCATAAAATCCTCCAAAGCTAGTTACGAAAATAAAATTGCCAAAGATTCCAAAGACAACCACAAAGCATTCTATAACTATTTCAAGAATCTAAATGGCAATGCTCAGATCTGCTCTGAGCTAAAACAGAATGGCATTAAATATACTGATCTGAAGGATATTGCCAATATCCTGGCAGATTGATTCAGTGCCAACTTCATCCCCCTCTCACCCCCTAAATGGCCCATCTCAATACCGGAAGATTGCCAAATTCCAGCAATAACGGCCACACAGGTACAAAACGCACTCTCTAAAGCCAAGAATACAGCATCCATGGGACCAGATGACATCCCGGGCTGTGTACTACATGAACTACAATATGAACTGGCACCTCACCTAAGTGTCATGTTTAATCATAGCCTCACCTCAGGTTTTGTGCCCACTGAGTGGCGCAGAGCTACAGTTATCCCAATTCACAAGGGGGGATCCACCTTGGATCCCGGAAACTACAGTCCCATCAGTCTGACAAGCCTTATCTGCAAGGCCATGGAGCGTATTATCATGGAACTTATAAACAAAGACATTGGCAACCTTCAAACACTGGACCCCACCCAGTTTGGGTTTGTGAAGGGCCGATCTTGTCTCCTGAACCTGATTGACTTCTTTGAATCAGTCTCCAGAGCCATGGACAAGGGTAAGGTGGTCCGCACAGCCTATCTAGACCTTGCCAAGGCCTTTGACACCATCCCCCACTCTGGAATCAAAGATAAACTTACTAAGTTGGGCATTAATCCCTATGTCACCCAATGGGTTGCTAAATGGCTTACTGATAGAACCCACACGGTAAAAGTAGCTGACTCCAAATCCAGCTCCAGACAAGTGACAAGTGGAGTACCTCAGGGTTCAGTCCTGGGGCCGCTCTTGTTTGGCATCTACTTCTCTGAAGTACAGGTCAACACTAAGGGACTCTGGCTAACAAAGTTTGCAGATGACTGCAAACTGGGAGCCATTATTGAATCCCCAAATGATGTGGATACTCTACAAAAGGGCCTTACAGAAACAGATGCTTGGTGCCAGAGCCATGGGCTCAAGCTCAATACCAAGAAATGTATTGTTATCCCTTTGGGAAAAACCATGTATCCATGAATTACCATATAGGTGGCAGTACACTAAACACAGAAAGTGTGATAAGAGACTTAGGGACACAGGTGGATAGTGGTCTCATCTTCGATAACCACATCGCCACAACAGTCAGGAAATCCTTCTATGTGGCACACCTCATCACGAAGGGCTTTTCATCCAGAAAAAAGGAGGTCATTGTCCCACTGTACTCATCCCTCATTAGACCCATTATAGAATACAACACCCCATTTGGTATGTACCTCTCAAGACATCTGCAACAACTGGAAAGGCCTCAGAAATACCTCACTAAAAGAATCACAGGCCTAAAGCAGATGCCCTACGCTGGCCGCCTTAAAAAACTCCAGCTATAGTCTGTCGCATATCGGCTACTCAGAGGCGATCTCTGCTTAACATACAAGGCCATGTCAAACCCAGAGCTCTTGGACATGCTACACTTAAAGAAATCCAAATCCCTCAGAGCTACATGCTCCAGGGATCTAAACCTTGTCATCACAATAAACAAAACATGCTGGAGGGATAGGTTCCTGACCCAGAGACTCCCCAGACTCTGGAATAGATTGCCCATACATGCCAAGCAGAGTGCCTCTTTGGACCTCTTCAAGAGGAACCTTGATGATTGGATGGGAGAAAGGAAATTCACCCCAGGGATCACGTCAGTCGCCCTGCTAGACAGGGGTCCAGGAAAGTAAATAATGTGGGAAGAAATAGCCAGGGAATTGTAATGGCTAGGCTTGTATAGGCCCTAGGGCTGATAGCCTAGTACCAACCTATGGACCTATGGCCAACCACATCCTTTCCGTGGGAAATTTTTCGATGAAATGATTGTCCGCTTAATTGAGCTTTCACTGAATAGGGTTTGACGAATAGCAATTTCACTCAATCAAGCATTCAATGAAGTGATATAGACCCTGTGCCAAATGGCCTATCTGAAAACTCCTCCATAGATTTTTGCAATGCTAGGCTAAAGAGATCTATGTTTTAATCTTTGTAACACACTCATATAGTAACTCTGTATAACCCTCATGTAGATCCACAATTATATTCCTCCACAGTATATCCCTACAACTATCTCATTTAACTACAGCAACTTTGTGAAAATCAGTTCTTTCTTCAAGTATCTGGACTGAAATGAAAGATCAGCCTACTTGTTTTTCATTTATTGCCAGCTTGTGTTGACAAACCATGAACTGCTGCTCAACGCAATGAACTGTGTTTCTCACAGATGCAGATATACTGGCATATATGGAGGCCTCACTTTTAAGAAAAAAACATAAGACTGTGAGCAGAACATACATCTACCACACACTTCACCAATCCATGTTAGAATGTCTTTACAATGAGGCAGTAAAAATAATTGAAAAACCCTCCTAGACCCATAAGGATTTGCACTCAGCAAAAATCCAACAAAACAGCACCTTTTTTATACTTTGCCTACTTTCAATAAAGCATCACCAAGAGTTAAATCATCTCAAACCTAGTACTTGGGTGCGGTCTATACACAAATAGGTTTTAGTAATCAGTTATTAAAGCTGACTCACTGATTCTATATTCACTAGACTGGAGAAACTCAAGATAATAGAGAGTTGTCTTACAGGTGCTAGGATCTTAGATATGTCAAGGGCCCTAATGAGTATGAATATGACATTGCCATAGTTCTAGTGGGAGGAGCTACCTGGAATGCAAAACCTGAGGGATACACAAAAAGATGTTTCAGAACACTATGCATGTCACAAAACAGGGAAAATCTGGTCTTGACTGGAGCTCTTTCTTCTCCAAGAAATATTCATAGGTTCATAGATTAGTACTAAGCTAACTGCCCTTGCGAGCCATTTTAAGCCTAGCCAATTATCCCTTGTGAGACTCAAACCCTGCACCTTGTGTTTGTAAGACAAACAACTTAACCATTAGGCCACCCTCCCAACCTGCCTCACTATAAAGAAAAGTTAAGTGGCTTCAAAAAATGGATAAATATTTAGTGTCATTCCTGGGGGATCTGGTATATGTTAGCATGGATGATATGCTTGACAATCTTACTTGCTTTGCAAAAGAAGATTTTCATCTCTTTTTCAAAGGCTTATGCATACTGGCTAAAGCCTTCACTGCCCCAACAGAGCTTTTAGGCAGAGTCCAGCTAGGGAACATTTCCGATATAACTAGTATATCAAGCACTAAACAGGATCACATTAACGTGGCTCTGGTCTTTGATAGAAGTCTCAACAACAAACTGTCTGACCTTGAGGAATTACTGCATTTAGAAGACATCCATTATCTGTGTAATTACTGAAACTTGATGTATAGAAAGCACAGTCTCCAAACCTATGTTCTGTGCCTATCATGCCTCCAGACCTAATGTTAACTGTGGTGATGTATCCATATGTTAGGGAACATAACACCTCCAGACAGATTCCCAAAGACCCAGAAACTGAACTCATTGAATTCTAAATCTCATTACAGAAGACACACTATCAGTTTACATCCTATTATAGGACACCCTCTAAGGCCCAAGAAAATGATGTAAGGTTCCTGAATGTGCTTAATTACCACTTTATTAACAAGAACTCCATCATCTCATAGTACCTGTACCTCTAATGTGGGATATGTCCCAAAGTTTGAAGTTTTAATAAACAAAAACTCCCTGGACTTCATTGTTAACAGCCCCACTAAGAGGCTTAATATTATTGTCCTGGTCCTTACAAATGTAGCATCATCTTAAGATGTTTCCCATGGTTTCTCTGTCTCTGGTTAAGTAATATCACGAACTAGAAACATTTTGCCTTCAAAATCCGTAAATCCACTGAAGCAAATATCTCAGAGTCCAAGAACTAATGTACTAACCTCATCGAATTCCATGATCATATTTCAAAGTTCACACCACTTCAGGTGTTCCCATGGCAGGCAGCTAAACAAAGGAGTTCTCTAAAAGTATGGAACTCAGATTTCCATAATGAAAAATTTAGAAACAAGCCACCCTGGTGGTCCATTAACATAAATAAACTCTGCAATAAAAGAAAGAAAAAGATAAAAAGACCCACAGATCAAGGATAGTAACAGAAATCTTAATAAAACATTGAAAAATACTACTTAGTGTATGACAGCAGCCCATGAACTTAAGTTAGGATCTGACACCAATGACAACTACAAATCCTTTTTAGCTACATTAGGAAACTAAGAAACAACATCAAGCATTGCCCTGAACTTATTCAAAATAGCACCACTTACTATGACCCATAGCCAGCATGCTAGGAAGCTATTTCATTGTACATTTTGTAAATTTTACCCCAGAGATATTATCCAAAGCCCGCTTATCCTTGAAACTCTCATACTTACTATGACCACTAAAGAGCACATATTGAAAGCGTTATTCAAAACCAAAAATAAAATTGACAATGGGAGCTGATAATATACCGATCTGTTTAATAAACAGTACTACACACCCCCAGCAGGACTCTCCTTAAACTATTTAACCTCAGTTTAGCTACAGGCTTTGTTCCTGAGGTATGTCAAAAAGTAGTGGCAATGCTACTCCATAAGGGAGAGCCCACCATTGATCCCAGGAATTATAGGCCCGCCAGCCTGACAAGTCAGATGTGCAAAGCTGTGGAACTGATCTAATGAATAGTAATATTAAAAATATCATCTTAATCCATAACAGTTTGGCTTTGACACAGGTAGATTCTGCTAATTAATCTGGTTAACTTCATGTACATGATACAGTCATGCTGTCCACAAGGTGTTCTTGGACCTGGCCATGGCTTTTGACACCATACGTGTAGCAGAAAAAATGTCCCCTGCGCGTAAGGAGTTGCACGGCAACAGGAAGTATCAAATAAAGAAAATAAGCCAGCAACTGGTGGAAATTACGGTATGGTAGTTTATTAAGCTACCAAAGATGCATATAACTCACAAACATACCGGTTTCGGCCCAAATTCAATATGGCCTTCTTCAGTGTGTAAATTTAGAGTTCACTATGCAGTTCTTTAAATACACATCAGAAAACTCTGATTGGTTGAATGTAAAAATGAAGTAACAAGCTCATTAATATTAATCAATAGCAAACATACATACAAAAATCAAATACAGAAATATGTTAATCAAATAAAGCATATCAAAATGTCATGTCAAAACAGAATAATTATATATGTAATGTATGCAATATGATATAATATAGTATGTTAGATCAGATATATTTATAAATATTCATTCAAACCTGGACTAAATAGTGCACCAAGTTTGGTAATCCATTTCTTTTCTTTCATGTCAAGTTTTCTATGCCAACCACATTTGTTGGTTCTATCACCAATAATTTTATCAATAACTGTGAAATGAAATTTGGCATTATTATGTACAAGTGTGTGTTTGTATAATGCGTTGGATGATTTTTTACATCTAATGTCACTCAAATGTTCGGACACCCTTAGTTTAACTGATCGAGAGGTTTGCCCAACATAAAATGAGTGACAGGTACAGCTGGCCATATAGATGGCCCAATCAGTATTGCAATTGGCAAAGAATTGAATATCAAAGACTTTGCTACTGTTTCTGCTTGTGAATTCTTTGGTTTTTATCATATGTTTACAATTCACACAGTGACCACAAAGAAAAGAGCCAATGAGTTTATCCCCCAAAATAGTTGTTTGATAAGCCTGTGTTAAGGAGGATTCAAAGTGATGCTTGTAATGATTAAAATACCCTGCCAAGTTCTTTCCTTTGAAAGGAAAATGAACATTTGTTGGGAATGATAGTCTTAATTTTAGCATCTGCATCTAATATGTTCCAATTGTCCCTTATAATCTGAATAAAGTTCTTAGTGTTTCTCCCGTATGTGGTTGTAAAACGCACTGTGTTGGTCTTGACTGGTTTCTTTTAATATTTCAAAAGGTCTGATCTGTTTAAACCTGAGGCGTGCCTATATGCCATTGTAACATATCCTGATTCATAACCCCTATCCTGAAATCTATTACACAAATCCTGAGCATGGTGACCAAAACTCATATTGTCAGAACAATTACGTCTGATTCTAATAAATTGAGACTTGGGAATATTTCTGGCGATATGTTTTGGATGAAAGCTGGAGGCATGGAGTATAGTGTTGTATTGGGGGAATTTTCTAAATACTTCTGTTTTTAAAGTATTATCCATGTTTCTTGTGATCAAAACATCCAAAAATGTTATAGATTTTTGATCATGTGTAATGGTAAATTGTATCCCCCACTTATTATCATTCAAATAATCCATAAATTCTTGAAGAGATGAAACATCTGATCTCCATACCATCCAGCAATCATCCAAATATCTTCGCCAGATGTCAATGTCAGGTAAAAACCAGTTATGAGTGTCATCATATATCATAATTTCTTCCATATAAGCCATGAATAGATCAGCATAAATAGGGGCAAATGAAGCCCCCATTGCTGTTCCTCTGATCTGCAGGAAGCATTCATCATTATAGAAAAAGACATTTTTGGTCAACACATGCTCAGTTAGGTTCAATAATAGAGTATTAAATCCTGGTTGGTACATGTTTGATCGTTGAAGCCAAAATTCAATTGCATCTAGTCCAGCCCAATGTGGAATGTTGGTGTATAAGGAACATACATCTAATGTGCAAAGTATCCAATCTGGATCTAACTGCATGTCATTGATAATGCCCAAGAATTCAGTAGTGTCCTGTATTCTTGACCTTACCAGTTTTAATAAAGGCTTCAAATGCATGGTTAGAAAATCAGATAATGGCTCAGTCAATGAACCGATTCGGGATACAATGGGCCTCCCAGGTGGATGCAAGAGGTCTTTGTGTATTTTTGGTAGAAAATAGATGTATGATTTAATGGGGTCAGAGATAGTTAAATGGTTTAATGTTTTCATTGATATAATATCATTATCATAAGCAAAATGTAAGAAATCATCTATTTCTTTTTTAAATACAGGAGTAGGGTCCAGTGGCATTTTTGTATAATATCGCACATCATCTAATTGTTTATGTGCTTCCATATCATACTGAATCCAATCTAACACCACCACTGCCCCTCCCTTGTCTGCATTGATAATGACCAGATCCTTATTCTTTACTAGTTGTTCCAAACAAGACCTTTCAGCATCAGTAATGTTATTAGCCATTGGTAAACAGTGATTGTACTGCAAATGTAATTCATGAAGTACACTATGTAAAAATAAGTTCACAGTTGGATGCATAGGTGGTGTAAACAGTGAAGCATGATATTTAAATGATTCTGTCTGTGACTGTTCAACATCTTTGCTATCCTGAAAAAATAATTTCAAATTGATTAGTCTACAAAATGAAAATAAATCTTGTGTGAAATTGTCCTCAGACACAAAAAAGCCTGGAATGAAAGATAACCCTTTATTTAACAATGAAATTTGGCCATCTGTGAGTACAGTATTTGAAATATTGTATACATTATTTATTTGTTGGTCAGTATTTCCATCAGATTTTGTAAGCTTGTAATTTTTCTTGTGCTTCCTCCCTCCCCTCCTCCCTCCATGTGCCCTAAAGGGGATATATAGTTTTTCCTTTTGGGAGTGGGGGAATCAATGGTGGACTGTGTCTCCGTATCTGTGCCTGATGAGTTGTCATAGTCGGTTGATTCATTGTTACTTCCTCGTCCCTTAAGTATGGAACGTGGACGTTTCCTTTTTGGATTAGGTGTATATTTATTTTTGTTTTGTCCCTCCTGAAATCTGACGTGTCTTACATTTTTGAAAGGTTGGCCCTTCTCATAGTCAGAAGTGTCACGTAGAAATTTTTTGACCTTTCTTTCCTTCAAAATGTTATCAAAATTTAATAGTTCAATGCTAAGTTTTGATAGTAAATCTGGAAAGAAGGGTTCCTGTTGGTAACTATTGCATTCCTCAATACTTTTTAACACTTGACTGGTTTCTTTATCAATAATTCTAGTATAATAATCTGATAGTGAGCTTACAAACTTCATGGAGCATTCCTGCTGAATGGAAGACCATTCACTAGTGAGACTATCATCTGGGTCTGCCACCAGTGGTTGAATTTTGACCCTGAGACCCCTTGGGCAAATGCCTTTAGTCAAATAAGCTTTTAGTAGTTTATGATGCCAAACACAGGATCTTAGGTTTTTCATGTTTTTATTAAGATCAGCAAATTGTTTTTCACATTTTTGTTTTGGGTTTAAAGAGTTAGTATTGTCAGGGTTCACCAAATTCTTGCCAATACCAAATGGTGCAAGATCATCCTTATCTGCTGATAAATCTGAAAGTATTTTATTAAGATCCATAATAATTCCTCTGATTCAAGAATATATGTATATATATAACCACGTCCTGTATATATTTCTAGTGATGATATGACAATAATGGCAATATATTAATAGTGCTGATTGCACTTATAACCACGTCATATACAGAACAATAATGGTGTTTAAATTATAACATAAAAATGAAAGGAATTATATTAAATGTTTGGCACACAAATCCCAAGCTTGAAAAAATGTTTAAATTATTTGTTTAATGGTCACAAAGGTTAAGAAATTTGTTAAGCCCATATATGTGTCCTATAATATAACTAAATGTAAAAATATTATAGTTGTTCTGTTCTGGAATGCACATGAAAATACGTGTCAACCGAAAATGACAACTACTAGATTAGCAATTCAAAATATGTTTGGATGAAGCAATGTAATATATGACTTTAGTAATCTTAAGGAGCCACAATACATGAAAGTAGAAAGCCCTAATTTCAATTTTATCTGGACAAGTATTCCAAAATTATGTATGCTCCAAATGGATCTACAATAAGGGCATCCACTTCAGATGGAAATACATAGACCTAATATACAAGAAGGTTACTTATTGTTCATTCAATATAGGCAGTATTTATTTCAAAAATTATTACCAATACTTTGAAGGATGTACCAATGCTGAATTATGATACTACAATTATGTAAAAAAATATTATAACTAAATAATCTATACTAAATAGATTCCTGTTGTTTGTTAAATATAACAATCAAAAAACATAAGTATGTCAATTGTCAGTATTGTGATGCACTCATACCAACCTAAACTTCAGACGGTCCTTTATATGGCTGAAATCCAAAAGATTCAAGCCCATTTAATTGACCATGAATAAACAGATTATATTAGAAAGAAACTATTCTGTGTTTAATGATATGGCACAATATGTTGTTTCATCTCAATACTGAGATGACAGGAGTATAAGGATAGATTATAATAAATGCTTATTTATTTAAACATGAATCATAATTCCAAAAAAGGAAAAAAATCCGTATCAACATCTAAATATTTTGAAACAATATACTCCTTTATATATTATGAAACTCCTTCCTGTACTAACTATTTCTTTTGATGACACCCAAAGAGAAAACTATAATATGCTTAATAACTGTTATGAACTGTTCATGTTACAAACAATGTAATGTCTGTTAACAGTCCAAAATCCAAAATCTAATATAAATGACAATTCCCTAAAGTTTTGCATAGACATTCACTGTTGTATAAGACACAACCCAATCTATTAAGAATTATCCAAAGTAAACATGAACTGTTACATATATGTTAAGGACAAAAAACAGTCACAAAATCAGTCAAATCAACATTCATCGCTTTATAGAAGTGAAAATGAATGTGCATGAGATATTAGGAGTAATCGTCGCAATTAAGTATCTTGCTGAGAACGTTACAGTCTCAATTCACAATGCGACCGTGACCCAAGCAAGAACAGTCATAAATAAAAGATTTGAATCATTCATTTCTTTTATATAAACCAATTTCGCACCATAGATAGAATGTCTGATGCAAAAAAGTTCCGACTCAGCACTTGATGTGTGCAGGCCCCTAGATAAATGGCCAACAAGTAATAACACTCCGTATCACATCACAACACCCATCACTTTGAAAAAAATTGTGTACTTGAACATTTTGAAAGTATTTATCATAGCTCCTCGTCGCAATTCTTTATCCTGCTAAGATGGTAACAGTCTCAATGTTGAGTGCGACAACTGCCCCAAACACTAATGTTTGTAAAAAAAGGATATATCTGATGCAAAAAAGTTCCGACTCAGCACTTGATGTGTGCAGGCCCCTTGATAAATGGCCAACAAGTAATAACACTCCGTATCACATCACAACACCCATCACTTTGAAAAAAATAAAAATTAAATGTACTTGAACATATTGAAAGTATTTGTAATGGCTCCTCGTCGCAATTCTTTATCCTACTAAGATGGTAACAGTCTCAATGTTGAATGCGACAACTGCCCCAAACACTAATGTTTGTGAAAAGAGAATTCTGTCGTTCTTTTTCTTTTCTTTATATATGCCAATTGCGCACCATAAATAGAGATGATTGATGAAAAAAAGGTTTCGACTCACCATCTGATATATGCAAACCCCTCAGAGAATGGCCAACAAGAAATAATAAACCATATTACCATGTCGCATTTGGCAGTCTTTGTGGAATTAACTGCAAATTGTACATCACCAGCTTCATAGAGTTAGAATTGTTAGTTATTGTTGTCATCCGGATTCAGAAACCAGTATTCAAGCTTGTATGGCATAATGTATCCATAGATCTAACAATTAGAGCTTACAAGGTGGAGCGTTTAATATTTTGCACCAACCGAAAGACGAAATACGCCGACACAGTCCACCATCATTCCCCCAGCAGGAAGTGAATATTCGTGTAGCAGAAAAAATGTCCCCTGCGCGTAAGGAGTTGCACGGCAACAGGAAGTATCAAATAAAGAAAATAAGCCAGCAACTGGTGGAAATTACGGTATGGTAGTTTATTAAGCTACCAAAGATGCATATAACTCACAAACATACCGGTTTCGGCCCAAATTCAATATGGCCTTCTTCAGTGTGTAAATTTAGAGTTCACTATGCAGTTCTTTAAATACACATCAGAAAACTCTGATTGGTTGAATGTAAAAATAAAGTAACAAGCTCATAAATATTAATCAATTGCAAACATACATACAAAAATCAATTACAGAAATATGTTAATCAAATAAAGCATATCAAAATGTCATGTCAAAACAGAATAATTATATATGTAATGTATGCAATATGATATAATATAGTATGTTAGATCAGATATATTTATAAATATTCATTCAAACCTGGACTAAATAGTGCACCAAGTTTGGTAATCCATTTCTTTTCTTTCATGTCAAGTTTTCTATGCCAACCACATTTGTTGGTTCTATCACCAATAATTTTATCAATAACTGTGAAATGAAATTTGGCATTATTATGTACAAGTGTGTGTTTGTATAATGCGTTGGATGATTTTTTACATCTAATGTCACTCAAATGTTCGGACACCCTTAGTTTAACTGATCGAGAGGTTTGCCCAACATAAAATGAGTGACAGGTACAGCTGGCCATATAGATGGCCCAATCAGTATTGCAATTGGCAAAGAATTGAATATACAGTAGCAAAGTCAGTTAAACTAAGGGTGTCCGAACATTTGAGTGACATTAGATGTAAAAAATCATCCAACGCATTATACAAACACACACTTGTACATAATAATGCTTGGCATAGAAAACTTGACATGAAAGAAAAGAAATGGATTACCAAACTTGGTGCACTATTTAGTCCAGGTTTGAATGAATATTTATAAATATATCTGATCTAACATACTATATTATATCATATTGCATACATTACATATATAATTATTCTGTTTTGACATGACATTTTGATATGCTTTATTTGATTAACATATTTCTGTATTTGATTTTTGTATGTATGTTTGCAATTGATTAATATTTATGAGCTCGTTACTTTATTTTTACATTCAACCAATCAGAGTTTTCTGATGTGTATTTAAAGAACTGCATAGTGAACTCTAAATTTACACACTGAAGAAGGCCATATTGAATTTGGGCCGAAACCGGTATGTTTGTGAGTTATATGCATCTTTGGTAGCTTAATAAACTACCATACCGTAATTTCCACCAGTTGCTGGCTTATTTTCTTTATTTGATACTTCCTGTTGCCGTGCAACTCCTTACGCGCAGGGGACATTTTTTCTGCTACACGAATATTCATTTCCTGCTGGGGGAATGATGGTGGACTGTGTCAGCGTATTTCGTCTTTCGGTTGGTGCAAAATATTAAACGCTCCACCTTGTAAGCTCTAATTGTTAGATCTATGGATACATTATGCCATACACGCTTGAATACTGGTTTCTGAATCCGGATGACAACAATAACTAACAATTCTAACTCTATGAAGCTGGTGATGTACAATTTGCAGTTAATTCCACAAAGACTGCCAAATGCGACATGGTAATATGGTTTATTATTTCTTGTTGGCCATTCTCTGAGGGGTTTGCATATATTAGATGGTGAGTCGAAACTTTTTTTCATCAATCATCTCTATTTATGGTGCGCAATTGGCATATATAAAGAAAAGAAAAAGAACGACATAATTCTCTTTTCACAAACATTAGTGTTTGGGGCAGTTGTCGCACTCAACATTGAGACTGTTACCATCTTAGTAGGATAAAGAATTGCGACGAGGAGCCATTACAAATACTTTTAACATGTTCAAGTACATTTAATTTTTATTTTCTTCAAAGTGAGGGACGTAGTGCTGTGATACGGAGTGTTATCATTTGTTGGCCATTTATCAAGGGGCCCGCACACATCATGTGCTGAGTCGGAACTTTTTTGTATCAGATATATCTTTTTTTATAAACCTTAGTGTTTGGGGCAGTTGTCGCACTCAACATTGAGACTGTTACCATCTTAGCAGGATAAAGAATTGCGACGAGGAGCCATGACAAATACTTTCAATATGTTCAAGTACATTTAATTTTTATTTTTTCAAAGTGATGGGTGTTGTGATGTGATACGGAGTGTTATTACTTGTTGGCCATTTATCAAGGGGCCTGCACACATCAAGTGCTGAGTCGGAACTTTTTTGCATCAGACATTCTATCTATGGTGCGAAATTGGTTTATATAAAAGAAATGAATGATTCAAATCTTTTATTCATGACTGTTTTTGCTTGGGGTCACGGTCGCATTGTGAATTGAGACTGTAACGTTCTCAGCAAGATACTTATTGCGACGAGTACTCTCAATATCTCACGCACATTCATTTTCACTTCTATAAAGCGACGAATGTTGATTTGACTTATTTTGTGACTGTTTTTTGTCCTTAACATATGTGTAACAGTTCATGTTTACTCTGGATAAATCTTAATAGATCGAGTTGTGTCTTATACAACAGTGAATGTCTATGCAAAACTTTAGGGAATTGTGATTTATATTAGATTTTGGATTTTGGACTGTTAACAGACATTACATTGTTTGTAACATGAACAGTTCATAACAGTTATTAAGCATATTATATTTTTCTCTTTGGGTGACATCAAAAGAAATAGTTAATACAGGAAGGAGTCTCATAATATATAAAGGAGTATATTGTTTCAAAATATTTAGGTGTTGATACGGACTTTTTTCCTTTTTTGGAATTATGGTTCATGTTTAAACAAAATAAGCATTTATTATAATCTATCCTTATATTCCTGTTATCTCAGTATTGAGATGAAACAACATATTGTGCCATATCATTAAACACAGAATAGTTTCTTTCTAATATAATCTGTGTATTCATGGTCAATTAAATGGGCTTGAATCTTTTGGAATTCAGCCATATAAAGGACCTTTTGAAGTTAAAGGTTGGTATGAGTGTATCACAATACTGACAAGTGACATACTTATGTTTTTGATTGTTATATTTAACAAACAACAGGAATTTATTTAGTATAGATTATTTAGTTATTTTTTACATAACTGTAGTATCATAATTCAGCATTGGTACATCCTTTAAAGTATTGGCAATAATTTTTGAAATAAATACTGTCTATATTGAACGAACAATAAGTAACCTTCTTGTATATTAGGTCTATGTATTTCCATCTGAAGTGGATGCCCTTATTGTAGATCTATTTGGAGCATACATAATTTTGGAATACTTGTTCAGGTAAAATTGAAATTAGGGCCTTCTACTTTCATGTATTGTGGCTCCTTAAGATTACTAAAGTCATATATTACATTGCTTCATCCAAACATATTTTGAATTGCTAATCTAGTAGTTGTCATTTTCGGTTGACACGTATTTTCATGTGCATTCCAGAACAGAACAACTATAATATTTTTACATTCAATTATATTATAGGACACATATATGGGCTTAACAAATTTCTTAACCTTTGTGACCATTAAACAAATAATTTAAACATTTTTTCAAGCTTGGGATTTGTGTGCCAAACATTTAATATAATTCCTTTCATTTTTATGTTATAATTTAAACACCATTATTGTTCTGTATATGACGTGGTTATAAGTGCAATCAGCACTATTAATATATTGCCATTATTGTCATATCATCACTAGAAATATATACAGGACGTGGTTATATATATACATATATTCTTGAATCAGAGGAATTATTATGGATCTTAATAAAATACTTTCAGATTTATCAGCAGATAAGGATGATCTTGCACCATTTGGTATTGGCAAGAATTTGGTGAACCCTGACAATACTAACTCTTTAAACCCAAAACAAAAATGTGAAAAACAATTTGCTGATCTTAATAAAAACATGAAAAACCTAAGATCCTGTGTTTGGCATCATAAACTACTAAAAGCTTATTTGACTAAAGGCATTTGCCCAAGGGGTCTCAGGGTCAAAATTCAACCACTGGTGGCAGACCCAGATGATAGTCTCACTAGTGAATGGTCTTCCATTCAGCAGGAATGCTCCATGAAGTTTGTAAGCTCACTATCAGATTATTATACTAGAATTATTGATAAAGAAACCAGTCAAGTGTTAAAAAGTATTGAGGAATGCAATAGTTACCAACAGGAACCCTTCTTTCCAGATTTACTATCAAAACTTAGCATTGAACTATTAAATTTTGATAACATTTTGAAGGAAAGAAAGGTCAAAAAATTTCTACGTGACACTTCTGACTATGAGAAGGGCCAGCCTTTCAAAATGTAAGACACGTCAGATTTCAGGAGGGACAAAACAAAATAAATATACACCTAATCCAAAAGGAAACATCCGCGTTCCATACTTAAGGGCGAGGAAGTAACAATGAATCAACCGACTATGACAACTCATCAGGCACAGATCACGGAGACACAGTCCACCATTGATTCCCCACTCCCAAAAGGAAAACTATATATCCCCTTTAGGGCACATGGAGGGAGGAGGGAGGGAGGAAGCACAAGAAAAATTACAAGCTTACAAAATCTGATGGAAATACTGACCAACAAATAAATAATGTATACAATATTTCAAATACTGTACTCACAGATGGCCAAATTTCATTGTTAAATAAAGGGTTATCTTTCATTCCAGGCTTTTGTGTCTGAGGACAATTTCACACAAGATTTATTTTCATTTTGTAGACTAATCAATTTGAAATTATTTTTCAGGATAGCAAAGATGTTGAACAGTCACAGACAGAATCATTTAAATATCATGCTTCACTGTTTACACCACCTATGCATCCAACTGTGAACTTATTTTTACATAGTGTACTTCATGAATTACATTTGCAGTACAATCACTGTTTACCAATGGCTAATAACATTACTGATGCTGAAAGGTCTTGTTTGGAACAACTAGTAAAGAATAAGGATCTGGTCATTATCAATGCAGACAAGGGAGGGGCAGTGGTGGTGTTAGATTGGATTCAGTATGATATGGAAGCACATAAACAATTAGATGATGTGCGATATTATACAAAAATGCCACTGGACCCTACTCCTGTATTTAAAAAAGAAATAGATGATTTCTTACATTTTGCTTATGATAATGATATTATATCAATGAAAACATTAAACCATTTAACTATCTCTGACCCCATTAAATCATACATCTATTTTCTACCAAAAATACACAAAGACCTCTTGCATCCACCTGGGAGGCCCATTGTATCGGGAATCGGTTCATTGACTGAGCCATTATCTGATTTTCTAACCATGCATTTGAAGCCTTTATTAAAACTGGTAAGGTCAAGAATACAGGACACTACTGAATTCTTGGGCATTATCAATGACATGCAGTTAGATCCAGATTGGATACTTTGCACATTAGATGTATGTTCCTTATACACCAACATTCCACATTGGGCTGGACTAGATGCAATTGAATTTTGGCTTCAACGATCAAACATGTACCAACCAGGATTTAATACTCTATTATTGAACCTAACTGAGCATGTGTTGACCAAAAATGTCTTTTCTATAATGATGAATGCTTCCTGCAGATCAGAGGAACAGCAATGGGGCTTCATTTGCCCCTATTTATGCTGATCTATTCATGGCTTATATGGAAGAAATTATGATATATGATGACACTCATAATTGGTTTTTACCTGACATTGACATCTGGCGAAGATATTTGGATGATTGCTGGATGGTATGGAGATCAGATGTTTCATCTCTTCAAGAATTTATGGATTATTTGAATGATAATAAGTGGGGGATACAATTTACCATTACACATGATCAAAAATCTATAACATTTTTGGATGTTTTGATCACAAGAAACATGGATAATACTTTAAAAACAGAAGTATTTAGAAAATTCCCCCAATACAACACTATACTCCATGCCTCCAGCTTTCATCCAAAACATATCGCCAGAAATATTCCCAAGTCTCAATTTATTAGAATCAGACGTAATTGTTCTGACAATATGAGTTTTGGTCACCATGCTCAGGATTTGTGTAATAGATTTCAGGATAGGGGTTATGAATCAGGATATGTTACAATGGCATATAGGCACGCCTCAGGTTTAAACAGATCAGACCTTTTGAAATATAAAAAGAAACCAGTCAAGACCAACACAGTGCGTTTTACAACCACATACGGGAGAAACACTAAGAACTTTATTCAGATTATAAGGGACAATTGGAACATATTAGATGCAGATGCTAAAATTAAGACTATCATTCCCAACAAATGTTCATTTTCCTTTCGTAAAGGAAAGAACTTGGCAGGGTATTTTAATCATTACAAGCATCACTTTGAATCCTCCTTAACACAGGCTTATCAAACAACTATTTTGGGGGATAAACTCATTGGCTCTTTTCCTTGTGGTCACTGTGTGAATTGTAAACATATGATAAAAACCAAAGAATTCACAAGCAGAAACAGTAGCAAAGTCTTTGATATTCAATTCTTTGCCAATTGCAATACTGATTGGGCCATCTATATGGCCAGCTGTACCTGTCACTCATTTTATGTTGGGCAAACCTCTCGATCAGTTAAACTAAGGGTGTCCGAACATTTGAGTGACATTAGATGTAAAAAATCATCCAACGCATTATACAAACACACACTTGTACATAATAATGCCAAATTTCATTTCACAGTTATTGATAAAATTATTGGTGATAGAACCAACAAATGTGGTTGGCATAGAAAACTTGACATGAAAGAAAAGAAATGGATTACCAAACTTGGTGCACTATTTAGTCCAGGTTTGAATGAATATTTATAAATATATCTGATCTAACATACTATATTATATCATATTGCATACATTACATATATAATTATTCTGTTTTGACATGACATTTTGATATGCTTTATTTGATTAACATATTTCTGTATTTGATTTTTGTATGTATGTTTGCAATTGATTAATATTTATGAGCTCGTTACTTTATTTTTACATTCAACCAATCAGAGTTTTCTGATGTGTATTTAAAGAACTGCATAGTGAACTCTAAATTTACACACTGAAGAAGGCCATATTGAATTTGGGCCGAAACCGGTATGTTTGTGAGTTATATGCATCTTTGGTAGCTTAATAAACTACCATACCGTAATTTCCACCAGTTGCTGGCTTATTTTCTTTTTTTTGACACCATACCCCATACCACCATAGTTAGTAAGCTTAAAGCACTGCAAATGGCTCCCTATATGACAATATAGATAGCCATCTGACTAAAACAACTCACATCACACAGAACAGGTAACAGGTGGCTTATTTCAGAGTATGAAACTGAAAGTCACCAGTGGTGTTGCCTGGGGCTCAGAACAAGGAACTTTTTTTGTTCAATATTTACTTTTCTGATATTCAGACCATGAACCAAGACATCTGGCTAAGTTTCCAGATGACTGCAAACTGAGAGAAATTTTAAGGTCATCCTCTAATGCCCAGGCTTTATAACAAGAACTTACATTCATAAATTCATTCACAACAAAAAAAGCCATACTATCTGATAAACAGAACTACTACCTTTGTCTACAACAAATATCCAATAAGGAACCTAAAAAATTTTGGACCACCATTAATAATCTATTATCCCTAGGCCAATCAATCACACCCAACCCACAGGACTCTAACGCTGATAACCCTATACAAATAGCTAATACATTTAACTCCTACTTCACAAATACTATACAAAACCTGGCTAGCCACCAATCTCCTGACACCTCAAATCTACATTCCTTCTCTGTTAATACACCACCCTCATTTCACTTCCATCCCATCCCTACATCATATATTTCTTCACTACTTCAAAAACTAAAACCCTCCTCACCCTCTGAAGACAAACTCCCTGCTGAGTTTCTACAAATAGGAGCCAAAGCTGTAGCTTATCTGATCTCTATTTTGATAAATAGATCCATCAATGAAGGAACTGTCCCTGATATCTGGAAAATATTCCACATCATCCCACTACACAAAGGGGGAAATTCTATTGATCTATCTAACTATCGTCCCATTGCTTTATTATCCCCTATTGCCAAAATCTTAGAAAAATGTATCCATAAACAACTCCTAAATCATCTTCTCCAAAACAACCTACTTGCTAGCTGTCAACATGGCTTCAGACCTTCCCACAGCACCACCACTGCTCTGCTCTCCTTCACAAACACCATTAACATTAACAATCTTTCTTCTGCACTATTCATTGACCTATCTAAAGCCTTTGACATGGTAAATCACAAAATGCTCCTCCACATTCTCAATTCTCTATCACTGGATCCTAACAGCTTAACTTGGTTTCAATCTTACCTTGAAAACCGTCAACAAGCAGTAGTCTGGAAAAACTCAATATCTGACCACCTTCCTATTTCCCTAGGTGTTCCACAAGGCTCCATCTTAGGTCCACTTCTTTTTTCCATCTTTATCAATGACCTTCAATCAGCTATCCCTTTTTCTAACTGTATTCAATATGCAGATGACTCCACTATTATCTGCACAGCTACCTCTCATGCTGAACTTCAGTCTCTTACACAAAAAGCCTTTAACACAGTTGAACATTGGTTTTCCTGATGCTGCCTCCTACTCAACCCTAAGAAAACAAAACTTCTACTCTGCTCCCCAACACATAACCAAATCCCCCTACATTTCTCGATCACTTCAAACAACAATACTAGTATTTCCCCTGAAACCACCACAAAACTACTAGGAATTACAATAGATAATAAACTCAGTTTTGAGAATCACATTAACTCTACTATAAAAAGTGTGAACAAAAAAAAAAGGAACCCTGTATAGAATTAAACCATTTCTTACCCCAGCTACTAGAATTACCCTAGCTAAGACCCATCTAATCTCTACTTTACACTATGCATGTCCTATTTATAACAACCTATCAAAAAAAAACTTAATAAACTAGTTATATCCTACAACAACATTGCTAGATTTGCTACCGGATCTCCTTTTAGAACCCACCACTGCATTAATCTAAGACAACTTGGCTGGCTCAAACTTCCTAATCAGATTAAACTTCAACAACTGCTAATAGCTCACAAAACCCTGTACCAACCCACCAAAACTCCAATACTCACCAGCCTCATTACCCCTTATTATAACCTGAAACATCTACGCTCCTCTAACAAATTTCTGATCAACATTACTACATCTAATAACTCTGCAGGAGATGGCTTATTCTCCAACTCAGTTGGGAAACACTGGAACAAATTACCCGCTGATATCACATCCCTGACTTCTCTTCCTATTTTCAAGAAGAATCTCAAATTGTACCTTAATATAAAATGGCTCTGCCCCTGTATTAACCCTGACTAGCTTGCTCTTCTGTCTCCTATCACCCTTTCCCTCTCCCCTTTCTCTACCCAATAACCCAATAAATGTTTTCTAAAGTTCCACAGCTACTCTTTAAGACAGGGAACTTACCCTTTGAACAAGTACTCAAAAGCTTCTTTTCTTTCCTCACTTCTTATGTGTATGCTTTGCCTCCCCTTCATAAAAGTAACTTTTTTAGCCCTATGAAAATAATCTAATCCTCTACTCATCCTATTATATCTCTGATACCTTTCCTATCTTTACTCCACCTCTTTCTTGCTTTATCCTTCTTTTATTCTAAGCTACCTTTAAAATATCGTTCTTCTGCTCATCAAAAAAAAAAAAAAGTATATATTTTATCTTTTTTAGTTTTTTTCTGTTTACTGATTTGACTGTCTTAACTTTTATGTAGACTTATTTTTTTTTACTATGTATTAAAAATTTGGAGCTTTTCTCCCCGGGCCTCTACTGAAAATGGGCATATATCCAGTTAGACTAGCCCAGTCAAAAAATGTAAAATAAAATGAAAAAAATTAAATAAATAAACACTTGTTGCATTTAAAATAGGCACAGGCTAAATGCTAAAAGTGCAATACTGTCTCATTTGCTAGACAACCCCTCCCCCAGCATACAACAGAGGCAATACTCCATTTTAAAATGAGAATGTGGTTAAATAACTTGGAACTCGGGTTGATCATTCCATCTCCTTTAAGCATCATGTAATGGCAGTAGTCAAGAAGTTCTTCTACCAAGTATTTTTTATTTTATTGTATTTGCCGTTTGTTTTCCAGGAAAGTCCATTGGGCCAAAAATGAACCCATTTTGAATAGAGGTCCAGGGAGAAAAGCTCTTAATACAGTTTTACAATGAAATCAACAGTATATCCAAATACAGTTTTTACAATAAATCAATAGTATGTCAATTATACATAGATTTCAAATAAAAAAAGTTGAGCAGTTTGAAAATTTGTACATTTTTGAGAATGAAAGGCAAAGGAACCACAAAGTGGATAGTAGTAACTTTTGAGAGAAGTGTCCTAACACAGTAGTCTTAGGGCATGAAAAATAACAGTATGCGACAATAATAAATGTATGACAGGAGTATAGCTTCATAAGACAGAAATTAGGTAAATAATTAAGATCGCAACCTTAAGGGGGGGAAGGTCTTATCACCTTTAAATAAGAGAGTAAAAAGAGAAAAAAAGGTGGATAGAAATAGTGGAGATTAATGTTGGATAACAAGTAGGATAGAGGAGGGTAGGGATGCAGTGAAGTATGATTAATCAACAAATGAATGTCACCCAGAACTAAGGAAGTCATTGTCCCCTTATACTCAATGTTGGTTAGGTCAACTATTGAATACAATGCCCCATTTGGAATGTACCTCACTAGACTTGTTAAACATTTGAAAAAAAAACAAGAACAAAAAAAAAAAAATGAAACAAAACAAAAAATGAGTTTCCCAACTAAAAAGATCACTGTCTTAACAAAAAGATAAGCTCCACAAATTGACCAAAACGAAAAGGAGAATCAAGCAGCAAACTAGCAACACCGGTATATTAACGTAAACCAAGTTTATTTAAAACAAGACACGTTTTCGTCCCCCTTAATAGAAAGACTTCATCAGAAAAACAAATAAAAAAGCCAGTTAGGGCTTTTTAAAAGTTCCACTCCTGTACAGTCAAACCTTTGAGCCAATCAACTAGTCACATTTAATAAAGTAAGGCTCAAAATTTAAAGAGCCAACAACGTGCAAATCATAATAAAATATCCATGTAAATATACACCAATTAAGTAAAAACTAATAAGTAAGTCCATAAAAAATAAAAAATAAAAAATAACGCAACTCTAAACAGATAAACACTAATCCAGTAGTTTAAATCGCACACAAGTATTAAGCCCTACTACGGGCATGCTTAAACACACATTGTATTATAAAATAAGCCAATAAAGCTAATTTGTATAAACAAACTAATTTATATAAAAGCTATAGAAGAGACAGGTGGTAAAGATGGAAAACAACTGTCGATCAAGTCATATAATATAAATTTATAAACCCTTAGTGGTACCATTTAATAAGCTTTAACTCTTTTTGTCTTAAACAACTCTTTAATTTCAAAAGACAAGTAATATTACAATTGTTGTTAAGCCCAGGATAACAAAAAGCGTTTAACAACAATTGCCATTCAAGTTCACGACATTCTAATAATATAGAAGTAGGTCCTCCTCTAATGTCAAACATCAGTTTGTTAATGGCTAAAAAGTGAAAGGAGTGATCAGGGTTAATATTATATTTTGAGCCTTACTTTATTAAATGTGACTAGTTGATTGGCTCATAGGTTTGACTGTACAGGAGCAGAACTTTTAAAAAGCCCTAACTATCTTTTTTATTTGTTTTTCTGATGAAGTCTTTCTATTAAGAGGGATAAAAACGTGTCTTGTTTTAAATAAACTTGGTTTACGTTAATATACCGGTGTTGCTAGTTTGCTGCTTGATTCTCCTTTTCGTTTTGGTCAATTCGTGGAGTTTTCTTTTTCTTGTTACTGACTTGTTTGTTTGTGAATCATGGTGACGGGAGTTCCTAGCAGCCCAGCGAGCCCGAACCTTTTTGGTTTGGGTAGACAACCGGACTCTTCTACTTTGACTGACCTGGGTCTTTTAACTCAACGTATGGATACTTTAACCAACCGTTTAGACACGGTTGATAAGAGATTAATTGAAGCAACTCTTGGCAGTGTACGTCCCACTAATCTTAATTTACAGAACTTACAGAATGGACACAACCTTAACTTGGTGGGGTGTGAACAGATGGGACCGTGTTCTAGTTTTCCATCTGTTCCCCCAGGACAAAATCACTGTGAGCCTGAATCCAGAATTGTTGTTATTGACTCGGATAGTCATTTGAATGGCACTGGACTTATTGGCATTCCTCCATTGTCGACATGGTTGAATAACACAAGTAATCTAGCCACAGGTTTCAGCTTGAATGGGGAATGACCGGTTTCAGTGTCTACACCTACATCTGTGAGTACACAAGGTATTACAGATAAACTAAAGCTTTTTGACTTTAAATTGCTTAAACTGAAAAAACTTCAGCTTGAAGTGGTTTACTTCAAGCAATGTTTAACTGAGAAGTTGGTACCGAAGGGTCTACGTTACTATCAATACCCGACAGGGTTACTCTCTGACTCTTTATTTCATAAAGAATTGGTAGACTTGTTTAATCATTCTGGCTTCTTGTTGATGGAACTGATGATAAAACATTATTCCATCCAGATAGATAACATCATTGTTGAAGTAAATGAACTTGACAAGGACATCAAGTCCAATGTTGATTTTGCTAGATACAAATTTGATTATGAAAGAGTTTTCACTAGTATTGATCTGCTTTTAGAGAAATTAAAATCAAACAAAATAAAGAAATTAAATAGAGACCTTGTAGCCTATTCTAATGGGGTAGCTTACCCCAAACCCCATGTAGCTCAAGTTTGGCACAACAAAAACTACATAAATGGGTCTAACTATCTGAATCCAACTAACACTTCAGACTGCACGGGGGATGTTAATACAGGTTCGGATGCTAATATTGTTCAAGAACCTGAATCATTAAGACGTAGCGAAAGACTACAATCCATCAACAATAATAGTAACAACAATGCTAACATGCACCATTCCACCAAAGTTACTAATAACCATCCACAAGAACAGGTTTTTTACCAAGGGGCTTCTTCCAAGAACCCATCAAAACCACAACGTTCCCGGAATCAGAGGAACAGAGGCTGGAACAACAGGAGGAAGAGATGAGTGACGTTTCATCTTCTTCCTTGGATTGTGCCCCCATAAAATTAACTGTATTGAGAAACACTAGTGGTGATTTTAACATTTACAACTTTTCATCCATCACTATAGAACCTGACCTGGTGGAACTATTGGCAAAGGGTAACACCTTTGTACCTAGCAGAAATATGAACATTGCTAAAACATTGATGGACTTGAAATGCTTTGTGAGGAAACTAAACCTTTCTTTCCTTTTAGGTAACCATGATCCACCTCATGTTACATTTAAACCATTAAGTACCTTTAACCCCCCGTTACACCCTTTATTGCGTGTGTTTGAAGGGGTTTGTGAACTTGATTTTAGACGTATTGCATATACTCGTAAGTTTATGAGTTATTCTGGATCATGCAATATTTCTCCTGAACAAACTCAAGCTTTAAACTTGATTAGATCTTCTATGGTATGGTGTATTAAACCAAATAAAGGAGGTGGTTTAGTTATTTTTGACACTACAGACTACAACAGTAGGATGGAAGTAGTGTTAAACAACTCAGCTTATTCTGAGGTATCATTGAATGAATACAATATAGCTTTGTCCAGAGTCAAAAACTACTTCAGAAACTTATTTATTGAAGCCAAAATTGATTTAGACACTTATAATTTTATTAATATTCCTTTTCCAAAGTTATCTATCATGTTCGGCATTCCGAAAATTCATAAAGACACCCTGAATCCCCCTATGAGACCTCTCATAGATGGTCGTGCGTCTTTAACATACCCTTGTGCCAAAGTGGTTGACTTTATACTCCAAAAATATATAAGAAAAATTCCACAAGTTTGCAAAGACTCTTGGTCTTTCTTGGATAGTCTCAATAATTTGTCCATTGACCACGACTTTAATTTTTTGACTATTGATGTAGTCGACCTCTATACTTCTATTCCACATACTGAAGCAGTAGAATAGGTGTCTTTAATGTTGAGAAATTTAAAAGCTTCAACTAATGATATAGATGTGGTCTCTGAACTTATCAACATCATTTTGACTAATAATTTTTTTACATTTAATGGCCAACATTTTTTGCAGCAACATGGGGTAGCCATGGGCTCCCCATGTGGGGCCAGTTTAGCTAACTTGTTTGTCGCCTATTGGGAAAAACAATTTATTTTTGATAGACCTGATATTTCCAATCTTCTTGTGTTTTACACAAGATTTTTGGATGACATTTTTATCATCCTTAAGGGTGACAGACTTGTGGCTGACAGGATCTTAGAATACTTTAATGCTATAACTTCATTTCTTCGGTTTACACACAAATTTGATTCATTTAGTATTGATTACTTGGATGTAAAACTATTTAAAGTGCCTGCTTGCAACAAGTTGTGTTCCACTATTTACAGGAAACCAACTTACTGCAACTCTTTTTTACATTTCTCTAGTGCACACCATTTTAAACAGAAACGTTCTATTGTCAAGGGACAACTTGTCAGAGCAGCCAGGATGTGTTCTGTTGAAACAGACTTCCTGGCTGAATGCCAACTGTTAGAGAATATGTTTTTGAATAGAGGTTACCCTACTCAACTTGTTCAAGAGCTTATTGTTGAGGTTACAAATAAACGTAAGTTAGGTTTATTCAATCCTATTCTACTTTTTTCTTCCACTAATAACGAGGTGTTAAACCCTACAGTTGGCACGCTTGACGTTACACATCTTACTAATGGTCTAACTAACACCGTTCTGATGGACATTAAAGAACCACTGGTTAACTTTGGTCAAACAAATCAACATTATAGGTCTTGTTTTATTACAACCTTCAATAATGACAGTGACCAAATTAAACGGTCTTTATTCAAGAACTGGTGCTTAATGCACAAAGACAACTTATTGATGGAGAGAATTGGACCGTCACCAATAATAGTTTATAGGAGGGGTGCAAATTTAAAAAGTCTTCTTGAATGTAAAAAACCTAGACTGAACAATAGAATTTGTGGGTCTTTTGCCTGTGGATCCTGTAGAATGTGTAAATATGTTAAAAATAGTAGTTTTTTTGCAATTGGAAGTAGAAAACTTCATATTATGCACAAATTAGACTGTAATTCTAAGGGCATTATCTACTTAGCTAAGTGTAAAACCTGAAATGTGTTCCATGTGGGGAAAACTAACCGCAAATTCCACAATAGGATTTATGAACATATTTATGCGGTCACTAAAAATAAGAGCGATAATGCTCTAGCTAAGCATATTAATATTAACCCTGATAACTCCTGTCACTTTTTAGCCATTGACCAACTGATGTTTGACATTAGAGGAGGACCTACTTCTATATTATTAGAATGTTGTGAACTTGAATGGCAATTGTTAAACGCTTTTTGTTATCCTGGTCTTAATGACAATTGTAATATTACTTGTCTTTTGAAATTAAAGAGTTGTTTAAGACAATAAGAGTTAAAGCTTATTAAATGGTACCACTAAGGGTTTATACATTTATATTATATGACTTGATAGACAGTTGTTTTCCATCTTTACCACCTGTCTCTTCTATAGCTTTTATATAAATTAGTTTGTTTATACAAATTAGCTTTACTGGCTTATTTTATAATACAATGTGTGTTTAAGCATGCCCGTAGTAGGGCTTAATACTTGTGTGCGATTTAAACTACTGGATTAGTGTTTATCTGTTTAGAGCTGCGTTATTTTTTTATTTTTTATGGACTTACTTACTTATTAGTTTTTACTTAATTGGTGTATATTTACATGGATATTTTATTATGATTTGTACGTTGTTGGCTCTTTAAATTTTCAGCCTTACTTTATTAAATGTGACTAATTGATTGGCTCAAAGGTTTGACTGTACAGGAGCGGAACTTTTAAAAAGCCCTAACTGGCTTTTTTATTTGTTTTTCTGATGAAGTCTTTCTATTAAGAGGGATGAAAACGTGTCTTGTTTTAAATAAACTTGGTTTACGTTAATATACCGGTGTTGCTAGTTTGCTGCATGATTCTCCTTTTCGTTTTGGTCAATTCGTGGAGTTTTCTTTTTCTTGTTACTGACTTGTTTGTTTGTGAATCAAAAAGATAAGCTAACAGAAAAGACTTGATGTACTGTGCCTTTATTCAGTATTTGGCTGGCCCCTGAGGTACATCTATATCTTTCATTCTATGCCATTAGGGTCCGAGTGGACATGGATCCCTTGTATCTCCGTAAATCAAATAGTCTCACAAATAGAACCTCCGACCTAAATCTGCTTAAGCAAATAAACAAAACATGGTAAAGAAATAGGTTCTTTATACTGTACCTCCACCACCTCTGGAATAGACTCCCCATACAAATTAATCAGTGTGATACATTATCTTCCTTCAAATGGACCTGGATGATTGGATGTGTGTTCACAACTTCATCTTGGGTTTGACTGGCCTAACCCTGAAAAAGAGAGGAGGCACAGTGTAAGGGTGTATCCCCTTTATCAAGGAAGGGTAGGTCAGTTAGACCCAGAGTAAATCTGAAGGCACCCATCCAGCCATCCAGGTTCTATTTGAATGATGATAATTCAGTTTAGTGCTTAACCTGCAGAAGCCGAGTATTGCAGAGAAGGGAGGGGCAGTATGCAATAAATGTTTCTCTTGATCACATTCCATTTATTTGCTGGTGAAGTTTTAGGTCCCTTGTTCTGGTGTTTGCTAAGCTACTAGACTTGGAGAAATATGGGAGATTAAAGACAATAGGGTCTCTAGTGGCACTGGAGGTGAGGCACAAATCACCCATCAGATGTTTGAAGATTCTTTTTGTAGCTCAGTGTCTTTAAGGGAAAAATAAATTATTTTTATGTAATGGCATATTAAATTTTTGTTAACCCCTTAACAGCATTTGGTTCTTTATTCTGGTTCCTGGTGCCATACTAAAGTGGCTTATTTATGGAATATTCATGTTTTATTTAGTTAGTTAGTTACTTTATTCATTTATTTAATTTTTTTACTGGGGTAGTAAACTTATTACTATAGACCATTTGCAGGCACAGTCCCAGTGAAGAGATTCACAAAAAAATAAGACACTAGAACAAATTCACAAACATAGAGTAAACGCAAAAAGTAGATAATCCCATAGACAATTGATACAATATGTAAATAATATTAGCAGTGCAGAAAATCAAATGTGAATTAATTTTAGTAGCAAATATGGCAGGGAAGCAGCAGCTGAGGACAGAGGATCAAAGTAGAAGTGATACAGGTGAGTGGTCTATGGCTATGTGGATTTTAGCTGTAGCTTGTAGTTTCCTCCCCCATCCAGAAGACAGGGTGATGAATACCTGACAATCATTTAAACTGCACACAGGTTTGTATGCAATGTGCATGCAAGTCACTGTGAAACCTGAGGCAAATGGGTACCCCATTTCTCTGCCTTATGCCTTTTGTGTGTAACCACTGGACCTAAAAACAATAACATAGCTATAAGAAAAATGAATAAATTATTGAAATTCAGGTAATATTTTATGCCTATGGTGGAGAGGATTTGCATGTAATAAACAGTCTGGAGCTGGGAGCGATGTCTCTCTAACTCTTGTCTTTTCCCGGTTAGGGGTCAGAACAGTGGAACTCTGGTCTGCTAATGATTGGCAGTGGATTTTTATTGTGCCAAGGTGCCAGCCTGATGCCCAACCTTCAAAGAAGGCATGCCCATTCACACACACACACACACACACACACACACACACACACACACACACACACACACACACACACACACACACACATGTCTTTTAAGCATCACTTGACCACAGGGAGGACATGCAGACTCCACACAGAAGGTGCTCCAGCCAAGAATCAAACCAGAGAACCTGTTGCTGTGAGGCAATGACACTAGCTACTGCACCACCACAGTCTCCACAAAATTACTTTTTTTCCTAAATTTTATTTTGTAACCAACTTTTAGGCTTGTCTAGTGATCTTTTTTAGCCATGTCCACAGCCAATAGATGGTTACCACTTCAATGATAGCCACAAGTGGATAATAATAGTATATGAAAATAATTCTGCATTTAATTGATATACATAAATCTATTTTCATTATTAAAAATGTGATTATCAGATCTTGCAATTAGAGTATTGTATAGGTTCACTGTTGACATATGCATATGGCACATTACAATTATACTACAAGATATTTATGAAATAAATTAGTGCATGTTAGAGGAATAAGTGAATTCAGCAATAAAGCAATCCTGTTTATGTAAAGCTGAGAATGTTTAATAATTAAATTAACAATTTTACATAGGCAAAATCTCCAAGTATTTGACACATAATGTTACATTTTCTGGTTTTAGGCCATAATTATTGCACATGCTCTGGAAAAAAAATTGCTGTCAGTCTCAGGTAAGCGTTCTGAAAAGCTTAAATTTATATGATTATGCAGTTAATCTGGTAAAAGCAGCCTCATAATTTTGTTAGTTTCAATAGTTTTGTAGAAACCTTGAAATAGGCACAGTATCCCAGTGCATATCATCAGTGGTGATGATTCATGCTTTACAATATGTGAGGTCTAAGCTAAAATAGCTTTCTGTACCTAGAATATATGCCAACCTAAATTATACCAGCACTGCATGACAACATAATGGCTTAAGCATTCTTAAATGCTTGTTTTTATTTCTCATTTTAGTGTATATTTGTATAATCTAACACAAATATTGTGCTCCCGTGCCACTGAGGTAAAATGCATTGAAGTGCCATCTAAGTTTCTTTGTATGCAATACTGATTTCACTCTGACATTAAGAAATATTTCTGGTTATGCCGAAATCCCAGCACTACATTTTTATTTAAACTTTACTGCAGATTTCAACCTTTAAGGCATATGTTAGTTGTAAAAAATCATATCCGCACTGTTGCTTTCATTTTGGCTTTACTGCTGGTAGTTGCTCTCCACTGAGTCATGTTCCATTTTAGTTGCAGTTCACAGATGCATAAACAAGTTTCCGTCACAACAGTCTGCCACCAAAATAGATTGTATTTCTTTTCTAATTCTACAAGGGCCTCTTGTCTCTGAAATGCAGTTGCTTTGTTCACTAGTGAATGGCTGCTTGGGGTTAGGATAGCTAGCAAGACAGGATTTACAGAAGTGCCTATCTTTATTTCTCACCTGACTGAGTCTTAAGCTGTCTGTATTAGAAAAAAGGCTATATTTGTTATATAAGTAATATTAATATGTTTTAGGCAGCATAACAATTTCTTCTTTTTCTGGTGTTCATTCTGGTGCTGCAGTGTTAAGAAATATTAATATAATTTTGCCTGAAGGAAGCAGACTGTCTATAACTGGATAAGGCGCATACGGTTCATTTCTTTACTAGTGACCTACTGAAAATGGGGAGAGTTAAAGAAAAGCACCTGTGCAGTTTGCCAGCATGTACTCATCAATAACAAAAATGCAGAAAGGGACTTGCACACTCAGTAGGTTTTTCTGTCAACATTTTCATGATAATACATTTTTAAGAACTTCTGCTGTGCAGATTTTTAAAACAGGCATATTTTACTGTGTGTTCTAATATTTTATAATTGTACAATATTGTTTTTATTATCTTCATTATTTTGTCGATTAATATTTTAAACTAGGTGCATCATTGTATGTTTAGCACTATGAATGTCTGACTAACTGTGGTGCCCACGATGACTCTAAACTTATACTTTTGTAAACTACTGAAAGGGTGTAGGACAAGACTGATGCTACAAATAGCAGACAATCTAAAATAAGGTCTGACACTTGAACAAGAGATGTGCTACTTTACAATACACTTCCACTTATAGTGTTACCATCCCCCTTTTCTGCCCTCTAAATGCTGTAAATAAGATGTTTCATCCCAGCTTCCCTGCCCCAGAGAAAAATCAATTCTCAGTAAATAAATCACAGAAAGCAAACCACCTTCCCACCTAGTGACTCTGTCTTTCTGCAAGGTTAGGCTTCACATCTGTCCTGCTGATAAATAGCTATGATAAGGGATGCATGCAAGGTATAAACATAGCACATTTACAGCAGGGAACAATCCAATGAAAAAAAGAAGGGAGGGAAGTTAACTATTTCATGTTCAGACAAAACAAGCCTCTTTCAAAACAAGAGCAATTTACTAGTTATTATGACAAATGATTGCTCCTATGGACATTTAGGATTTTTCTTACTGCTTCATCTGTTTAGGTAAAAGTCAAAATTACCTGAAAGTCTTTCAGACTTTTTCAGAAAATGTAAACAAATATATGTAATATATTAAAATCAAATTCATTTTAAATGGTAACATTAAAAAAAATGATCAGACAAGTGTAGAGATTATCTACATCATACTGATTCAACTTGAAGTTCTGTAAATCCACCCATCTCATTCTATAAGATGTACAAGTCTGCTTACATGATCATAAAAGCAAATACATGTTTTCTTCTGATTCTAAGATCACTTAGATTTTCTGTAGTGTGAAAGCTTTTGTATCATGATATCATGAACAAGTGCAATAAAAATAGATTGAAGCCAATCAGTGAATTCAAAGTACACTCCATTAAGAGGGTATAGTCACTGCTATATGACAAAGTGTGTGTGGAGGGAGGGGGAATCTGGTGTTTATCTGAGACATCTTGTGGCCCAAAGTGTAAAGGATACACTCTTCACTGCAAGTCCTCCTTGAACAGCTCACATACCTTGTCAAAGAGCACTTATACCACGTATTGAGAATGGGAAATGCTGGTTATCATTTCTACAATAGTAAATGCTTGACATACTTCTTTTCTTTAAGTTAAAGCTGCATTCTTTGAATAGGTTGAACAATATAATTAGCAATGGCTGTCAAAGTACTATTATGTGATGTCTGGTATAAGATCTTTGTTAAAAAGTAGTCTTTTTAGCCTGATCAAGTTAGGATTGAAAACAGATACATCTTATTGGCATGATTCGGATGAATTTAACCACTCAAATGACAGTGAAACATATTAGAATAAAATACCGGAGGTTAAATCATGGAAGACATACCAGTATATAAATCATAGTCATTATAAACCCTTTATGCATTTATTTCAGTTTTTCTAAGCATGTTACATCCATTGACCAAACACCCTTCTGCAAAAAAAAAAAAAAAAAAAAAAACACTCTAGGAAGTATTACAACAAACTATATGACACAGGAATCCATGGACTAAAACTGAAAGCTATGAAGTTTGGTTAAGGAGGGAGAAAAGATGGCTGCCATTCTGTAAACACTGCATCAGTCTAGCCCTGTGCTACACTATAAGTATGAACCAAAAAAAGAATATGGAACAAGTGCTGAACAGTACTATAATACCAATCCAAAAGCACTTGAAGGAAATAAGGCTGCAGGCAATAATTCGATAAATTTAATGAGGTACAAAAAGGACGTTAACGCCAACAACACTCCACACTGCGTTTTCGTTTACAAAAAACTTCATCAGACAATCATGACACTCCATACTAACACCTTAAATACAACTCACTTGATTAGCTAACCATCAATTAAACCAGCATTTAATCACTGCCAGCTGCTCTATTTAAACATGAATATACACAATAGCAGCAAAGCTCTGTTTAACTAAAAGAAACATCATAAAAAAAGGAAAGAAACTTTTCCTTCTAAATGTTGAACAATCTTATATATATACCTGTTCAGTCACTAAATAATACACAAACATCGATACAAATAATTAATAATGCAAAAATTCTCAACCACAAAAACCAAATAGACATAAAACTGTATAAAATTCATAAGAATTAATGATACATTGGTGCCATCTAGTGGAAGAAACCATCATTTGTATGAATTTTTTAAGAATAGTAAATACATACTATGCAATTTCTGAAGTAGTTCACAGAACATTCTATCTATCTCACTACATAAATAATTAAATAAATTAATTAATTAGATAATAATACAAATCCATATATAAAAAACCAAAATGCATACATTAAAATATTTAATAAATAGTTCAAGACATAGCTAACCTCATTCCAATAAATACATAAATATATATAAGTTGTATTTAAGGTGTTAGTATGGAGTGTCATGATTGTCTGATGAAGTTTTTTGTAAACGAAAACGCAGTGTGGAGTGTTGTTGGCGTTAACGTCCTTTTTGTACCTCATTAAATTTATCGAATTATTGCCTGCAGTCTTATTTCCTTCAAGTGCTTTTGGATTGGTGCTACACTATAAGTATCTAACTAAATCTTGGATCATTTGCAGCCTATTATAAGAAAAATACTTACTGATTCTTTAAATTATTTACGATAATTTACATGTTTGAGATACTGACAAAGTTATTTAATAAGTTATCTTTGATTAAGGTTGTGATGTGAATTGCTCAGGCGTGTGGGCCAAGAGTGCTGACCTAAAAAGGGAAAAAGGTTACTCAACCTATTTACACTAGCTTTAAAAAGCTTAAAAAAAAGTTTATTGAAAAATAGATTCTGCCATTTCACCAAAAAGGCTAGCGACTCAGATGAAATGGACTCGCAAAAGACAAAAACTAAATTTTCCACAATATCTGCACTGGAAAAAGAAGTTACTTCTAAGTGTGCATGAACTGCTAAACAACAAGTAGAAAAAAAACTTATATCTAAAACAAAATCAGAACTATCGTTTGTACTTGACAAACTAAAATCAGCTCTTCAATCACTAGAAAGGGCTATCCAACAACTTTCTGGATCAATTCCTGTCAATAAATACTACTCTTAATCAAATTGTTAGCAGACTGGACTTAGTAGAAACAAAAACTTCTGAGAATGCAATAAAATTTAACAAATTCAATCAGATACTAGTGCTAATACAAAAAGCATACAAGTTATCCAGGAAAAGCTTCTAGACATTGAGACCAGAAGCAGATGTAGCCATATAGTAGTGAGTGGTGTATCTGAAAAATACAACCAGACAATACTACTAGAAAGTCTACATAAAATATTCAGACGCCTTCTGGAAAATGAAGCAGTAACTAAGCAAATTGTTATTTTGCGAGAGAGAGAGCGAGAGAGAGAGGGAGAGACCGAGACCATCAACTACTTAGATCTTCATCTGCAATAGATAAACCAAGGCAAATTTATGTCAAATTGCAGCATTACCAGGACATTTATAAAATCCTCACAGCTACTAAAGAAAGAAAAATGTTAATCTAGAACATTAACAGAAATACTTTTGCAAAAGATCTTCTACTGCAAGTGAAACAAGATAGACAACAACTCTTCCCATTTTGCTCTTTTTTTGATTGCAAAGAAAATTAAATTTCAGATGTGATACCTTCCATACTTTTTTTAGCACAGATATGTAAAATATGCAATTAAGTAACTGAAAGTAGAAAAACAGACTTTCTCTAACATCTTTGATTTTACCCATGATTGATCTTTAACATAATGGAGTTTTTGTAAAAAAATATGCAGCTTTTTACTTATGATCTGGGAGACAAATCTGCTCTTTCCTGTTTAACCTTGTTGAATAATGTCCTTTTCTCTTGTTCTATATACAAAAATATTGTAATTTAATATTTTAATAATCTTATACCTTAGAGTGGGTGAGGCTCCTGTCTAAGTTTGCATTTAACCTTGAGGAGTGGTTTACACTCAGTGCCATTTTTAACTAGCACTTCCTATCCTTTTTACAGGAAATACCTTTACTAAACAAATGTGCCTATGATGCTACTTCATCTCAGTGATGAGTGACTGTAGTACCTCCCAAAATGCTAAATACTTCATAAATAAATTTTGGATGTTTACTTTCCATTTATTCTATGAACTTGCTTACACTGTTAAACAAGTTTGAACTATGACTTTTATAGATGCATTATTATTTTTACTTTAACTGTTAGAACTGATTTTTTTCAAACATTTACATATAATTGCAGGTGCCAACTGTGGAAGATGCCTGAGTTTTGACGTAGAAATATTCTATTCATCCTTTTTATGTGACATTTTTAATGTACTTGACATTTTACTCTCTGTTAATTGTAGAGGCTTTGTAAATGATTGTTACTACTATATTTCAGTTACCATTAGCTTTTTATACTATATAGCATTACTGTCTTCCTGGGTTTGTCATTTAATGGTTAGGCACATAGTTTTAACAGGAAAAGCTAAGTACTATATGCCTTCCCTATTAAAATTATTTCATGTTTGCTTTGAAAATTATTTAAACCTTAACTTTTCCCACTCCCATGTAATATTATTAACCCTACCTATCAATTGTATGATTTATCACCAATTAATATAAATTGGCTGAGTTTTTCACTGTATATTGGAACTTTGCTCATCTTAATTAGGTGTGGATAATTGACTCATAGAATGTTAAAGGGATCCAATCCACCAAAAAAGAAGCTTATTTTTTCATCTAGCTTTTAAATCGAAATCAGATATCATTTTCATTCAAGAAACTCACATGACATCTAAGGAGTGGATCCAAGCTTAAATGAAAAAATAGCTTAAAGTAATAGTTGAGTCAGGTAACAAAACTAATAACTTTGGTGTGGCAATTCTGTTTAAACATCATTCCAGTACATTATCTTGAAACATTTCAGATGTGGAAGGGAGATGGAATTACTTAATAGTTAAGCATACTTTTTTGATAAACCTATCTTATTACTTAATATTTACTCACCCTGGAGTAAACAACATGAATTTATTATGATTGTTAATAATTTATTAAACCATTTTGCTAACCATTATTTTCTTGTGGGTGGTGATTTGAATACCATCATAGATCCCTTGCTAGACAGAACACATTAGAAAGAGTCATATTATATGTATGCATCAAATGCCTTTTTTGACTTAAGAAGAGGCTTTAAGTTGTTTGCTCCTTTCTAACTTAAAAAATGATCACAAAAATATACTAAATATACTTAGTTCTCCCACTGTTCTAAAATGTGGGCAAGATGAGATTTCTTTTTAATATCAGATTTTTTTCTAAATACTGATTTTAACATTTAAATATAACCTAGAATTTTCTCGGATAAGGCTAAAATCACTTTAAGCATCAATTGGTCAAATCCTTATAAAATAAAAAATACTAGTTATAACTGGAATCTAAATCCTAACTTACTCCAAAAAGATGATGTTAAGCAAGAAAATAATATATTAAATTATTTCTTAAGTAATTTATCTGACTCCCAGATTCCAACTGACATTCAATGATCTTCCTTGAAAACTTCAAAAGAAGTATTTTCACAAGTAAGTTTCATTTTATAAAAACAACGAAAAAAAGGCACTAGCACTTCTGAAAACCAATAAACCGAAAAATAAGTGCCAGGAAACGTTGAAACTCAGTCCATGCAGTTTATTCCACCAATTGTTTAAAAACAAGTAAAAAGCAAAAGCAAACGGCAACTTGTATAAACGCTCTTCCAACAACAGTTCAGTATGCGTTTTCGTCCTTCAACATAGGACTTCATCAGACAAATCTCAATAGTTAATTACAACCATTAAATAGTAAATCAGTTTAATTTAATTATTAAATTGTCCATAGACCTTTCTCTATTAATTCAAACTCCCCTATCAGTGTGCACAAACTCATGAATATTAATGCCCATCTGGGAAAAGTGCAAGATTCCTTAAAATACATAGGTTATTTGCTCTCATTTAAAAACTGTCATCATGTTCATTTCTAAATATAAAATGCATATTATATATATATAAATATAAATATTTCAATAAATAAATAAATAATTATTTATACATACATTAAATGACTATTTATTTAAAACTTTTTTTATATAAAAAAACTTCTTTTTAAAAACTTTAATCATTTCATTCATTAAGCTAAGAGACTGGTATATATAATGAAATAGTGCCCTCTAGTGTCCTTTAAAAAATTTTTTTACTAGAGCTTGTTAGCTCTTATTTTAAGTAAGGGTGTTATGGTTAAGAAATCATTCATTCCTGGTTTAGAATTGGAATCTAAATAAATCTGCCACCATAATTCCTTACTTTCCAAAATTTCTTCCCATAACCCACCCCTAATATTTGGCAAGATTTGGTCAAGAACAAAAAATTGAAACTTGTATTCAGGACAAATAGTGGAGTGTTTATATAAAGCATTTGTATTCTTAGCTTTCAGAATGTCATAGTTATGTTCATATATTCTTCTTTTTAAGCATCGTTCCGTTTTACCCACGTAAAACGACTGACATTTCTGGCAAATAGCAATATAAACCACCCCTTTACTTTCGCAATTATAAAACTTATTACTTTTAAGCCATCTTTTTCTACTTTCAACATAAATTGCTTCCTTATTAATAATATATGGGCACTGTGTGCATCTCCCACATCTAAATGTCCCTTTCCTACCTTTATTTCCTGTTCTTGTTATTGCACTACTCCTTTCCAAAATCTTGCCTAAGTTTGGTGGGTTTTTATACACCATTTTTGGTTCCATTTTGGTTATTTCTTCGATGTCTGTTAGAGAGCTAAATTTGCTCCATTCCTTTTTAAAAATTTCTCTCAATTTGAAATTGGAGTTGTTATATTCAACTACCAAACTTCTCGTGTAATTAACTTGTTCAGTTTTATTATTCCTACTAAAACAAATGTGTGTATCCATTTCCACCTTGGTGTCTTTGCCTCTTTCCAAAATTGGTCTAAATCTACCCAGCCTACCTATCTCCACCTCTTTCCTTAAATTCTCTATAAAGTCCGTGGGGTATCCACGTTCTAAAAACATATTGTTTAAAATCTTACATTCTTCTTGAAAGTCCATATCACTTGACGTCATCCTGGAACCCCTTACAAATTGTCCTTTGACTATGTTTTTCTTGCTATAAAGGGGATGAGCACTGTCATAATGTAAGAATGAATTCACATATGTGTCTTTTCTAAAAACCTTACTCTCAAATTTACCATTTTCTTTGTATATTTCTATATCTAGATATTTCAATGAATCCATACTTATAGTATATGTAAATTTCAAAAATGTAGTGGTTTGGTTGATGTATTCCATGAATTCTAGAAATTTTTCTTGACACTCTCTCCATAAAATAACTATATCATCTAAAAATCTGTAGTATTTTATCCAACATTCTTTAAACCTACAGTTGACAATATATTGTTCCTCCCATTTGGCTAGGACAATATTTGCAAATGTGGGGGCACACACCGCCCCCATGGCTACACCCGTCTTTTGTTGATGGTATTCACCATCAAACATAATAAAATTATATTTTAAGACGGTGTCCATAAGTGTCACACTAGCAATCTTATCTTCCAACCTCAGGTTTTCATCACCGAATACCATCTGCTCAAACATATCCATCCCCTCGGTAAAAGGAATACATCCAAACAAATCAATGACGTCTATCGTTATAAATAATAAATCTTCTCTAAACATGTCTTGTTTTATTGCCCCTAAGAAGTCCCAGGAGTCTTTTAAAATCAACTTATTATTTAACCAAATATGCTTAGTTTTAAAATCAACAAATTTTGCTAAAGGGCTAGTTTTAGACCCTGCAGCAGAAACTATGGGTCTAAGTGGGGGGTTAGTCATGTTCTTATGAATTTTGGGTATCCCAAATATATTGGCTATTTTAGGTTTCTTAACTTCCAAATATCTGAAAGTTTTATCATCTATTACTTTCTCTATCACTAAATCTTCTTAAATTGTATCAATTCTGTGATAGGCTATGTTGATTTCGTTTAGGGATACCACTCCATATTTATGGTCATCTCTCAGTATAGTATTCAATTTTCCTTCATATAAAATTTTGTCCATAACGACAATTCCCCCCTCCCTTATCTGGTTTCATGATCCTTAATGAGTTATTACTACTTAAATTGTTTAAAACCTCATTCTCTTCCTTATTCAGATTATGATGAACCCATCCTTTATTACAATTTTTTCTGACTGAATCAATCACTACATTTTCAAAATTCTTTATTTGTGGAATTAACGGAGGGTTAAAGGTTGACTTTCTCTTTAAAACACTTTCTCCTGTTCCTTCCCTTTTAAAACCAGCCCTAGCAGCCATTATTTCTAAATTGATTTTCCTTGTAAATAACTTAATGTCTAAAATAGTGTGTGTGATATCTCCTCTCCTGTTAGGAATATATTTCAATCCTTTACTGAGTAGTGAAAAATGGTTGGGGTTCAATATTAAACTACTGAAATTGTAGATAGTGAAATTATTATAAGTATTTTTCACATCATCATGCACCATTATTTCCGTGTTCAAATCATTTTGAACAGGGGTGGGGGTATTTACATATATCTCCCCCTCCCCCTTCTCCCCCCTCGGTTCTGAAAATTTCCTTTGTAGTTAGAATTACTTTCATATACTGTTCCCCTTCCCCCTAATGGTGGAAATTCTACATCATAATTATCTCCATACCATCTATTGTCATCCCCAGTCTCTTTTCTGTTATAATAATAAAAATAATTACTTTTTTTATTATTATTCCATGTACCTTTATAATTATTGATCTTGTTTCCCTGGTATAATGGTTTGGGGTAATTAGTGTGATTTTCATACTCATTTACATCTCTATTTAATTTACCCATCTTACGCTGTATCACTTCATCACATTTCATATCTATTTCCTTTCTCATTTGAAGGTATTTATCTTTTTCCTCTCTAATACCATGAATTAAATCTGTGGTGATGCAAGTGTCCAATAACTCAATTTCCCCTCCCAGTTCCTTTTGTTTATTTTCATTGTCATTTATAATTAACTTCATGACCTCTAAACCACATTTATTAAAAACTTCAATTAAACATTTGTGAAAATGAGAGCCGATCTGCACATTATTAGGGTATTTATATACCCTTAAACCTTTGGGGACTATCTCCCTTTGTAAACATTCCCTCAGGTAGGCATTCTCAATACTAAGTATTCTGTGCTTGGTTAATAAATTATTCAGTCTATCAATTTTCATACCATAGGACTCACCATCATTAAATACTTCGTTTTTACTTTTAAAATTAACAAACTGAATGTCTCGTTTGAGCCATTCAAAAGTAGATTTTTTGTTGTTGTTATTATTGGAAGCAACAGTACCTTGCAAACCAGGATTTGGTTTTGCGTTCCGTTTGGGTATAGCACCCAAGTCCTTGCTAAACATTTTAACAGCTTCTTCTTCAGTGGATCTATCAAGTAGAACACCCGGGGTATCTTGTGGGTTAAACATAGTCCCATTGTCTAGGTCGCCGGCTTCATTAATTTCGCCAATGAGCTCCCTCTTCCTTTTCCCCTTGGGTTCTTCCTGCTCTTCAGCTCCTTCCACTCGATCCACTATACGCTTGCTTCCGATAGCAAAACTAGCGCATAAAGGAGTTAGCAAGTCAATTAATTCAGTCAATTGACCGATAAGCCTCCTGGCTTGTCCTGCTTCCTCTTGCCCCTCCGTGGACATCCTGCCTGAACTCCGTAAACAAACGAAACCTCCTTACGTACACCAACAATGAAAAAAAAACAATACCTCTCAAACACTGACATTTAAATGTGTCTTGTCAGTTACAGATTGCCAGCATCATGCCACAGATAAGTAGTGTAACCTGGAGTCAGTGCCACAAAGAAGTAAAGGAAATATGTTCATCTAACTCTTATTACTTTCTGTCAGTTTGATTTAGCATTTTTTCTACACTATTTCTGTAAATGTACACATTTCTTCTGGAGTTGGTGAAAGAAGATTAACATCAAAAGCTATAATTCTAGCTAATTTAAAGACGCAACTACAACACATACCATCTCAACCCAAGTAACACCTATTAACCACATGGGTCATATTTCTCACACTTGAGCACTGAACTACAGTTGTTACTTTGAAAAGAACATATAACTCAGCTACATTTTCAAAACTGTCATTCAAACATTCCTTAAAATGCTGCAACAGAGATGGCCAGTAATGAAAATCTAAGAAAGCAAAGTAATTTAAAATGCATATCGATACTGATGGAGAAAAGTAGGCAGTCACAGCACTTTTGTAAAGTGTTTTAAAAGTAGGCAGTCACAGCACTTTTGTAAAGTGTTTTAAGAGAAAATCACAGTAAATAATCCCTTCATCATAAGAATTTATTTCTATGCCTCTAACATGACATAAGAAGGTGAAGGCATTGACTGTAAAATAAAATCATGCCAGCCATGGCAGCCTCCTTCAGATAATTTTGGGGTATAACCAATTAGAAAATAATATTAACCATTTATTTGATATAGAGGCATTAGCAGTGCAGAAAAGTTCAAGATTTGCTGAAAAACATGTTTTCATAAATTCTTTTTCAACATCAGAAATTAAAATAAATAATCGATTAAAATATTTAAGTATAACCTTTCACCACAGCCCTATATTTTTCTATCAAGGAAACCTGTCTAAAACTTGTGGGAATATAAGCAATGATATTCTCAAGTGAGATAAAGTGAATTTTTCATTGCTTTCTAAAACTTTCATCATAAAATGAATATATTACCTAGACAAATAGATAAACATAATTAATCTTTCTTAGTATTAATAATAAACAAGTTTTTTATATATATATATATATATATATATATATATATATATATATATATATATGTATATATATATATATATATATATATATATATATTTTTTTTTTTTTTTAACTGTTATAACAAATGTAAGTAATTTTTTTATGATTCCCAAAATCTATCAGAATCAGTTATTATAAACTGACTCAAACAAATAATCAGAGTGATTTGGGGCTACCTTACTTTAGTTTACATTATAATATAGTTAGTTATAGTAGACTTTTGAAAATAGCTAAATATTCCTTGTCCCAAACCAACTTAGCCCCGTTTGAGTTAAATTATGGTCTAATCATACAGAAAAATTTCAATGCAATTCAAATGTTTTCCCCTTTTTTAAATAAAGAAAGTATTACAACTTTAAAAATATATAAATTATTAATACAGCTAACTAAAAAATTCAACAATTAATTAATATGTTGAACTTGAAAAGCTATTTTACATTATGCCATCCCATTCATTTAAACCCAAACTTCAAGCTAAATAATTCAATATTAGATTTAATAAAATATCCACTATTTAAGGATAAAATTATTACTGATCTTTACACTCACATAAACCTTGCATTAAATGATTTGATAAGCATCCTTTACCTTCTAAGAAGTTATACCCCTATATTAAGACAAATAAGATAATTAATTCTATCTAAGATAGATGCCTCAGATATCAATGAATATGATATAAACATCTATAAACAATTATGGACCGCTTTGACATAAAGACATTAGATGTTCTATACTTGCACTTTAATTACATATTTCAAATATAAAAATTCTGCTGTTTATTCCAAATTTTAGACTTAGCTAAACCAATCACAAAAAAAGTCAAATAAATAAATTGATTCAATTAAATGCAAAATAGATCACCCTCAAAAAAACTTTTTTTATACCCAACTAACAATTATTTATAATGCTTAGTTGACTCCACTAATGCTTAATAAATATCATCCTATGTATTCACCTAACTATTCCTGCTGTAAATATCAAAACACTCATCTTCTGCATATTCCTTGGAATTGTAAACATTCTTATAAATTATGGTTCTCATTAAAATTCAAGCTAGAAAAATTAGGTTACAAGAAATGTATTTTATCTTGGGAATTGCACTTCTATATATTCCACCTTACAATTTAACCAAATATAAGGTTCCTAGCTTAATAATACTTTTTTGACTGATTAAATAATATATTACTTAGAATTGGTTTGAAAGATTGGAAATATCATGAGATAGTTTTAATGAATTGGCAATTAAATATATTGAAGCCCACAAACTTATAATTAACAATCAACATAAACATATTCAAAATACAAAACTACTGCTACAGACCACCCTCCCAAACCCAGGAACCCCACTTGGCCTTCCTGAGACCACTGGAAAATATGAAGGTCTCTCCAAACACCATTATATTGGGTGACTTCAACTACCCAAACATAGACTGGGAGCATTACTCTAGCTCCAACACCCTAGCCCAAAGGTTCCTAGAATTTATAAACTCAAATGCTATGGAACAATTTGTTACCACTCCCACAAGAGGGGAAAACATACTGGACCTGATCATCACCAACATGGGGACTCTATGCTCCAGACCAGAAGTGTATCCCTCACTGGTAAGATCAGACCATAAACTAATCTCACTGGATATTCACATCCCGACCCCACCCCCTGCCCAGAAAACCACAGTGAAAAACTTCTCTAAAGCAAATTTCACACTCCTCAAAACCGAGGTGGAATCCTTCAAAGCCCCCGGGCCTGTGGAAAATATGGCCCAGACCGCAGAATGCTTTATAAACGCATTCTATGAACACCTTCAGGAATGCATGGATCATGTGATCCCAAATAAAACCAAGACTCAATCCTCCAAAGGCAGACGTCCTGTCCGGTGGACCCCAGCCATAAACAAACTATACAATAGAAGGAGGAAGCTACTAAATGATAGAGCAAAATCCCAAAAAGGGAAGGCATCACTGATCAGTATTAGCAAAAAACTAGGTCATCACTACTAATTCCATCTCCTCCCTGTGCTTTGTTTAGATCCAGTTTGTGCAGTTCTTTTTTCAATATAATCTAATTTGATTCCAGTACCTGGGGATACCTTAAGGTTACCACCTGTCCCACTTTGCGAGGGACAGTCCCTCTTTGGGCAGTTGTGTCCTGCAAAAAAATTGTAAAAATGGCAAATGTCCTGAGATTTTAGGCCAAAATGATTTCCTATATTTTATGTAATAGGTGCATAAAACAGTTATTCGGTATCTGAAACACCTAAATGTTATACAAAACAGAATAAGCAACTAAAATGCTACAAGAATAAGCTTTTATTTCAGCAAAAAAGTGAAGTTTTGTCCTTTTTACTGGCTGTGGGTATGTTTCGGCCTGCAAAATCTGACATTTGTACCAAAAATGTCCCACTTTGGGCATTTGAAAAGGTGGCAACCCTATGGATGTCACTAGAACAACTTATCACCCCTTCTGTGAAGCCAAACTGGTTTGTATAAGATTTTGTAAATATATCTATAATTTGTTGTGTCTGAGAATACATTTTAGAATCTGCACATAGTTTATCAATTTGTATGCCTTTACTCCTTCCACATCTTATGTATCTATAAAAGGGTTTCCTATTATGCTCAATATCTTTATATAAATTTTCTTCAAATGTTTCTTGATCTTGTCTCACATTATGCTTAATCTGTTTGCCCAGCTTGTTTATTTCAGTTTTCAAAGTTGTAGTTCAAACTCTTTTTCATTTCTTATATTTTATGTCTCTCACCTTAATTAGATATCTTGTTCTTATGGAAATATATCCCCTTGACGTTGTATGTCTAGATCCTGATGTTAAACACATTTTTTGATTTTTTTGCTTTCAAAAACATTCTCTTTCAAAACTCTCCACATTCCGTCTGCAGGTTTTCCACTGAATACTTCACTCGTTAGTTTTACACAGTGATTGTTTTCCTTCCATATACTCTGTAATTAACCTTCTGTGCACTGGTTTAGATTTCAGTCTGACAGAATTATCTAGCAACAAATAAAACATTATAACCCCATGATCACTGCACATCAACAGTGGTAAAACTTGAATTGAAGTAACAGTCATTTCTTTAGGGACGCAAACAATGTCTAGTATGGTATGTCCTCTAGTATGTTATTTTACAATCTGAAGCAATTGTTGTTCCTGAATATACATCGTGAATAATTTCCTTACTAACATTGTTAAATCAATATTATTCCAATCTGTTTCTGGTAAATTTAAGTCCCAAAGTAATATTATTCTTCCCTCCTGTGTGTCATGCAAGAAATGTATGAATTCCTCTAGGTCATCTGCAATTGACTTAGGTGGTCTATACACTCCAACAATTGGATTGGATTTGGATTTTTTGAGGTGCAGCATGTCCATTAATTCCGGGTTAGACATGGCTTTATACGTCAGGCACAGATCGTCCAGGGATGTCTTATTGTCACAGTTACACAGTCTATAGTATTGGTGTCATCACAGAACATGTAATAATCACAGATATCATAATTATCCTTAATCCCTATCATAACACCTCGGCCTGATTTTTTATTAGAATATCCATTTCAGCAAACACATTAATACCCTGGCAGAACTGGTTTCCAGTCATTGTTCCTTATGTTTCACAAACAATAACAACATCAGTCTTGTGGGAACATAGCACATTTTCCAATGAAGAACTTTATTATTAATGGCCATAGCATTAAAAACTATCAGAGATGCACCAAATATTGCTATCTGTGAACTGTTACATTTTCGACCTGGCAAGAATCCTGCCTAGTGTTTGTCAAATATTGCAAAATATATGCTGCAAAAATTCTCTTCCTTGGTCTTACTAACCAAAAAGGATGACTGAAAGAAGGACTTCAGAATAATACATAACACAGACTTCCTGATATATATATATATATATATATATTTACTTTTTTTTTAAAAAAAGAGACCTGGCATTGCCTATAAAACAATTATCACATCAATTAGTTACTAAGTTACCTTAACTAACCAGCCCACTTTTATGCAATGCAAAACTACTTACATGTTCTGTATTCAAAAAAACAATACTAAGTTCAGAAACTTAATAAAGATCATAAAAATACTATCAAAACTACAAATAATAAAATCAGTTGTTGCAAAAGATTAACATAACATAAACTTTATTATACACACAATTCTGCTCTTAGCTTTAACACATTAGAAATGGAAGCTGATTTATTGAGACCTGGGGGGAGGGGGGTTAGTGGCATTAACCTTTAACTGCCACTTCAACTCCATATACTCCAAAAATAAATAAATAGGTCCACCCCTCAGTCCCAAGTCCACCTGGTCAATCACTATAAACTTAAAGGAATGGGTTTGGTTCTTTTTTATATGTTTAGCCAAGGCGTTCTGTTTATCACCGTTCTGAATATCATAAGCATGCTGGTATATTCTATCCTTAAGAGCTCTTTTAGTCTTGCCAATATAAAAACTTTCACAACACTGGCACATCATGACATAAACTACCCCCTTTGCTATCCCATCTATGCATATAAGTATTTTAAGAATATTGTGAAAAGGTATACAGTTCAATTTTAATATAAATGTACTCATGAGATGAATTTGTTATATAAATTCATGATGTTTTATTATTATGAGCCAGTATTCCTTTAAAACTTTTTTCAAACAGTGATTGGTTGATGGGTGGAGCACTTTTATATTTAATTGAGTTGAAATGAGCAATGTAATACATCTGAAGAAGCAGATTTTCTGTGAAAGCGCTCATGTTCATTTGCTATAATAAATGTTTTAGTGGTTATTCTGGATTGCCTTGTTGTTCCTAATTCCAGTTTGCTTTTTGGAATTATTTATTTCTGTTTTTATGGACTTGGATTGTGACTTCTGTTTATCCGCGGTAGTGGTGCTGCAGTAGCATTGTTGCCTCACAGCAAGACGTTGTCGCATTCGATTCTCAACTAGAGCGTCTTCTGTGTGGAGGCATGCGTGCATGGGCGTGCCTTAGTTGAAGGTTGTGCATCAGGGCTGGTAACTCGGCACGTAAAAATCCACTACTAAACATTAGCGGACTGGAGTTGCGCTGTGGTGACCCCTAACTGGGATAAGCCGAAAGACACAACAACATTATGACTTCTGTTTGTGGTTCTGCTTACTGCTGAAATGCATATTTTGTTTTTTGAGTAGAGAACATATAAGTAGTCTCGAACTGCATAAAAGTGGGCTGGCTAGCTATGGTAACTTAGCAACTAATTGTGACAATTGTTTTGTAGGCATTGTCAGGTGACTTTTTAAGTTTATATATATCAGGAAGTTTGTGTTATGTATTATTCTGAAGAAGTCCTTTTTACAGTGACGAAAGTGCTTTATTTATTGTGTTAAAACGGACGTTTCTACTCCTTGGATCCTTCTTTCATTCATCTTTTTTGGTTAGTTTGTGTTTGGAGTAATCATTTATTTTATGTTTCTTCCCTAATCTTGACAAATGCACGCCATCCTGTCTGAACACGTGCCCAAAACTAGGCTTAATGGTTAAAGTATTTACCTCCTAGACACATAGTACAGGGTTTGATTCTCATACAGAGAAGCATGGCTAGGCTTGTAAAGGCTCCCTGGAATAATTAGCTCAGTAATCACCTATGAAACGATGTATTCTATGAAAACTCTGGTGTCACCAAAGTTACTAAGAGAGATACATTCTTCCAGGAGGTAGGTCACAGTACTGCATTCCTATGTGCTCGTATACATTCCTAGAGTTCTTAAGAACATTCCATTTATACCCTGTGTATATTTCACTGCCTTCAGTGTTTTTTTACATAGTATCAGCTGTCATGTTCTTTCCCTTAGCCAACATGGGTCTATTACAGCCTATGAATGCAGGTCTGAATTGATCTAAAATCCATTCTTTTGCCTATTATGGATCATGTCTCTGGAATATACTGACAGTGTGGTTGGGTGAGTGCTCGATGTTAACTGACTTGAAAAGGTCCCTCAAAGATACTTTTTTTTAAGCAGGTTTGATACTTGACTGTTGACTACCAGATCTTGTAGTGATAGCTCAGGTTTGCTGTTTGATTTATTCCATTCGATATGAATTATTGTTCTAGTATGCTATTCTGTCATCTATGTCATTTATTTGAAATGTCAAATTATCATCACTTTAATAAACCTGAGCTTAAACTTAGTAATGCCCTTTACCAGGTATATAATATTTAGGGGCTATTTGACTTTCTACCAGAGGCATTCAGCTACTATAGGAGGGAATGTAAACAAGAATTATTAAGAAGTATGAAGTAGTGAGAAAGAGTAACATCTGTAATTGCTTTTTACTGGCATTACCTATGGCTAATGATCATGGTTCAAATCTGAGTTTATGAGAGCAACATAGTTTTGTTTCTGTGATATTAGCAGGCATGAGTTGTTGTAATATTTTGGAACCGAAATACTAAGTGCTTTGTTAGCAGCTCACTTTTGTGACTTTTGTGCTGTATGGAATATTCTAACTATTCTCCCTGTGCTACCCAGCTACCTTCTCAAACTGAACATTCTAATCAACCTGTAACATCTTGTACATTTTGCAATTAACCTGTGTAAATAATCCATGTGTTTTCTAGGTAGAACACTTAGTGTATTATTTTGAATATGCTTTTTATCTAATCTATCTTGCTAAGTAACTTATGTTGTCTCAGTCTCCTTCAATAAACACATCACACCAAATGACATTTGACGACCTTTATTAAATTTCCATAACATAGCATTGTTCACCAAATTCATTAATTACAACTATCCATAACATAATTGATTATAAACTCATCATAGCATCCTTGTAATGTTAATCAGGACAGTGTACCTACTCACCCTGCCCCAGTAAGCAATGCCCATACCTTTGCTTGCTTACTTTACTTATGAAGCACCATCCTTGTAATGTTAATCAGGGCAGTGTACCTACTCACCCTGCCCAACAAGCAGGGTCCATACCTCTGCTCGCTTAATTTACTTGTGAAGCAGCGTCCCATCTCACTTCATACACCATTCATTGAATTACCTTCCACCAAATAAGCAGCATCCTTAACTCAACTTGCTTATCTATTCAGCAAGCTTCCTCCAACTACTCATTTCCTTTCCTCAGATCCGCCTACCCCCACTTATAAATAACCCTACTCCCCCCAAGCCAACCAACGAAAAGAGGGAGGGTGGCAAGCAAGTTCACACTAAAATGTGCTTGCTTAACCCAGCTACACTAGACTAAACCTTTTAAGCCCCTCCCCATCATTATCTCATTTCTTCCCAACCATCCCTGCCTCCACTTAACCCTTTCACCTCCCCAAAACACTTAACTCCCCCTAGTATCAACCTAACCCCCCATGAAGATGTCGCGGGACAACTTGGTTTGTTGCCAAACTTCATTTTTCCCGGTCCCCTTCAATAAACACATCACACCAAATGACATTTGATGACTTTTATTAAATATCCATAACATAGCTTTGTTCACCAAATTCCTTAATTACAACTATTCATAATATAATTGATTCTAAACACATCATAACATCCTTGTAATGTTAATCAGGGCAGAATACCTACTCACCCTGCCCAACAAGCAGAGTCCACACCTCTGCTCACTTACTTTACTTATGAAGCAGCATGCCATTACACTTCATACACCATTCAATGAATTACCTTCCACCAAATAAGCAGCATCCTTACCTCAGCTTGCTTATCTATTCAGCAAGCTTCCTCCAACTACTCATTTCCTTTCCTCAGATCCTTGAAATGAACATCCGGACACCAGAGGGGGAACAGAAGAGGGCAAGCCTATCCCTTTTCTCTGCCAACCAGCCTGACCAGGCTGTTCCCCCTCCCTTCTACCCAAAGTTGTTCAATCCACTACTTCCCATAAAGGGAAGGGTCAAACCAAACATCATTCAGTGTACCCATCATCTGTAAAGCACCTTAGAATCCCATCCTAACCCCACCTTGCCATACCATCACTGAAACACATCCTAATGAAACTAAATAAAGTGGGATTACCGTGAACCCACTGTACCACCGGAACATCCACACCAAGAGATTGTGCAAACATTATGGTTTCAAAGTTGCTGAAAAACACTGGAAACGTGCCACAGAGAATCATAGAAAATGATGAAGTCTACATCACATGGGATCATGCAATACCAACAGTCCAAAAGACAGATGCTAGGAAACTGGATATAGTGGTCCAAGAAAAGAAGACAAAAGTAGCATTGATCATTGAAATCGCCACACCTAGTGACTACAGTGTCTTGCGTACTGAGAGACACAAAGTTATAAAATACGTGGAAGAAAATAACCAGCAACTGGTCTTATAAAAAATAATTTACAATCATATTTAGATATGTTACCAATTCATGTAACACTGTACGAATTACAGAAGGAGTCATTACTGGGCACATTGCGGGTGCTACGAAGAGCACTTCTGGCTAACATCAAAGAGTGAGACAATACTAATTTCATGAACTTTAATCGTACTTTGACTTAGTAATGGGATCCATTCCTGTCATGGTATTACCCAAAAGACTTAGAGAAATTAAAAAGAGAGAGAATACATACCCTTTTAGCCCACTTCCTTCAAAGCTGAAATCATGGCTCAATCTGAATGGATTGACAACCTATAATCTCAACAAAAATCGCAAACTATAACCCCTTGAACTCAAATCAACACCCATTCAAAACAACTAGTATCAAGTCTCACACCCAGGACCCTGTCAACTGTAGCATATCACCTTAGCCCAACAACTACCCAGTTCTGGATGTGCAACAACTCAATTACCATAGGGAATAGTCTAACTCCAAAACTTTAATGTCCTAACCTTAGATGGCAGAAAACCAGCACCCCTTAACCTAGTTCCTGAAAACTCACCTATGCTCAGCAATGACGTACTCTATGTGCCCAGCCATAAAACACCCTGAATTCACTCATTACCAAATCATTCTTAACCCCTGTTTGTCCCTGGCCTTTCCCCTCAAAAGCTCTCTTTCCTTATGTTACCTACACCACTAGTAGTTAATTAAGACCTGTCCTACAGCTGCCTTATCGTGCAACCAAGCTTCCTGTAAACCTTCTAACTCCCCTATAACAATGCACCCAGTTTCTAAAACTACCCCAACACAGCCACCTATCTATCATGCTTCCTAAAACCCTATCTACAAAATTCACCTAAACCCCAAGTGAAATGATCCTTCTGCTATTCTGTAAAACCTTAACTTGGTATGTAACATTAACACTACCTACTCAAGGGACAAACTTGTCATCCCAAGGATATCATTCATTAGGAACAAACTCCAGCATCCTGCCAAACACCTAATTGGCCCTTCCCCCACATACGGTTCAAACGACTGGATGAGTGAATACAAGCACACCAAGGTTCCAAGAAAGCAAGGATTGAACTTCACTGACTTACAAGAGCCATAGGGCTGTAGCCTAATAAGTTCCTGTGCTCCTATGAATGTCGTGACTCTATTCATCCCGTGGAATCCCCACACTTCCCATAAACCATCCCCGACAGTTTATCCCTTGGCCCCCCTACCTACCTCTTCCTTACTTGCCCCCTATACCAATGCAATAATCAGCTCCCACTAATTAAACAGAGAGCTCTAACATGCCTTACTAAAGTGATTACTCAGTCCTTCCATGTGCCCTATTCCAGAGGCAAAAACATCCATCCTATCAAAACATTACCTTTCAAATCCCCTTTTCAAGCCACCACATGATGCCTTCTGTACTTCAGCAATCTGCAAAGAAAAGAAAAAACAATAAATTCTATGTGCACACATACCACTAATTACTTAACATGGGGGCACTGACAAGGACCCCTGCCACCCCATCAAGTGTTTGCCAAACTCTGCACCAAAGTATGGCACCAACCCCCCCCTCCCATTTTTTTTATATACTATGACTCACATCCCCTTGGAAAAGAGTGATAAGTGCTACCCGCAGAAAAAAAGTCGAACTTGTCTAGCTTGTAACCATCCCTGAGCCAGTAGCCTAATAAATTCCTATCCCCCTACCTGAACCCCATCCACATTGACATGCCTTAAAGAGCACTAAATAAAATGCATTGCCTGTAACCTCATCAAGCCCACTGTAGGAACCCAAACTCTTACCTATGGCCAATGGCTGTTGCTCCCTTTTACTATTGAATGCAAATGCCCAAAAGCAGGGGCAACTTTCAACATTAATCTAATATACTGAATGGTTAATAAAACAAATTGTACAACCAATTAACCCTGAGATCAGAAACTCAAATGCCTGTCCTTCTTGGACTAACAGTGTAAACCCTCTACCAAAACTCAACAACTTTGAAATCCACTTACTTCTATCAGTAACTCTTGCCCACTTGTGCTCCCCATGTGTAACCTCCTTGCTCGCCACTGCTTCCATCATCTGCACATTCACTGTGTATTGCCACAAATGGTACTTGGCACACCACCATCTGCAAAGAAAAGGACAAAAGTAAACCCTCCAATATGTAAATAGAAGGCTCCACCTTACACCCACCTATTCCAAATTACAACCGCGGCATTCCAAGACCCCATCTGCAAGAAAGAAAAAAGACATGTAAATCATCCAAAATATATAACACACATTCCAAGACATCTTCAAGGGCACCTTATCCTGCCAACCCTGGAAGGAATGTACCACTGGCACTCACATCTATGATAAACGAACCATAACTGAAGCTATGCTTCCAATGACCCGATCAAATACCCAAGATAAATTTAACTACCAGTCAAGTATGTTAACTAAACCCCACACATGAAGGGACCTATCAGTATCCACAACCCGGGTAAACTTGTGATTCCACAGCCACATCCATTAACGCCCTGTATAAGCCAAGCTAACTTATATTGTAAAACCATTTGCTTAGCTTTTAACCTTCCATCTCCAAATAAGGCACACTAACCAATATAATGTGGAACAAATGGACACAACACAACTGCTGTTTAAAACCATAAGGTGACTCATCTTTTTTTTTTTTTCACACAATTCCTTTCATCATTGAAATTGCCCTTGCTTGCTTTATTTACCAAATAGGCTTTTAACCATGCACATTTATCACTTCTGGATAAGATTTAAAGACCTCTCAATTATCTGAAATACTTCCTTTGATTACTTTACAATCCACAAAATGTGTTAATAACATTGCTTAAATCTAATCCACTACCAAGTATTATTACCAGAACAATTAGTTTGTATAATGGCACCATGTTGTGGTCACTTTGTATCATTACATTATTCTAAAGTTTGATAATTTAAGAGGAATTCTGCAAAGCCCCCCCATGCAACTGCACCGACTACCAACAGTCAACCCCCCAATGGCAGCAACTGTGCATAAACAGCAGTGAAAACCCATCCCCAATCCCGCGAACGGCATCCATACCACTGTACATCCAACAGCCTAGATGAAGTCAAGCCCAAGAATTCCCCGCAACCAGTCCAGACGTCCCCGCCCATCCACTGCATCTTTCAGACAGAAAAGGCACACACAAAACCGAACCCAACCATCACACCCACAAACCCAACAAGACAGCAAAACCAAGGGGCTCCCCCAACTCACCCCCTCCCTCTCTTTTTCCCTTCCATTTTTTTTTTTCATTTTCTTTTCTTGACCAGAACCCAACCGCATCTCTGATGCAGTGCCAACAATCCTCCGGCCATCCCAATGATGCCACACCTGAGCAACCAAGGAGGTGGCAGCCCTCTAAATCACCCACACCTGTAGCTGACCAATGTTGCACTTCCTGTCTAACTCCCTGGCCCACAGCCAAAAGGCCAAGCCTCCATCCCAGTGTTCAATCTGGTCCAGAGCCCCACCCATCCCCATCTTTCTCCTTTTCTTTCTTTTCTTTTTCTTTTTAAATTAACTGCCAACAGGTAGCAGCCTCGACTGAGAGACCCGATGACATCAACTGACCCCGTGCATGAGTGGCAGTAGTCAACCAACGGGACCAGAACCTGTGAAAACCACTCAGGACTGCTCCGAGGGAACACCTCCATCGAGCACAGCAGAAACGACCCCAATGAAGAAACACCAGTGCAAGACACAAAACCACCACCCATGATCCAAAAAAAAAAAAAAAACCCCATCATCAAACAAACAGACGATGGAGCCACATCACCAAATCAAGGCTCCAACCTCCCCTCACCATTGCAAGTGCAAGAAAAATTCACAAAAGCAAAATGTATCCTGCACTTAGCTGTAAAGACACAGCATTTTTGTATCCTTAAGTTTTGTCTCTCCTTTTTTTTTTTTTTTTCTTTAGGACTATTTGGGCATTAACACACTTAGTCTGTCAACACATGCAAGCAGAACACCCAAATCTATATCTTGTCACAGAAAGAACTCCATATATATAGTGAGAAAGGCAACTGTGGAACCACAATAACATCTGATGCCTGCCCAGATGATCACTATCTCACCACTCCCTCTACCTCCTTCATTGCACCACGCCCACTACCTGACCACCACTCCACCACCAAAACACTCAAACCGCCATGCTTCAACACTAACCAACTAGGAAAGCAGAAATAACAAAACAACCTTACCCACTTTGCTCCCTGCACACATTACCAATCCAAGGCCTACCTGATCCCTCAATACCAACCAGGTCGTCATGGACGTAACCTGCACTGTAGCAAGTTCATGCCAAAATGTGCTTGCTTAACCCAGCTACACTAAACTAAACCTCTTAAGCCCCTCCCCATCATTATCTCATTTCCTCCCAACCATCCCTGCCTCCACTTAACCCTTTCACCTCCCCAACCCACTTAACTCCCCCTAGTATCAACCTAACCCCCCCATGAAGATGTCCCGGGCCAACTTGGTTTGTTGCCAAACTTCATTTACTCTAAATGTAGCAATGTATGTCATGATTGTGTAATGTCAGACTGAACCTAAAAAAGTTCAGTTGGAATAGTGTTCTATCTGGTCTGTAAATAAAATGAAAAAAAAAAAAAGCAAGTAATAGAAAATAAAATATTTATTCTGTAGTTTTCAGTACATATCATAGAGATGCATGTAGACTGCTTTAATAATTATTGTCCGGTCTTGTCACATAATTTTTGTTTGTCCAAAACCTGAAATTTAAAACTTTGTAATAGTGGATTGCTGACCATGACTAGTCAATTAGAACCTTAATATGGTGAATTCTATCTGTACCAGTTTTAGCCTTGCTGTTTTGTGGGAGGCAGATGCATGTTTGCCTAAGTAACACTGCTGAAGTAATTTGAATATGCGTTGAATCAGCCATGGTAATAACTTTGTGTCAAGTTACAGGATACAAAAAGATATCTGTATCCTACATATGCATGGAAGTGTTCTTATAGTTTCATTATGATGTAAGTTATCAGTACCATGTCGGAAGTATTTGTTCCCATCCATGTATGACCAATCAAGATAATTTTACATCTCTGCTAAGATATTGCCTTTTCTCACCTGTAGGGGTAATTGACTCCAGAGTTTTGTAAAATTTATTTTAAAAGACTGACATGATTTATCATTATTTTGTAGTATAAAATACCAAAAGGGATCCCTGATCCCAAATATCTATAAGTGTCTAAAATATCATGGTGATTAGGCCCCAGTCCTTTTTGATTCTACATTCCTTGGCAGACCTTATATATTCTTTCCTTTATAAAACTATATTTCAGAGTAAAAAAAGTCATTATTCTTCCATAATATTTTTTATTCCCTGCTTGATAGATTTTGCAAAAGGTTATAAAACCTTTCCTCTCTAGTAATACTAGATAACAGTAGTAACAACGTGCATCATTTTGCAGGGAAAAATGTGGTTATCCCCAAAACAGAATGTGGGGTGCTGGAACCGCTGATGGCTAGGGGGCTATAGAGCAACAAGGGTACTTTATGATGTAAAAAAAGGCAACTAATACACACACACACACACACACACACACACACACACATATATATATATATATATATATATATATATATATATATATGTACACACACACACACACACACACACACACACACACACACACACACACACACACACACACGTATATCTAGATATATCAATATCTATATCTATATATAACAGATTGGGTTTATATTATAACATCGAAGTAGTAAAACGTTGAATGTTATAATATCAAACCCAAAACAGCGAACACCGAAAATAGCGAAGCTACAGAACATTAAATTCTTTCCTAGGGAAAGAATTTGGTGGGCTGTTTCTGCTGCTTTGCTATTTCCTCCACTGTGGTGTGAAGGTTACGGACTGGGTTAAGGTAAGTGTGCGAACAGACCGGGCGAAGGTGAGTGTGGGAATGGGATAGTTAGGGACCTTAGGGTTAGGGAGTGGGTAAGGTGAGTGTGTGATAGTTAGGGGCCTTAGGGTTAGGGAACGGGTAAGATGAGTGCGCGATAGTTAGGGACTTTAGGGTTAGAGAGGGGTAAGGTGAGTATTCGAAAGTTAGGGACCTTAGGGTTAGGGAAAGGGAAAGGTGAGCGTGAGATAGTTACGGACCTTAGGGTTAGGGAGTGGGTAAGGTGAGTGTGCAATAGTTACAGACCTTAGGGTTAGGGTTTGAGTTAAGGTAAGTGGATAGATAGTAGTGTATGTACAGTTTAGTGTAGGGTTAGAAGTAGGATTTTAAGTGTATATGTGTGGATTACTTTTATTGGTGTGCTTGTGTTGTGTGTGTGTTTCTCGGAACAGCAAATTTATTTCCCTGGGAAAAAAATTGCTGTTCTGAGCTTTCGATTATATCACATTTTGACATTCCAAGTTCAAGCTTATGGTGTTCGATATTTTGGGATTTTGATTATGTGATATACACCCAACAGATTTTGTATCAGCATATAGTTTCTCAATGAAAAGAAGTTAGAAAGTCTAATATCCAGCATTATTGACTTATCTAAAATCCTTACTGAGTTACCTGAAAATTTTAACTTTCATTAGCTACAGGACAAAATATGAAAAAATCCAGGGACATTCTGCAAAATCAGGGAAATTAATATGCATGTCCACATAATGGTGCAAACACATACATACATACACACACACACACACACACATATATATATATATATATATATATATATATATATATATATATATATATATATAAAATTATGCACAAAATACCTGAAAGTCCAGAAGTCCAGACTGCTAATAACCTTCAGCACTTTACTGTGATAAAATAAAATAAATTCTGCTCTCAGTGACATACTTGTTTGCTTTAAATGCACATACATTGACAGATCAATGGATACTTATTGATTCCAAGTCCTAATGTTTTCTGTGTGGCTACTCCTCTGATGTTTGATTTTCATCAACTAAAAGAAACTTTTCTCAGAATAAAATGTTTCAGTTTCTGTCATACACACATGAGAGTATAGTTGATAGCAAAGATTTGAGTGGCAGGATGTGCTGAAAGTCAAACATATTTGGGAATTTTATGTAGCTGGTTAACACGGTGGTTCCTTTTCTTGCCAGGCTACAATAGGTACAATAGGGGCAGAGTATCTAGGTGGTGGGGCATGTAGGACATGTGAAAAAAAAAACATATAAATAAAGTATAGAGTATATGGGAAATGGTAGCAACTCATCCATAATCAACTGTTACAAATGAAATACAGTTTCCCTCCTTTAAACAGTGAATGTCACAATCTTATAAATCCTGGCAATATTCACCCCCCCCAACACACACACACACACACACACACACACACACACACACATGAATATCATGCTCAAGGATATTGCATTAAGTAGACATTAAATAGAGGGTGTAGCTACAAATACAACAGAGGTGGGAAAATATCATAAAGAAAGACATTTCTGTCTCAGTAGAAAAAAAATACATCATTAACCCAAATTCAAGAACAGAAATTTGGACTTACTGTGTTCTGTGCTGCATTGTAAGGAAAATACTTTTAAACAAATAGAACACATTTTGGCAGTTTTCAAAACATTTTCCTAAGAATCTGGTGAATTGCAAAAGTTGATTAAGTATCTATTAATAGTTCTTTAAACAAAAATTGACAGTTAATAGCTCCTGGATTATAATGATGGTTTTGAGATCTCAGGCAGAATGTGGGAGAGGGTCTGTAAGCATTTGAGCTAAACAATTGAAAGCCTTAAAACATTCAATTCAGCTAGTTTATGTTGTTGATCATTTACAACTACAGTTAAGAGGTAAGATCTGCTTTTAGAACAAAAACAAGAGTAACTCAAGCAAAAAAAAAGTGGATTCGAACTTTAGTCCCACTAGTCAAGGAATGCTTTGTGGTGAACAGACTAATAGCATAAAACAAATAAATGAATGCACCAAATATTGAGGGAGATCTTTTATTTCAACATTTAGTATGGATAGTAATGTTTTGAGGAGCATTATATTTAAAAACTGGAGTTTTCTGAATAGTGAGAAAGAATTAAGAGACCGGGCGGGAGAAAAACCAACATTCATATATAAAAGGGGTTGGAACCTCAAAAACATTTTAGAGAACCCACGTGAACCAAAAATAATGGATGTTATGCATGAATGTGGAATATGTGTATATTGTTTACATATTATGGAAGGTAGTGAATTCATGATTAATAATTTTAAAATTAAGATTTATGGTAGACCATCTTGTAATTCAGAAAAAGTAGTGTATTGTGCGTTATGTTCTAAATGCCAATGATTTTACTTGGGCAAACTGGAACACAAGTAAAAAAAATGGATGGGTGAACATCTAAGTGATATTAGGTCTTTAAAAGAGACCAATGCTTTGGCAAAACACTGTATTAATAATCACGACCATGGTTCTAAATTTATTGTCTTGGAAGTGTTAAAAACTTCTATTAGAGGAGGGCCACGGCAATTATTTCTTGAAAAAGATGAGCTAACATGGCAGTTATGATTAAATACACATTCTTGGCTAGGACGCAATGAAGCTATAAAAATGCCTTTTTAGATTAAAGGCACTAAGAAGATGACAAATTTTAAAGTTTATGTGTACGGTACATAAAATGTTGAACCTGTTAACTAAGAATGATAGTTTATTAATGATAATTTTAGCATTTATGTTTTTTGGAGGTGTTAGCAGTTTTAAAGCTTCTTACTGTTTTTTCCTCGGGGTGTGTATTTAGTGATGCATTTGACATGTTAACTGAAATGTTTTTAAAGACTGTTGAGCATGATTTGAAATTGTCTGGTGAAGTTCCGTGTATTAGTGTATGTTAAGAATGAAAACACTTACTTTTAAACACTGCTTTTAAAAAAATTTGGAGTGGTGGCGATAAAATAAAAAACTGCATTAATTTTGATACTGCCTTGTCTTCTGGATTTTGGATTCTCTTGGTCTTGGTTTGTCTTTGTTTTTGTGGTATTGCAGCACCATACCTCTCAACTTACTTGGTTAAGAATTACGGAAAAAGCTAAAAATAATTGTCCCAGGACAAAATCAGGAACAATTTTTAAATATTTCTCTAAAAAGTTAATAGAACAATAGTTTTTGCATCAATGTACATTTTTGATCAATATGAAGTATAAAACTCTAATGAAAGGTATCCCTAACTGACTGTAACCATGAGTGATTTACCAAAAATCAAAAATTATATGAGGTAACCATTTGAAGCAAAATCAGGGCCATTCTATAAAAATAGGGACATTTGAGGGATATGGGTAGCACTCAAAATGGACTATCTGGTCACAATAATTCATTCTAGGATTTGAATACTTTTTTGTGTGGTCCAGGATTTTAAATTAATCAGTTAATGATTTTCTGAATGTTATTATAGTTGTCTACAAACAAGTATCAGCAGAAGGTTTTAAGAATTAATTTTATAATGACTAAGATAATTAAAACTACTTATTCCTAAATTCTTAAGCCGAGACATCTTTATTTTTAGACAGTTTAGTATAGTTTGACATTACTGTAACATCCTCAGCACAGGAAAAGAATTAAAGGAACTGCAGCCCTAGTCAACTTTCCATCTTTAAAATATGGAACATCACACTACCTCTCATAAGATGGAATAAATGTTCAAAACAACTAGGAGGAGGGCACATAGCGTGGTCCAAATGTATTTTATACTTATAAAAAAGTGTTTTGGTGCCCAGCCTCCCATAGCTTATTATAATAGTCTCTTGGTTGTGATATGATATTTTTTCACAATATTTGTCAGAGGAAAAGAAGTTATCCAGTAATTATAATATAAAAGCTGGGGTAATGTGTTTTACCACATTCCCAGTGACACTAGTGTAAGTACTGTGATCTCTAGCTTGTGTAACTATATAAAAGTGGGCTTTAATCTCACAGCATCAACGTGTGTGTGTGTGTGTGTGTGTGTGTGTGTGTGTGTGTGTGTGTGTGTGTGTGTGTGTGTGTGTGTGTGTGTGTTTCAAGGGCAGGTCATGCCTACTCAGCCTGGTGGACTTCTTTGAGAAGGTCACCAAAGCAATGGATGAGGGCAAAATGCTTCACACTACCTAGCTTGCCCTAGCCAAGTCATATGACACAATAACCCACTTGGGCATTGTTGACAAACTCAAGAGGTTAAGTATAAACCCTTATGTCACCCAGTGGATAGCCAGCTGGCTCACAGATAGGACCCAGGAAGTTAGAATTGGGGAGTCCACCTCTACAGAGAGGCCAGTCACAAGAAGAATCCCTAAGTGATCAGTCCTAGGTTCGCTGCTTTTTGGCATTTACTTCTCTGAAGTGAAGGGCAATGTCAATGGCCTCTGGCTGAGTAAATTTGCAGAAGATTGCAAATTAGGAGCTGACAGTGAATCCCCCACTGACACAAATATTCTCCAGGAAGGGCTGACACAGACAAATAGCTGGTGTGAGAGCCATGGACTAAAAATAAATGCCAAGAAATGCACAGTAGTATCCTTCAGGAAGTCATCCACTCCTGGTAACTATCATATTGACAACATACCTCTAAGAGCCAACCCAGTAGTCAAGGACTTTGGGACACACAAAGAGTAATCCAGCCTTTAACCATCACTTATCTACAGTAGTTACAGAATTATTTTCTATGTTGTGTAACTTATAAATAATGACATGGCATCTAGGTCCAAGGCGGTCATTGTTCCATTATATTCAGCATTCATCAGTCCTATCTCTCTCATACACACACACACACACACACACACACACACACACACACACACACACACACACACACACACACACACACACACACACACACACACACACACACACACACACACACACACACACACACACACACACACACACACAATCTCCATCCATTCTGTTCACCCCTTCTCACCCACACTCTGTCCATTCTGTTCTCCTGTTCACAGCATCTAATAGGACGTTCTTGAGAAATGTGAAAGTGATTTCAGTCAACTCAGCTCTCACGTTGCAGTGAATCTGAAAAAAACAGCTATTGTCCCACTGCAAATCATGCTCTGTTTGGCTGAGTGAGAATCTAAACAAGACATGAAAGAAAGACCTCACATGCTTTCTCAGTTCAAGAAGTAAAAAAAAAAAAATCGGCTTGTTTTGTATTCCAAGGACTGGGGCACTCACAGGGACACATAGTTTCACTGGGGCAGGGCCCTTGCCTCTGGGTGTCTCCATCTAGTGCTGCCCCTGCGAAGGAATGTAACATGACACTAATCTGATGGAAAATTCAGGATCAGGAACAGAATAAAATGCCAAGGGTGGAAGGAATGAAGAAAAAACAATTTAATGGAAGAGCAATAGAAGTTACTGGCAATTAAGACAAAATAGCAGTATATATTGTATATGAATCTATCAGAAATCATTCTACTTAAATAGTAGCTTTAAAGGGCATTAATAATGTAAAGTCTCAGGGGCTACCCAGAGAGGATACTCAGAAGCAGTATTTAATAAACTAGATGGCATGAAAAATCACATTCCTCCCTCTATATACCATCTAAATTGTTCTGTTCAATTTTGTATACAAACTGTACAGGGCAACGTAATTGCGTTTTTGACAGACTGGATGCAGCTCGTTTTTATTTACCCTCCCCCCTTTTGTGTAGCAGCTGGAACTATAGAACTCATTCCTTCAACTTGCTTACTTATTTTTTTTTATTTTATTTATTTTTATTTTACATTTGTTAACCGTGATGGTCCGACTGGACATAAGTCCATTTTCAGTGGAGGCCCGGGGAGAAAAGTTCCATAGTAAGTAAACTTTTACACAATATCTTAAAATACAGTATACAGAGAATTTTCAAACAATATCTTAAAATACAGTATACAGCAGAAGACGTAAAAAGACCTATATATACAGGAAGAATAGTTACACATGGTTAATAACAGAATAAGTATAAAAATTCAGTCAGCATTAGGAGAAGACCTAGACTGTAATGTATATTACAGTAGGTATATTAGGAAGTGAGGTATATAAGTGGAATAATTTGAGGACTTATGTAATACATGGGCATAGCCACTTAATCTTTAAGTGTGTTCTAAGTGAGTTTTAAAGTGAGAAGAGGTAGGGGCAGAAATCAGAGCAGGAGGGAGATTATTCCAGGTTCTATCGATAGAGTGGAAGAACAGTGCTTTTCCTGCAGTATTGTTAGCCCTAGAGGTACAGAGGAGGGGTTTGTCAGAAGATCGGAGAGGACAATTTGTATTATAGTGGGTGAGAAGTTCACCTAGTGCAGGGTTTTTTCTGGATGTGTTACCACATTGTAAGCAATGACTAATCGGTGATAGGTTAGCAGCTGGGGAAGTTCCAGGCATTGCAGTTCCCTTACAGCCTGGCAATGGTGAGTTCTAAAGGTGCAGTTGTTTGCAAACTTGGCGATTTTATTAAAACATGATTCGAGTCTGACAAGGTCAAGTTTTGTAAGCTGGGTAAGAATTGGAGCAGCATACATTAGGGTAGACAACAGGTGAGTTTTGGCTAGGGTAATCCGTGCTTGTTTTGAGAGGGATTTCCTGTGCCTATATAGTGTTCCCATTTTTTTATGAACTTTTTTGATAGTTTGTGAAATGTGGACGTTGAAGTGTAGATTTTTATCAATTTCAATGCCTAAGAGTTTGGTATGGTCAGAGGGAGAGATAGTGCCATTTTTAGAGGCGATAGTGAAGGATAGAGGGGTGGAAATGGTTTTATTGGGGGTGAAAACTAGTAATCTGGTTTTATTAGGGTTTAGGATAAGTTGGATCTGAGTGATCCAACTTTCCACAGAGCTGAAGGATTCCTGGTTGAGGTGTTGTAGGGTGGGAAGTGATGGAGCTGAACAGATAAGAGTTGAATCATCAGTGTATTGTATAAGTGAAGCATGCTGTGTGATGATATGGAGATTATTGGTAAATATGGAGAAAAGAAGTGGCCCTAATATGGAGCCTTGTGGTACAACTATGGTAGTTGGGAGTAAGGGGGATAGTACACTTTGCCATTGGACAGATTGTTCCCTATTTGACAGATAGCTTTTAAACCAGGCTATAGAGGAAGGTTTAAAGGATAGGGATGCCAGGGTGTCTAGTAGTAAGGAATGTGAAACCATGTCAAATGCTTTGGAGAGGTCTAGAAATATTGCAGAAACAAAGTTATTATTATTTCTATGTTGGTTGATCAGATTGGTGAAAGGGAGCAGAGTGGTGGTTGTGCTATGGTGTTGTCAGAAGCCATGCTGTGTGGGAGAGATGAGATGGTGTGAGTTTAGGAATTGTGTTACCTGAGAATGTATACATTTCTCTAGTATTTTAGATAAGGGGGATAGACTGGCAATTGGGCAATAATTTGAGTATTTGTGAGAGTTTCCACCTTTATGTAGTGGAATAATGTATGATACCTTCCATATCTGTGGGACATATGCATCTTGTATGGAGTGATTGATAAGAACAGAAATAGGGTAGGATAAGATACAACACCTATTTTTAGGAAATTGGCTGGTAGATTGTCAGTAGCAAGGGTGGTAGGTTTCAGTTTTAGGAGGTGTTTTTTAATTGTTGAGATGGGAACAGGTGAGAGCATGAAGGATGGGATGTTGGCAGGGCATTCTGTTGGGTTTTATGTAGGGCTGTTTTTTGATAGTTGGGAGGATAGTGTTAAGATGGATTCTGTGAAGTGATGATTGAATTGGGAGGCAATGTCCTTGTTGTCATTCCTGGAGTTAGGAGTGGGAGTGGTAGTTTTGCCTGGTTATAGGAGAGAGTTAATAGCATGGCAAGATTTTTGGGAATCTTTTGAATGTTTGTTTTGAATATTGAGAAACTAATTTTGTCTATTGAGTTTAGTTCATCTCTTGGCCCAATTTCTAACTTGTAGGTAACTTTGTTTGGCTAGGCTAGTATTGTCTTTCTTTCAAATTTTCCAGGCCTTATCCCTTGACTTTAGAAGGTGTCTACTTTCCCTAGTTAGCCACGGTGCATAGTTTCCTTTGGGTCTTATTTTCTTAATTGGTGTGAGTCTGCCAAGGATATTGATGAGAATACTGTTGAAGTAGCCAATGGCTTGGTTTAGATTTAGGGATTGTAGTGGTTTCCAGTTACTATGTTTTAAAATGCTGTTTAGTTCTTGTATATTTAGTTTACGATCATCTCTGACTTGTCTAAAAACAATGGGTTTGACTATGTTGGCACGTTTCCACAGGAGGAAGGTGGAGAGATGGTCATTAAGACCAACAGGAAGGCATTCTGTCTGATAGTTTTGTTTGGGGCAGTTAACTAGTGTCCAATCTAGAATAGACTGTTTGTGGGGTTTTTTTGTTGATTCTAGTGGGTTCTTGGATACGTTGGGCAAAACTGTAAAGATTAATATGGTCAGTGGGGTTATTAGAGGTACAGGCTGACCAAACAGTGTTCAGGTCACCTAGTAAGATGGTTTCTTCGGTGAGATTATCTGTGGCCCATTGCAACATTTTTTCAATGATGGGAGAGTTATTACCTGGGGGATTATAACAGCAGAGAATGATGATAGTTTTTGTGTCATTTATGCTTAGGGTTGAACCTAAGGTTTTGGCATTTTGAAATTTAGGTATGGGGATTTGTAGAGGTTTGATGTTGATTGTATTTTTGTAGAAGATAGCAACTCCACCTCCCTTTTTGCCCACTCTATCCAGTCTTAGGATATTATATCCTGGTGGGAGAATTTCTTCATTTTGGGTACTAGGTTTTAGTCACGTCTTGGTAATGGTTAGTATGTCAGGGGAGTAGTGAGCTAAAAATGCATGTAGGTCAGAAAGTTTTCTAGAGATACTTCTGATGTTGACATTCAGAATCAATAAGTCAGAGATTTGCCTAGCAGAGAGTAGAGAGTTTTGTGGTTCAGGGTTTGGGGTGTATTTCTCCAGATATAAGTAGATTTTTAGTGATAAACAGTATGTGTTTCATTGTGTACACTATGTCTATGATGGATCTAAATGATGTTTTTCTAGTATAAGATCATGTTATGTGAGATTTATGAATGTGTAGGATTAAGCTGTCTTTAAATAATGTAGAGGAGATAGGAAAAAATGTGTGAGCTTATATTTGTTTGAGAAAGTGTTACGTGGAATGATGTGTTTTTTAGTGATGTATTAGTATATAATGATGTGATGTTTGTTAGGTATGTGAGGGTTAAGAAGAGAAATCCTAGGATTAATGGTATTTTATGATGGATTAGTGATTGGGTTTTAGTGGTTTTGGGGTTCAAGTATGGGTGTGAGTGTGAATGCATGGCAAGTAGAATATCTTTTTAAGGTAGAAATTTGATAGGTGGTGTGTATGAGAGGTCTTTGATTGGAGGAGGGTGTGGTCGGGTGATCTGGCATTAGAATAAATGTAGAGGTAGTGGGGGTGGTGGGAAATGGGGGCAGGGAAGGGGAGCTGACTGAGCCAAGCATAGCAAGGCAAACGGAGCAGGGCTACACCAGTTCTCGAGACTGCAGAACCTATCTATAGGGCTAGTCAGGACAGAACAGTAAAAGGAAGATACATATGTAATTAAGCAGGAGTGGAAGGGAGCTGTGCAGGTTCAAGGTGGAAGAGGGGGTAGACACAAAATAATACAAGGCTGAGAGTCAGAAAAACTTGACTAGGCCAGCTGCTAAAAAAAAAAACAGGAAAACCAAACTAAGTCAGTCAATTCCCAGTCAGTGTAGTGCAGTATCTTCCTAATTACCACAAATCTTATCGTACTAATCTAGTACAGTGTGGTGAAATGGACCACCACTTCTACAGGGAAAAACAATTGAAGTATGGGCTGTAGGTGCATAGATAAACTTTTCCAAAGAGAAAGTAGTTTTAAGTTATTGACCTAGGAGTACAATAGAAAGAGAAAAATGGGGGGAGGCAGTAGTGTGCACATGTACAGTGAAAGGGGAAAGAGTCTTCAGTTTAGAGGACAGATTAAATACAACTCTAACATATACTAGTGTAGCTAAAAGCACTTTAGTGTTCCACTGACGCAGAGTCTCACAGTGCAGGGCAACGAGACAGCCTTGGGTTGATTGGAGACTGGCCAAGACATAGGATGAAACTTTTGCTGAGGGGAACTACTGTAGCTGAAAGCACTTTAGTGTTCCACCGATGCAGAGTCTCACAGTCCAGGGGAATGAGACAGCCTTGGGTTGATTGGAGGTTGGCCAAGACACAGGATGAAACTTTTGCTGAGGGGAACTATTGTAGCTGAAAGCACTTTAGTGTTCCTCCGATGCAGAGTCTCACAGTCCAGGGGAATGAGACAGCCTTGGGTTGATTGGAGGTTGGACAAGACACAGGATGAAACTTTTGCTAAGGGGAACTAGTGTAGCTGAAAGCACTTTAGTGTTCCACCGAAGCAGGGTCTCACAGTGCAGGGCAATGAGACAGCGTTGGGCTTATCACTGTTAATATAAAAAACAATCTGATTATTTATTGTCCATTCCAAGTGATGAGGTTGATTGACGTCTTTTATTAAGCTGAATTTTGTAGCAGTGTCTATATTTCATATTAAAGAACAGTAGAACAGCTTGTCACATGATAGTTAAAAATTATTTATGAGCATTATTTTGTTTAAAGCATTATTTTGTTTAAAATAAAATATTAGAAAAGATGTACCTAAATATTCTATGTTGTCTTAGCAAAACAGACTCTTTTGATTTTGCTACATTAAATGAAATGTGTTCAGATTCATTTAAAACATGCAGATAAGGATGCACATGCACACACACACACACGCACACGCACACACGCACACACACACACACACACACACACACACACACACACACACACACACACACACACACAGACACACACATACACTCATACACGCAGTCTTGCTAACAGCTGCACAACCACACTCATGCACACTCAAGCATGTACCCCTGGACACATACATGCGCACTTACATGTACATAAGTTGTACAACATTACTAGTGCATACTCACATACACACACTCCAGGGCACTACAGACTCATGGGCACACACACACACACACACACACACACACACACACACACACACACACACACACACACACACACACACACACAGATCAGGATTAGTGTAAGCACACTGCTTATGTCTCCTGATAATGCTGGCATCAATGCTGTTTTTTTAAACAATAAGTGGTATGAAACTATATGACCAGCATTACCAACTGACTGTAACCCTCAGTTTCTAGGGACAAGGCAAAACTATAATGCAATGAACAATTAAACACATAAAATTTGAATGGTTGGCACAACTGACTGATTGTAACCATTAGAGTGAATTACCGCTTTGTTGGAACTTGGGAAAGTGAGGCATCAGACTGCATTGCTTTTTTAAGCTTTTGCATCCAATCCTGGTGCCCAAAATGCAAATGCAGCACAACCAGCCTGCCAATAAGATGCAAATGCAGGCAGGAACAATGATGCATATTTCTTTATTTATTTTCTATTTTTTCTTCAGATTCCAAATACGCTTATTCAACTATTGTAGCAGAAAATTATAAACAAGCTTGTTTTATTAAAATCAAGCATGTTTCTTATTTTTCAACTATTGTAGTTAAATATCTGTATTTTTTTAGCCTCTAAGTTAACCTAGGCACAGGACATACATTCGTAGAAAGTTAACCTATGGCTCCTGCTTCCTTCAACTGAATATCATCTTCCTTTGTTAATCTTCCACTCCAGCTCCAACAAATATAAAATACTGACTGCTGTAAGCAGGATATGCAGATTCGTTTTACCTGCACACTGTAATGCCCACCACTGTGACCTACTAACATGTGTTGTGCACCTGTGAACAGTAGACCAATACTACTGCTTAGCTTTCTGTTTTCAAAATCATTAAGCAAGGTCAGTACCCAATCTTATGGGCAAATGTTCAAGTTAGACAGCAAAGGTATTCACTCAGGGTTAATCTGGAAGATAACTTTCACTTTCTCAGACCTCAGTTTAAAACTTTAGCAGGGAGAAGATAAATTTTTAATGTTCTTTTTTCAGAAATGAAACAACAAAAAACATTGGAGGAAGTTAAGATAAAATTAAAAGAACCCCCACTGAGCGAGACAGCATGATTCTGCTTCTTAGATAATGTATGAAAAGCTGCCATTATTTGACACCTGCAATGCTGGTCTTCTAATTGTGCCATCTTCTATTGAAATTATGTTAAATGCCAACATCTGTTTCAGTGTCTACTGCATTATACTGTACATTTTATATATATATATATATATATATATATATATATATATATATATATATATATATTTATATATATATATATATATATATGTATACATTTTATATATATATATGTATATATATATATATATATGTATATATATCTATATTAATTACTGTATATACAACAATGATATATATATATACAGTAATGGTATCTCTTATCATTGTATATACATCAATTTAACATTTTCTTTATATAAATATAAACCAACTTGCTTGCCATATAGCCAGGTTGTGCTGCAAAGTGTCTGCTTGTCAGTCTATTTATCGAGTTAACAAACTGATCAATCAATCAGCCAGTCTGTCAATCAACAAATAATATATTTGTACTCTTTTGACTTAGTTATTATGTGCCAGATTTTAATAAGAAAGGATGCTATTATTTTCAGCAATATCTCTTACTAAAGTTTTGTACAGACTGAGTAAAATCCTTTTTCCAGATGGTATATGCTTTGGAATAAGATATACTATTAATAAAACTTTTTTTACCCAATTACATATTCAGTGCTCCTAAATCCTTATAACATGTTATATTTTTTTATAAAATAATCACATACAGCAAGATCCCCAGTATAATTCTGGGACCAAGAAGGCACAAAAATGTATTAACATTTATTTGTAAGCAGTTTCTACTATTCCTTTTATTAAAGTTTGTTAAAGCTAATTGAAATCCCTCATATGCTTTTGGCTTAATAGTATACTGACCCGCAACTTACAATCATCAGCGTATTTGCATTGCTAATAGACTGATCCATTTTTTTTTTTTTTTAAAACAAACAAATGGTAAACAGAACCAGAGTGACAGCAGTACCCTGAATTATTTCACTTGTGGCGCTCAACCAGGTGGAAGAGTGCCGTTTGACATTAATGCACAACTTCCTGTCTGTATGTCAGTTATTGAACAAATCCACCATATGTGTTGATTATCATTTGCAAATGTTTTATTAGCTACATCAGTATATCACAGAGCTAGTCAAGACAGCATCTGTGAGATCATTAATATAATTTCAAAGTCCTAAAAAGAAAAAAATATGATCTTTTCTCTACAAATCAATGGTGACCGAAGTTTGTATTATTAATTTCACTCAGAACAAGAATTATTAAGTGAGATAGCTTAAACTGACTATCCTGTAATTAACTGTATTGGTTTGATCACCTTCTTTACACTTCAACACCATTGTTTATTGGTGTAACAGCAAACAGTTTATATATCTATGTGCAAAATGAGGTTTGTGCAGTTGTTAACAGAAATAATGTAAAACCCCTATTATACAATGACCCCCCCATTAATATTCCAAAACTGATTGGCCAGCATGCCCGTTGTTAATCCCACAATATACCAATGGAAAAAGGTCCGTTCGCCCAGACTTTTTTTCGTTGGTATAAAGTCCTCAAAACATTTTTTTTAAACAAAAAAAAAAAAAGAATAAACAGAGCAATGGGGGCTTTCTTTTCTCCATTGCTTCCATTTTAAAGCATTAATGTACTGGGTATGTGTGGGATGAAAGTCCCATATGCATGCTCAGTACAGTAAAACAAGAAAGCAGTGTACCACAACCAGCGAAAGAACAGTAATGCACCATTATACAAAGACATTATTTAAGAAAAGTATTTTTTTTCTTAAATAATGTCATTGTTTAATAGCAATAACCGACTCCATGGTTGTGGTATATTGAAATGTACCCACGGTTGGCTTTATTTAATCACTCGGTCTTCGGCCTCATGATTAAACCACACCAAACATGGGTAAATCTTCAATATACCACACCACATCGTCGGTTATTGCTTTAATAACTCATCTTTCAGATTGTATACAGATAACCTGAGGACTCTGTATTTGCCCTAGTTGTGCTAGTCTCACCTTGATTAGTGTGCAGTAATATTCTGCCAGGGAAAATCTCAGACAGCTTCTTCTAACTGTATTATACAGTGGAATTTTATGACCATGTTTTCCTGGATTTCTTAAAAAAAAGTCAACAAAGCATCTAGTATATCTGGAATTTCAATTGTTGCTATATTTGCTATTCTTATGTTTGTGAATGTCATGACTCTAAAATGCTTTATAATTGCCTTTAATCTCTTGGGTAAGATGGAATTCAAAACTTACTTTGACTTTATTCATAGATTTGGTCAGATTTTTTATATTAGATTAAATTTTTCCTTACTTTCTAATCTTTTGCTGCTTATGGATTTTTTTAATGGTTGTTTCACCATGGAGGCTTGTAACTGTTTATGACCATTATGAACCTTAATCTTTGAGATATAATAATAACTCAAATTGTTTGCTATAAAAGTTTTCAAAATATTCACTGATTGTACTTTTTTAATATATTTTGGTAGTCATTTAAATCATCTGCAATTAAACTACCAAGGGTTTTACTGAATTTTCAACATGTATGCTGATGTCTTACATCACTTCATTTGATTCAGTTTGGAAAAAGATGCAGTCATAATATTATCTTTGGGTGATATAATTATAATATGGTATGAAATATTTAAAATATTACAGTTAAAAGTAGGGAATATCACAATCTTCTTAAATTCTTTTGCATTTACAAAATCCAGCAAAATACACTCATAGAGCCTGAGTATGTAATAAATATTGTATTCTATGTAAGAATAAATTATATTTTCTAGAAAACTATTTTGTTCCTCAAGGCCATCCCAGAAAATTCCAAAGCAAACAAACTTTATTCCGGGGAGACATAATGGAAGTTCTTTAACACTGTATACTAACAGGATCTATTTCATCACAAGGTTATACCCTGAGGCATTTCAAGGGTAAGATTGTTGAAAGAAATTCTGGAGTTTACACTGCTTTACTTCACATCACCTAAAACCCATTTGACTGACTTTCATTTCATTGAGACCAAATTATTGAATTTGTCAAAATACTGACAAATCATTTGACTGAATCTCATTTTACCGACAGCTTATAATGTTAAATTTCAAAAGACTAAACCTTAAACCATAAACAAACTACTGACAACACAAATAACTGCCTCTTTCCAGAACTTAAAAACTACTTACTTACCCACTTAACAGAAGCTGGACAATATAAAACCAAACTAAGTGGGGGTTATGCACCTCACATTTCCCAGTAGGGGGGCTGTGCCCCCACACTCCCCTAACTATATATATACTAACTCCAGGATTGCACTCCAGTGGGGAAAAGGGCATATACCTTTTTACTTGCCTTACACTACTCTATATGCTACCACTACTGCTGGGAATGCACAAAACATCCACCATATCACTTCCAATACTTCCCATAAAAATGTAAAGAGACATACCCATATTTAAAAACACTACAACACTACTTTCTACATGACGATCAATATTCTGACAGTCAGCACTGTAAGTTACAGAAATTGTTTTTATCACAAACAAGTCATAGGTTAATGGAAACCCACATGATGTCTGTGGCTTACAATTCAGTGAAATGAGATTCAGTCAAATGAGTTTTCAGTATTTTGAAAATTAGGTGATTTGGTCTCAGTGAAATGAAAGTCAGTCAAATGGGTTTTAGGTGATGTGAAGTAGACCTATATACATATATATATATATATATATATATATATATATATATATATATATATATATATATATATATATATATATATATATATATATATATATATATACATATATACACACACACACACATATACATATATATATATATATATATATATATATATATATATATATATATATATATATATATATATATATATATATATATATATTAATTACTGTATATACAACAATGATATATACAGTAATGATATCTATTATCATTGTATATACATCAATTTAAATTTTCTTTATATAAATATAAACCAACTTGCTTGCCATATAGCCAGGTTGTGCTGCAAAGTGTCTGCTTGTCAGTCTATTTACTGAGTTATCAAACTGATCAATCAATCAGCCAGTCGGTCAATCAACCAATAATATATTTGTACTCTTTTGACTTAGTCATTATGTGCCAGACTTTAGTAAGAAAGGATGCTATTATTTTCAGCAATATCTCTTACTAAAGTTTTGTACAGACTGAGTAAAACCCTTTTTCCAGATGGTATATGCTTTGGAATAAGATATACTATTAATAAAACTTTTTTTACCCAATTACATATTCAGTGCTCCTAAATCCTTATAACATGTTATATTTTTTTATAAAATAATCACATACAGCAAGATCCTCAGTATAATTCTGGGACCAAGAAGGCACAAAAATGTATTAACATTTATTTGTAAGTAGTTTCTACTATTCCTTTTATTAAAGTTTGTTAAAGCTAATTGAAATCCCTCATATGCTTTTGGCTTAATAGTATACTGACCCCCAACTTACAATCATCAGCATATTTGCATTGCTAATAGACTGATCCAATTGTTTTTTTTAAAACAAACAAATGGTAAACAGAACCAGAGTGACAGCAGTACCCTGAATTATTTCACTTGGGGTGCTCAACCAGGTGGAAGAGTGCCGTTTGACATTAATGCACAACTTCCTGTCTGTATGTCACTTATTGAACAAATCCACCATATGTGTTGATTATCATTTGCAAATGTTTTATTAGCTACATCAGTATATCACAGAGCTAGTCAAGACAGCATCTGTGAGATCATTAATATAATTTCAAAGTCCTAAAAAGAAAAAAATATGATCTTTTCTCTACAAATCAATGATGACCGAAGTTTGTATTATTAATTTCACTCAGAACAAGAATTATTAAGTGAGATAGCTTAAACTGACTAGCCTGTAATTAACTGTATTGGTTTGATCACCTTCTTTATACTTCAACACCATTGTTTATTGGTGTAACAGCAAACAGTTTATATATCTATGTGCAAAATGAGGTTTGTGCAGTTGTTAACAGAAATAATGTAAAACTCCTATTATACAATGACCCCCCCCCCATTAATATTCCAAAACTGATTGGCCAGCATGCCCGTTGTAAATCCCACAATATACCAATGGAAAAAGGTCCGTTCGCCCAGACTTTTTTTCGTTGGTATAAAGTCCTCAAAACATTTTTTTACACAAATAATAAAAAAAAAAAAAAGAATAAACAGAGCAAAGGAGACTTTCTTTTCTCCATTGCTTCCATTTCAAAGCATTAATGTACTGGGTATGTGTGGGATGAAAGTCCCATACGCATGCTCAGTACAGTAAAACAAGAAAGCAGTGTACCACAACCAGCGAAAGAACAGTAATGCACCATTATACAAAGACATTATTTAAGAAAAGTAAGTATTTTTTTTCTTAAATAATGTCATTGTTTAATAGCAATAACCGACTCCGTGGTTGTGGTATATTGAAATGTACCCATGGTTGGCTTTATTTAATCACTCGGTCTTCGCCCTCATGATTAAACCACACCAACCATGGGTAAATCTTCAATATACCACACCACATCATCAGTTATTGCTTTAATAACTCATCTTTCAGATTGTATACAGATAACCTGAGGACTCTGTATTTGTCCCTAGTTGTGCTAGTCTCACCTTGATTAGTGTGCAGTAATATTCTGCCAGAGAAAATCTCAGACAGCTTCTTCTAACTGTATTATACAGTGAAATTTTATGACCATGTTTTCCCGGATTTATTGAAAAAAAAAGTCAACAAAGCATCTAGTATATCTGGAATTTCAATTGTTGCTATATTTGCTATTCTTATGTTTGTGAATGTCATGACTCTAAAATGCTTTATAATTGCCTTTAATCTCTTGGGTAAGATGGAATTCAAAACTTACTTTGACTTTATTCATAGATTTGGTCAGATTTTTTATATTAGATTAAATTTTTCCTTACTTTCTAATCTTTTGCTGCATTTCTTTTTATGGATTTTTTTAATGGTTGTTTCACCATGGATGCTTGTAACTGTTTATGACCATTATGAACCTTAATCTTTGAGATATAAGAATAACTCAAATTGTTTGCTATAAAAGTTTTCGAAATATTCACTGATTGTACTTTTTTAATATATTTTGGTAGTCTTTTAAATCATCTTCAATTAAACTACCAAGGGTTTTACTGAATTTTCAACATGTATGCTGATGTCTTACATCACTTCATTTGATTCAGTTTGGAAAAAGATGCAGTCATAATATTATCTTTGGGTGATATAATTATAATATGGTATGAAATATTTAAAATATTACAGTTAAAAGTAGGGAATATCACAATCTTCTTAAATTCTTTTGCATTTACAAAATCCAGCAAAATACACTCATAGAGCCTGAGTATGTAATAAATATTGTATTCTATATAAGAATAAATTACATTTTCTAGAAAACTATTTTGTTCCTCAAGGCCATCCCAGAAAATTCCAAAGGAAACAAACTTTATTCCAGGGGAGACATAATGGAAGTTCTTTAACACAGTATACTAACAGGATCTATTTCATCACAAGGTTATACCCTGAGGCATTTCAAGGGTAAGATTGTTGAAAGAAGTTCTGGAGTTTTTACACTGCTTTACTTCACATCACCTAAAACCCATTTGACTGACTTTCATTTCATTGAGACCAAATCACCGAATTTGTCAAAATACTGACAAATCATTTGACTGAATCTCATTTCACCGACAGCTTACAATGTTAAATTTCAAAAGACTAAACCTTAAACCATAAACAAACTACTGACAACACTAATAACTACCTCTTTCCAGAACTTAAAAACTACTTACTTACCCTCTTAACAGAAGCTGGACAATATAAAACCAAACTAAGTGGGGGGCTATGCACCTCACATCCCCAATGGGGGGGCTGTGCCCCCACACCCCCCTAACTATATATATACTAACTCCAGGATTGCACTACAGTGGGGAAAAGGGCATATACCTTTTTACTTGCCTTACACTACTCTATATGCTACCACTACTGCTGGGAATGCACAAAACATCCACCATATCACTTCAGATACTTCCCATAAAAATGTAAAGAGACATACCCATATTTAAAAACACTACAACACTACTTTCTACATGACTATCGATATTCTGACAGTCAGCACTGTAAGTTACAGAAATTCTTTTTATCACAAACAAGTCATAGGTTAATGGAAACCCACATGATGTCTGTTGCTTACAATTCAGTGAAATGAGATTCAGTGAAATGAGTTTTCAGTATTTTGAAAATTAGGTGATTTGGTCTCAGTGAAATGAAAGTCAGTCAAATGGGTTTTAGGTGATGTGAAGTAGACCTATATATATATATATATATATATATATATATATATATATATATATATATATATATATATATATATAGAGAGAGAGAGAGAGAGAGAGATGCACACACATAACCACCACTTCAGTCACTTCATTACATAACCTATGAATGAAGTACATTATATTTTATTGAAATAGTATTTTAAAGCCATTATTACACTTTTGTGTAGGCTTACACATCTGCTGAAGTGTAATATGTTGCTTTAGTGGGAGAGATGTTATGGCAAGCCACTTGGCAAATGAATAAAGTCTGAATGATTTTTCGCCTTATAAATGTAGTAAGAAAAGTTTATTTGTTTATCCATTTTTTACCAGGTTAGTCCCACTAGGCTAGTAGCCCCTTTTCAGGGGAAACCTGAAATGGTATATATGTTACCAGGAGAAATTTGCCATAGAATAATTTGCATCCAACTGCCCTACCATTAACTGAAGCAGATTGTACCTTGATTTAATATGTCATAGGAAGGAAAACACACTCAGGAGGGCAGTACCACCTGCTGGCCTTTACTAGACTAAGGTGTCAGCAATCAATCTACTTATTGTCGGATAGAACCCACAGCCTCCTACATTAAAGTTGAGTATGCTATCTGTTGTGCCACTGACACTAATACTTCTTTCTGAATATTAATGAGTGTTTGTGTGTGTGTGTGTGTGTGTGTGTGTGTGTGTGTGTGTGTGTGTGTGTCTCTCTCTCTCTCTCTATATATATATATATATGTATATATATATATATATATATATATATATATATATATATATATATATATATATTTAATATGTATTAACAGCAAAATGCTGTATTTTGCTTCTTCACATGTCCATATATAAGCATAGGTGAAAGAGATAGGTTCATAGGTTCACAGGTAGATACTAGGCTATCTGCCCTAGGGCATTTATAAGCCTAGCCAGAGTGTATTTGGCTTCCGCCTCCCTATTAGATTAGCCTACTGTGCCTCTGTAAAGTAGGTCACAGAAGGTACTCTTTTAAGATTTGTTTACTGTGCCTCTGTCTAGCAGGGACACAGGAGAGATCCCAGGGGTGAATTTGCGATTTCCCATCCACGCGTCCAAATTTTGCTTGAAGAGGGTCAGCGAGGGGCTATGTCTAACATGAACTGGGATTCTATTCCAGGGTGAGGGGAGCCTATGGGAATGAATCTGTCCCTCCAGCATGTCCTATTTATTTTTGTGCTGAGGTTTAGGTCCCCAGAGCGTGTAGCTCTAAGGGACTTGGATTTTTTGAGGTGGAGCATGTCCATTAATTCTGGGTTTGACATGGCTTTGTACGTCAGGCATAGATTGCCTCTGAGTAGGCGGTAAGCAACTGAGTAGAACTGGAGTTTCTTTACTTGCGCTGCATAGGACATCTGTTTGTAGCCCATGATCCTCTTGGTGAGGTATTTTTGGGGTCTCTCCAGTTGCTGCAGGTGTCGGGTAAGGTACATCCCAAAAGGGGCATTGTATTCAATTATGGGCCTGATGAGTGACGAGTAGAAGGGCACAATGACCTCTCTTGATCTAGATGCGAACCCTTTTGTGATAAGGTGGGCTATATAGAAGGTCTTTCTAACCACTTTAGCAACGCGATTATCAAAGGAGAGATTACTATCTACGTTGGTCCCCAAATCTCTAATTACTTCTTCCAGATTAATGGATTACCACCTATGTGGTAATTTGTGGGCATCTTGTTTTTCCCAAAGGGGATGACTATGCACTTTTTAGCATTTAGCTTGAGGCTGTGGCTCTGGCACCAAGCATCTGTCTCTGTGAGACCCTTTTGGAGGATGCATGTGTCAGCTGGAGATTCGATTATGGCCCCCAGTTTGCAGTAATCTGTGAACTTTGTCAGCCATAATCCCCCCCCGTGTTAGCCTGAACCTCAGAGAAGTATATACCAAACAAGAGAGGTCCCAGAACTGAGCCCTGTGGGATGCCACTTGTAACTGGTTTGGATTCGGACATGGCACCTGTGATTCTGACCATGTGGGTTCTATCTCTGAGCCAGTTTGCAACCCATCTTGTGATATAGGGGTTGATATTTAAGCTGGTAAGCTTATTTATGATGCCCGAGTGAGGTATTGTGTCGAAGGCTTTTGCGAGGTCCAGGTAGGCTGTGTGGACTACCTTGCCCTCATCTATGGCTTTGGTAACTGTTTCAAAGAAATAAACTAGGTTTAAGAGGCAAGATCTGCCCTTAACAAAGCCGAATTGGGCAGGGTCCAGTGTCTGGAGGCTCCCAGTGTCTTTGTTTATGAGTTCCATGATAATACGCTCCATAGCTTTACAGACCAGAATAGTCAGGCTTATGGGGTGATAGTTTCCGGGGTCTGTTGTGGCACCACCTTTGTGGAGTGGGGCCACTATAGCTGTACGGCATTCTTTGGGTACATATCCTGTAGTAAGGCTAAGTTTGAACAGTGACTTAATGTGAGGGTTCAGTTCTTCTTGGAGCTCGTGTAAGACACAGCCTGGGACACTGTCCAGTCCCATAGATGCTGTGTTTTTTGCTTTGGAGAGGGCAGCTTTCACCTGTGAATCTGTGATGTCAGGGAGGTTACATTCAGTTGGGATAGGCGTTTGCTCCTTTGGGGGGGAATGGGGGGAGAAGTTTGCGCTGAATCTGTCTGCCAGGATGTTGGCTATGTCTGTAGGTCCAGTATATTTTGTACCATTATGCAACAATTCAGAGCATATCTGGGAGTTCCCGCCCATGTTCCTGACATAACTAAAGAAGGCCTTATGATTATCTTTACTGTCTAGGGCAATTTTTCTTTTCGAAACTGGCCTTTGATGATTTTATGAGGGATCGAAGTTTCTTGCTAATACTTATCAGAGATGCCTTCCCTTTTTGGGATTTTGCTCTGCATGTAGTAGCTTCCTCCTTCTGTTGCATAACTTATTTGATGCCTTGGCTGTTATGCTTTTTTGTAGGTGTGCCTTTTTCAATGCTTTTTATTTTTTATTGTTACTTCTTTAGTTGATATACTGAGCAATATAGCTTGGTGATTACACTGGTACTGGACATTGGGCTAGGTGATTACTTAGCACAGGTATTGGACTAGGCCAAAGTGATGGTGAACCTTTTGTCTGTGGTGTCAAAAGCTCCTGTCACAAAATAATTCTGTGGACTTCACATAAGCAACAATGAAAAAGCAGTGTCTTTGGTAACTTGGGTGTTGATGATTGCTGGCACATCACCCAAAACATTGTGGCATATGTCACTTTTGATACATGTGTCATAGGTGCCATCTAGGAGTAATCTGATTACATCATGTGCAGAATTAACCATATCCATTTTGTTTCCTGAGTACTGCTAAAGTCTGTACTCCACTTGCCTACATTCATCATTATTTATTATTATTATTATTTAAATTATTTATTTGCCTTTTCTTATGCTTATAATTAATTCAAATAAAAAATTCAAGATATCAGAAGCATTATAGAAAGGGAAGAGCTTATTAAGCTCAATTTACAGCAGGAGGTGCAAAGCTTAAAATCACCTGGTTTAGAAACAAGACCGACAAACAGTAACACTTTTGGTATATCCAAAAATTTCAGCAATACAAACCCACATGTACCTAACACAAACACATTCATTAAAACCATTCAATATATTTATTTGCCTTTTCTTGTGCTTGGGTGGCTGCGGTGGTGCAGCGGTTAGTGTTGCCACCTCACAGCAAGAGGTTCTCCAGTTTGATGCTGGGGTGCCTTCTGTGCAGAGTCTGCATGTCCTCCCTGTGGTCATGTGGGTTTCCTCCGGGTGCTCTGGTTTCCTCCCACATCCCAAAGACATGCTGTAGGTGGATTGGACACTTTAAATTGGTCGTGTGTGTATGTGTGTGTGCCTTCTGTGTAAGGTTGGGTGCCGAGCTGGCAACTCGACACTGTAAAAACTCCACTGCCAATCATGAGTGGACAAGGTGACCTGCTGTGGCGACCCCTAACTAGGAAAAAGCCGAAAGAAGATTAGCCTTTTCTTGTGCTTATATCGAAAAAGTACATTTTGCCTCTTATTGTCTATTTTACTGATTTACTTCATCTGAATTCATTATCTAGCTAGCTGTTGGATAAAGTAGTGTATTTTTACACTCTAGCAAGCACTTGTTGTTTTCCCATCAAGGTCAGTGGATTTTCCTTCTAGAACACTGGGAGGTAGGCTGGTCTGTCTACTTTGAGGAAACACATGAGATTTCTGCATGTAGTTTTATTAGATGGAGAGCTTATTAATTGGCTTATCTTGTTTTAGTGCCTTTATAAATTCTGTACAATTGAGTGGCTCTTGGCTCATTTATACTAAGTGGAGTACTTTTATTGAATAATCACACTTTTGTGAGCTGTTTAAGGTACACTGCTGTATTCATATCTGTACGTTAGTTTGTTGTAGCACTTCACTCTGGACACTCTCTTACTGTGCTTTTACATTAGGAGGACTGGGATTACTCGTCTAGTGGCTGTAGGTGTTTACCTGGTCTTTTTCTGCACTTCTCTTATATACTGTGACTGTACTTCATCAGTTTAAAAAACTACACTGTTTGCTGCTGCTTTGCATTGCATTTTACTACAACATTTGTTGCACAATGACTGTTTCACACCAACTGCTGCTTTTACTTAATTTAAAAAAAATATCTGTTTCTGTTGTTTTATTATAGGTTCATAAGTTCATAGGTAGGTACTAGGCTATCTGCCTGAGGGCATTTATAAGCCTAGCCAGAGTGTGTCAGCTTTTACCGCCCCATTGATTAATTAACTGATCCTCTGTCGAACAGAGCCAATAAAGTAATCCCAGGGGTGTATTTTCTGTTACCCATCCACTCATAAAGGTTTCTCTTGAAGAGTGTTAGTGAGGGGCTCTGCTTGATGTAATTTGGAATTTTGTTCCAAAGCATGGGGAGTCTCTGAGACAGGAATCTATCCCTCCAGCATGTTTTATTTATTATTGTGGCGAGGTGTAGCTCACTAGAGCGTGTGGCTCGCAGTGACTTGGATTTCTTTAGGTGGAGCATGTCCATCAATTCTGAGTTGGACATGGCTTTGTAAGTCATGCAGAGATCACCTCTGAGTAAGCGATATGCCACTGAGTACAGCCAGAGTTTTTTCAGTCGGGCTGCATAGGACATATGTTTGAGGCCAGTAATCCTCTTGGTGAGGTACTTTAGTGGTCTTTCCAGCTATTGGAAGTGTCTTGTGAGGTACATCCCAAATGGGGCATTGTACTCTATGATGGGTCTAATGAGTGACAAGTAGAGGGGCACTATAACCTCTTTATTTCTTGATGTGAACCCTTTAGTAATTAGATGGGCCACATAGAAGGATTTCCTAACTACTTTGGCAATATGATTGTCAAAGGAGAGATTACTATCTACCTGGGTCCCCAGATCTCTTATTACCTCTTCTGTTTTAAGGGGGCTGCCACCTATGTGGTAATTCGTGGGTGTTTTGTTTTTCCCAAATGGGATGACTATGCATTTTTGGCATTTAGCTTGAGGTCATGACTTTGACACCAGGTGTCCGTCTCAGTAAGGCCCTTTTGGAGGATGTCCGTGTCAGCCGGAGAGTCAATTATGGCTCCCAGTTTGCAGTCATCGGCGAACTTGGTTAGCCATAGTCCTCCTGTGTTTGCCTGTACTTCTGAGAAGTATATGCTGAACAGTAGGGGTCCCAAGACCGAGCCTTGTGGGACACCACTTGTGACTGGTTTAGAGTCGGACCTGGAGCCTGCTATTCTTACCATGTGAGTTCTGTCTGTAAGCCAGCTGGCAGCCCATCTCGTGACGTAGGGTTTTATGTTCAGGCTGGTGAGTTTTTCTGTAATACCCGAGTGGGGAATGGTGTCAAAAGCCTTGGTGAGGTCAAGGTAGGCTGTGAGAACCACCTTTCCCTCATCTATGGCCTTGGTGACTGTCTCGAAGAAGTCAACCAGGTTTAGTAGGCATGATCTTCCCTTAACAAAGCCGAACTGGGTCGGGTCAAGTGTTTGGAGGTTCCCAATGTCTTTGTTAATGCGTTACATGATGATGCGCTCCATAGCCTTGCAGACCAGGCAAGTCAGGCTTATGGGACGATAGTTACCAGGGTCAGTTGTGTCCCCTCTTTTGTAGACAGGAATAACCATTGCTGTGCACCATTCTATGGGCACATAGCCTGTGGAGAGGCTGAGGTTGAACAGTGTGTTTAGGTGGGGGGTTAGTTCATTTTGTAGTTCATGCAAGATGCTGCCTGGGACACCATCTGGTCCCACTGACACTGTGTTTTTGGCTTTTGAAAGGGCTGTTTTCACCTGTGCATCTGTGATTTCTAGGGCACTGCACTTTTCTGGTATTGTTGTGAGCCTTTTTGGAGGTGAGAGGGGGGGGTGAAGTTTGCACTGAATCTATCTGCCAGGATGTTGGCAATATCAGTAGGTTCAGTATATTCTGTGCTATTTTGCATTAGTTCAGTGCATATCTGTGAGTTGCCACTTAGATTCTTAACATAGCTAAAGAAGGCTTTGTAGTTATCTTTTGAATCCTTGGCTATTTTTATTTCGAAGTTAGCCTTGGATGATTTCATGAGGGACCTTAGTTTCTTACTGATACTGATTAGGGATGTCTTTCCTTCTTGGGATTTGCTTTTTTTCTGAACTAGTTTCCTCCTTCTATTGTATAGCCTGTTTATTGCAGGGGTCCACCAAACTGGTTTCCTTCTCCTAGAGGAGTGAGTCTTGGTTTTCTAGGGATGGCATGATCCATGCATCCTTGTAGGTGCTCATAATGTGCATTTGTAAAGGTTTCTGCATCTTGAGCAGCATTAGCCTTTAGCGTGGGGGCTGTTAAACTTACCATCTCTGTCTTAAGTAAGGTGAAGTTTGCTTTAGAGACGTTTTTTACTGTGGTTTCCTTAGTTGGGGTGGTGGTGGTGGTGGGGTGTGGACATCCAGAGTGATTAGTTTATGGTCTGATCTAACCAGTGACGGGTTGACCTCCAGTGAGTAACACCTGTCGCCCATGTTGGTGATGACTAGGTCCAATATGTTTTCACCTCTGGTAGGGGGGTTTACAAGCTGATCCAGGGCATTTGAGTTGATGAATTCCAGGAAGCACTAGGCCTGGGAATTTGTACTCGAGTAGTTTTCCCAGTGAATGGTAGGGTAATTGAAATTGCCCAATATCAGGGTGTTTGGTAGGACCTTCATGTTTTCCAGTGTCTCCAGAAAGGTGGAGTGGTGGTCCTGGGTCATGGAGGGTGATCTGTAGCAGGCCACAATTTGCATTGCAGATTTGCCCGATGTTAGTTGCACATGGATGATCTCAGAGGTATCATGCTGTGCCACTAACCTGGAGGTGTAGGTATCCTTGATTAATATGGATACACCCCCTCCTTTTGTGTTTTGGTCCATGTTCTGTGGCCAAAATGTGTGGTATAAGTTGTAGCCCGTCAGTGCTGGGGTGCTGTCTGGAGCCTTGAACCAGGTTTCAGTTACTGCACAGATGTTGACATTCTCTATAATGAGGAGTGCTTCGAGCGCATGCATTTTGAGATTTACACTCCTGGCATTTAGTAGCATAACCCTACGTTTTTTGTTAATTGTGCTGTTTACAGAGATGGGTTTGACTTTTGAGCCTTGCCTAAAAAAGGCACTATGGGGGCAGCAAGAGCCTTGGCCAGTATTCAAAATCCTAGAGGTGATAGGTGCAAACCGTGTCTTGTGAAGCAAGGCGGCTTGTCGAGCATGTCGTCCCAGGCTGACAGACACTGGATCCCCTTTGAATGACACCAGAAGCTTAGCCAATTGTTGAAATTGATAATTTTTTTCTTTATACTGAGGTATCATTCTTGGTGAGGGCAGGATGCTACTCAGGGTCAATGTCATGCCAGCCAGGGCTGCATGATCAGAGAGCTGTTCCATGTCTCTTTTCATGTAGTCCAGGGAGGTACATCTCAGGTCATTCACACCAACATGAACAATGACAGAGTCATATTTGTACTTGTTCTGGAGTGACCTGAGTGCTTGTGTTATGTAGCGGATTCTGGTTCCTGACAGGCAACTAACAGTAACCTTTTGTTTGTCCAGCCTAGTGAGTGGGACATCAGTGTGCCTGACTATAGAGTTACCTATTACTAGTGTGTTAGGTATGTTATTTCGCCTTAAGGGATGTGATTGTGTGACACACTGATTTTGTGTTTTATGTGTTGTCTGGTTTGTGACGGGAAGTGCAGGTTGTTTGGGTGTCTGCTTTGGAGGTCTCTGATGCTTTTGCAGGTTTTTATTTAGAGCCTCCGAGTATGGTTTTTGTATTTATGTGTATTTTTTGCCAGTAGGTCTGTGTGCGGTTGGAGGTGTGGTGCAAGTGTTAACCTTCTCCTCTTGACTGTCTGTTCCAGTCTTGGGTGGAGACAGCTTAGCTTCCAGTTTGGCTGTATAATTGCATCTCTCGCATATGTTAGTGTTTTGTGGTAGGAGGAGAAGGTTGGACTGGAGAGTGCACCTTAAGTTGCCCTTTGGTCATGCCTGAATAGTAGGGTGAGCTGCTTAGTTGCTTGGTTGGTGAGGGGTGAATAAAGAGCCTTGCCCTGCTGGGCAATCAGTGTCAGGGTATATTAATGCTTGCTATTAGGTCTGAGCAAGTGCTGGGCTATAAGATGCTTTTTGAGTGCTTAGGTTATTCTGTTGTTATTGCTAATTCAAGAAAAACTGTGCTTTTTACACTGTTGCTTATTTAATTAGAAAAAATGATCCTGCCTTTTTTCTGTTGTTCCGTTGCAGTTCTGTTGGCTGTAGTATAGACTGGATTCAGACCAGTTGAATTCTATTCTGTTTGTAGACTGACCACTAAAAATCAGGACCTCTAGTTTTGGAGAAGCCCACCTGTACCCTCATGACAGGAGCTTACAGTGGGACAATCCTATTGCAGGTTACTGGTTCGGGGTTCAGTTTAAGCTATTTAATTGGTGAAGGTCTCAGCTTTTTTCATTGGTTTCTTTGTATTAGCTGCTTTACTCTTGCTTGTATCTTTTTCTCCTTATCTGCTGAGATACCAGATTCAAACCTTGCATTATGGACTGTCAGTTTCCCCTCTGTTTCTTCTGCCAGCCTCATGTACACTGACAACCCCTTATTCCTAAATCACTCAAGTACAATTTGTGAGAGATGCTCCTACACTAAATATCTGGAATCACTGCTCTCTCACACCCAGAACAGCTTATCAGCTCACACACCATGACTCCTATTCATAATATTCACCCAAGACATAAACCTTCATATGCAGAGGTACTCTCCAGAAACCTACCTAAGCACCAGAGAACTCCCTCATCAGGCCTATTATTGAATATAATGCTCCCTTTGGTACGTACCATACCAGACACCTTCAGCAACTTGAGAGAGCTCAGAGATTTCTAACTAAGAAAATTCAGGGTCTTCAGCACATGTCTTATACAGACAGACTGAAGTTAGTGTCACTGTACTCAGTAGCATATAACTACTCAGAGGCAACTTATGTCTGGTTTACAGGGCTATCAGTGACCCTAATCTAATGGAAATGCTGCACATACATAAGTCAAATGGGACTAGAGTCACCCATTCCAGGAACCTCAATCTAGCATGATACATAAACAGAACCTACTGGAGAAGTTGCCACTCCTCTGGAAAAGGCATCCAATCCATATCAAGCAGAATTCTTCCATGACCATGTTTAAGTGCAACCTGGATGACTGGATGGGAAACTGTAAATTTCTGCTGGGGCAGCTTCTCTCCTGGACATGGGTCATCCTTGCTAGAAAAACCTTGAGCATAGATGATATCTTTCATCTAGTATTACACTGAGATTGAATGGCTAAGCTTGTAAAGACCCTTGGGTCAAAAGCCTAGTAGCATCATATGAACCTATGAATGCATAACTATAGTTGTTTTTTGTGTTGGCAACTGGCTACATCTTACAGGTGTAGTTAGTCCAGGTGGGATTTTGTTATCTGCTCTTATTTTAGGGTATAGCTCTCAAATTCATTGCTCAAGAAACAAGGACAAAGTCAATGAAATAGGGGAACAAAGACTGAAAATCAGAGATGATTTTTAATATTACTCTAAAGCATTTCAAAAGTGAATATATCAACATGTACCTTCCGAACAATAAAAAGGATGAAACTCTAAAGTCTGGCATTGTTGCCTGATTAATCCTCAGTGATTCACCAGAAAATTAAATATTTTATGAGGGTCAGATCAAAAATATGAAGAAGAGTGAGGTATGTTTTGCAAAATTAGGGATAGCTGAGAGATATGTTTTGACAGCCTCCTTTTTAATGTCATATAAAGTATAGCAGGTCAATGATAAAGTAATTTTACCCTAGAATGGAATAGCTTCAGATTTACTATGAAGAAAACAGCCAGAGTCAAAATATTTTCATCAGACTTCAATGGAAAGAATATATTAAAACTTGTAGTTTCTTAAGAATTTCTCTCTCCAAAATTGCCAGCTATCTCTGTGAATATGCTGCTTACCCAAAATACAGTACCAAAAACATATGAAACTTAATCATGGAATGCTTACAACTGATATACAGATCAGTTGAGATTGTTTAGATGTTTAAGTAAATCAGTACAAGGTACACGTCATGCTGTTTGCATGTAAATATAAATCATTGTAAGCACTAAATAAGCTACAAATTACTACAGCACTCAACTTTCCTCACTAGTCTAGAGGAAAACAGTTTTTAGTACTTAATAAATAAGCACCTATCTAGGCATGTTTAAAGGTCAGCTCCTAGTGTTTTCTCCTGTCTACCTGATGAATCTGGGCATCTTGGGGCAAAGCAGCAATTGCCTCATGTACACAGACAAGCCTCTCCTCCTACCACCTGACACTGCAACCTGTGAGAGATGCACTTATATAGCCAAACTGGAAGCAAAGCTTTCTTCACCCAAGACTGGACTAGACAGTCAAGAGGAGAAGGTAAACACTTGCACCACACCACACTCATCACAGTCCCTCAAAACCTACACCACCAAAACACACACATAGCAGCACAAAACACACACCTACATTCACAGAGGCTCTCAAGAAAAATCTGCTCAAGCAACAGAAACCTCCAAACCAGAAAAGCAGGCACCCTCCACCCCCCAACACAACCCAAATGACACATAGCCCACAAACTCATTGTGCCACTCAGCCACAGCCCATAAGGCATAACAATGTACCCAAAACTCTAGTCATAGGTGACTCTATAGTCAGGCACACTAATGTTCCACTCTCCAGGCTAAACAAAGAGAAAATTACTGTCAGTTGCCTGTTGGGTGCCAGGATCCGCCACATAACACAAGCACTCAGGTCATTCCACAACAAGTACAAATATGACTCTGTCATTGTCCATGTTGGTGTGAATGACCTGAGATGTACCTCCCTGGACTACATGAAAAGAGACATGGAGGAGGTCTCCGATCTTGTAACCCAGGCAGGTATGACCCTAGCCCTGAATAGCATCCTGCCATCACCCAGAATGATACCACAGTACAAGGACAAAATGATTGACTTCAACAATTGGCTAAGCTTCTGGTGTCATTCTAAGGGGATCCAGTATCTGTCTGCCTGGGATGATATGATCGACAGACCATCATGCTTTGCCAGAGATGGCCTGCACCTGTCGCCCTTGGGATTCCAGATACTGGCTAAGGCTCTTGCCACCCCTATAGTGCCTTTTTTAGGCAAGGATCAAATGACAAATTCACCACCATAACAGGTACAAGCAAGCAAAATCTGAGGGTAATACTACTCAATGCTTGAAGTCTAAACTTAAAATGCATTCACTCCTTAAAATGGAGAACATTGACATCTGTGCAGTGACAGAGACCTAGTTCAAGGCTCCAGAGAGCACGCCTGCATTACCAGGCTATAATTCATATCACACCTTTTGGCCACCTAACCTGGACTGAAACACTAAAGTTGGAGGAATGTCCAAATTCATTAAGGATATCCACACCTCCAGGCTAGTTGCTCAGCATAATGCATCCGAGATTATCCAAGTGAAACTAACTCTGGGCAAAACCTCAATCCAAATTGTAACTTGCTACAGATCCCCCACCATGCCCCAGAATTTCCACTCCTCATATCTTGATACACTGGAAAATATTAGGGTACAACCCAACACCCTAATAATGGGAGATTTCAACTACCCCATCATTAACTGGGAAAACTACTCATGTACCAACTATTTTGCTCAACATTTTCTGGAATCCATAAATTCCAACACCTTGGATCAACTTATCCACACCCCCACCAGGGGCAGCAATATCCTAGACCTGGTCATTACCAACATGTGCGACTGGTGTTCGACACCAGAGGTCAATTCCTCGTTGGTCATATCCGACAACAAGCTAATCAGCCTAGACATCCACACCCTGCTCCCACCCCCATTAGGAAAACCACCGTAAAACATTTCTCCAAGGCCAACTTCATGCTTAAGACAGAAGTGGCAAACGTCATGACACCCATGCAGACGGACACTAGGGGTATGACTGCTGAATCCTACACAAATCCACTTTATAAGCACTTACACGACTGCGTGGATCGTGCTATCCCTAACAGAACCGGGTCTATATCACGTCATTGAATGCTGAAAACAGTGAATGATGAATGATCGACCCAATTTCACTGAAAGCTGAAAATATTGACAGTTCAGAACAGCGATTTCTTTCTGAGAGAAAGAAATCGCTGTTCAACAAAAAAAAAAAAAAAAAGGAAACAGTTAAAACACATACACACATACCTTAACCCTACTTCTAACCCAAAATAAAAAAAATTAAACAGTTTAAAACATATATCCACCTAGCTTAACTCTACTTCTAACCCCTCCAAAAAAGTAAACATATATACATTTAACTAAACCCTACTTCTAACCCTAAGGCGTGCGCTAAATATATTACTAGATATGCACTTACCTTAACCCGCACCCTAACCCTAAGGTCAGTAATGATTGCACATTTACGTTCGAGAGCCATACCGGATAAGGGAATCTCTGCGACCGCACTCCGAGACTGCACTACAATGCAAAACTCGGCAAACTAATGAAGCGTCCAAGCGACTTCTTTCTCAGGGAAAGAATTTGCTGAAAAGCTCCTTCGCTATTTTGCCTGTTCGCTATTTACAGTTTGGTGACAACACATTCGATAGAATGCATTTTCGATACCGTGATAGGGACCCAAAGAACCAAGATGATATTCTCCAAAAAAAGAAAGCCAATCTGGTGGTCCCCTGCCATAAACAAAATCTACAACAAAAGAAAGAAACTGTTGCAAAAAAGAGTAAAATCCTATGACTGGAAGAACTCTCTGGTCAGCCTCAGTAAGAAGCTGAGATCCCTCATAAAATCCTCCAAAGCTTGTTATGAAAACAAAATCACCATTGATTCTAAAGACAACCACAAAGCATTCTATTGCTATGCCAAGAATCTCAATGGCAACACTCAGATCTGCTCTGAGCTACAACACAATGGCACTAAATATACAGAACCAACTGATATTGCCAACATCCTGGCAGATAGGGTCAGTACTAACTTTACCCCCCTCACCCCCTAAGGGCCCATCGCTATACCAGAAGAATGCAAAGTTCCTGTAATCATGGCTGCACAGGTAAAAACTGCACTCTCCAAAGCCAAGAACACAGTATCCATGAGACGTGACAACATCCCAGGCTGAGTTCTACATGAACTACAGAATAAACTGGCACCCCACCTAAGCACCATGTTCAATCATAGCCTCACCTCAGGCTCTGTGCCTACTGAATGGCACACAACAACGGTTATCCCACTCCACAAAGGGGGAGCCACCATGGACCCTGGGAACTACCATCCCATTAGCCTAACGAGCCTGGTCTGCAAAGCCATGGAATGTATCATCATGGAACTTATAAACAAAGACATTGGTAATCTCCAAACTCTGGACCCCACCAAGTTCGGGTTTGTAAAAGGCAGATCATGTCTCCTAAACCTGATTGACTTCTTTGAAGCAGTCACCAAAGCAGTAGACGAGGGTAAGGTGGTTCACACAGCCTATCTAGATCTCACCAAGGCTTTTGACACCATCCCCCACTCTGGAATTATAGATAAACTCACTAAACTAGGTATAAATGCCTATGTCACATAATGGGATGCCAACTGGCTCACTGACAGAACCCACACTGTGAAAGTAGCAGACTCGAAATCCAACTTCAGACCAGTGACAAGTGGAGTACACAGGGTTCAGTCCTTGGTCCTCTCCTGTTCGGTATCTACTTTTCTGAAGTACAGGCTAACACAGAAGGTCTTTGGCTAATGACATTCACAGATGACTGCAAACTATGAGGCATAATTGATGCTCCTAACGATGTGGACATCCTACAAAATGGCCTCACTGAGACAGATGCCTGGTGTCAAAGCCATGGCCTCATGCTCAATTCCAAAAAGTGCATTGTCATTCCCTTTGGTAAAAACTATGTACCCATGAGCTACCACATAGGTGGTAGTCTACTTAACACTGAAAGTGTGATAACAGACATTGGGACACAGGTGGACAGTAGTCTCTCCTTTGATAATCACATCAGCACAGTAGTCAGGAAATCCTTCTATGTGGCACAAAAGGTTTCTCATCCATGAAAAAAAGGTCATTGTTCCCCTCTACTTGTCACTCATTAGACCTGTTATAGAGTACGATGCCCCTTTTGGTATATACCTCACAAGACATCTACAACAACTGGAAACGTTGCAGAAATACCTCACAAAGAGGATTACTGGCCTCAGACAGATGCCCTCTGCAGACCCTCTCAAAAAACTCCAGCTTTACTCCATCGCATATCACCTACCTCTGCCTAACATACAAAGCTATGTCAAACTCAGAGCTGTTGGATGTGCTCCACTTAAAGGAATCCCAATCCCTCCAAGCTACATGCTCTTGGGACCTAAACCTTGTCACCACAATAAATAGAACATGCTCGAGGGATTGATTCCTGTTGCAGAGACTTCCCATACTCTGGAACAAGTTTTCTATCTATATCAAACACAGCTCCTCATTAGCATTCTTGAAGAAAAATCTTGATGATTGGATGGGAAATAGGAAATTCAACCCGGGGATCACCTCTGTGGCTCTGCTCGACAGGGGCACAGGAGAATAATTTTCTTGGGTGGCGAAAGCCAGGGTACCTTTTTGGCTAGGCTTGTATAGGCCCTAGGGCCAATAGCCTAGTGCCTACCTATGACCTTATGAACCTATGAAATGGAAATGCATCCAAAAATGTACAAAGAATCCCACAGTTAAGTTCATACCTAGCAGTATTCATTTCTGAATGCTTTGAGATGCACTTCCATCAGTCTGATTCTTCAAGAACACCAGTAATAGAGCAATTAATCATTTAGTCTGAAGTTGAAGTAAGAGAATAAAATGTTCTGGAATGATTTTAGCTCAGTCTTTGTAGGTTCCTGCTCTGATGTTCTCTCCTCCTCACAGTTACTCTGTAGTCTGCTGAATGCAGTATAGGCTAAATATCATTGTTTTACAGTATATATATATATATATATATATATATATATATATATATATATATATATATATATATTTTTATGCACATGCACGAGCACACATATACCTAATACAAACATTCGAGTCACAGCTGTTCACAGACCACAGTCTGACAGTCAGAAACTTAAACATGTTGCCGCTTGTAAGGACCACTATTCCATACTTAAACTTGAATACCTATTCTGTCCAGGTGTGGCAGCCATGCAGATTGAGTGGAATTGCCACACATTGCCCAAACACACTTGTTCAGTTTGATTAAGGGAACTGTTGCAAATGTGGCTTGGGCATGGAACTTGGTGAGAGTTTAGTTAAGGTTTAGCAGTGATCAGCAGGGGCATTTAGGTTTAATAAGGGGAGAAGAGTTTTAGGGTTAGGTAGTAATCAGGAATTTAGATTTATGGAGCAGATGGAGAGTTTTGGGGTTAGGTAGCAACTGGGCAATTTAGATGTAGAGAACCGGATGGGAATTTAGTTTTAAGGAATAGGATGGCAGTTTGGGGTTATGCAGTCATTGCAGAATTTAGATTTAGTGTTTAAGGGGGTTAGCCTTAATGAATAATCTGATAATTTAAGTTTAAGGAGCAGAAAGGGAGTTTTAAGGTTTAGGGTTACAGAGTAAAGATTCTGGCTAGCGATAGGGAACAGTTGAGCATTTTATGATTAGAGTTTGGGTTCTGGGAGTGCTATGGAGTATACTAAGACAGGATGGCAGGAGTAGGATGGATATTTACTTTATTAGGACTGGGTCAGTGGAAGGTAGGGCACTTACTGTTAAGAGCAAGTGACAGGTAGCAAGTACACCATGATCCAATAGCTTGCAAGCATTTGTAGTTGGACTTGCACATGCATGCATACATACATACATGCATACATACATATAAAAATGCAGTTTAATTAAACAAACTTAACAATAATGGTACAAGTAACCCAGTTTGCCAGTCCAGTGATACCCCTCCGTGGTGAATGGCATAGGGCATTTCCTGACTTGATAAAGCCCTTCACTTTTGATGTCCAATCACAGAACACCTTTAGGCATGTATTTTGCAATGGAGCACATCTCATCAGGTATTATGACTTTGTTCATTTGTTACCGATTATTTAACTCATTCCTTCCAACGGAGCCCTGTCAGTCTACACTATAACTTCCAATGGGTGGAGACTAAACTTTTTAATAGAACCACATTATGTCCTCACATTTCAAACAAATATTCATATCTCTGGAACCATAGGGCTTACTAAAGAAGTATAAATGGCAAAATCTTCAGTACAAACTATTTTTGCAGTGGTAGTATTCTTTAGGTTCCATGTTTTAAACTGGATTTTATAACTCACAGTAAACATAATAACTATTTAGTTTGTAATATTTTGTAAACAATTTGCAGTATCTCCTCAACCACTTGAAGTTACACACAAACTGTTAGTAGCATTTTGTTCACCCAACAGAGAGCTTTTATATGAGGCTAAGCAGTTCTGTCTCTGCTACCTGGTTGTCAAGATATTTAGAAAAAACATGACGTTCATGGCAATATAAAATAAATATTATATGAAAAACAATTAATCTCTTTACCTGTAAGCTGCGGTGGTGCAGCGGTAGCATTGTCGCCTCACAGCAAGAGGTTCTCCTGTTCAATTCTTGGCTGGAGTGCCTTCTATGTGGAGTCTGCATGTCCTCCCCGCGGTTGAGTGGCATTCAAAAGACATGTGTGAATGGGCATGCCTTTGTTGAATGTTGGGCATCAGGCTGCCACCTCAGCACCATAAAAATCGACTGCCACTCATTAGTGGACTGGAGTTCTGCTGTGGTGACCCCTAACCAGGAAAAGCCGAAAGAAAAACAACATCTGCACTACACGTATGTCAGCTATCAATATAATTATGTTTGCCATTGTGTAAGCTTTAAGAAAAACTCTTATAATGAATTGTAGGTAGCTTGGTGTTAAAATAATTAATGTAAATATGAACAAGCAATATTTGACACCTAGAGGTGTCAGTAGGATATAACTGCAGATGCACCTGGGGGCATCACCTGGCTGCAATGAGTTAATAACTCTTAGTTTTTGCACCCTTCAGGGTATACAAACTAAAATTATGTTTGATTTACTTATAGAATTTACATGCAGTTAGGTAAGATATATGGAAAGATTTCAAACTACAGATTAGTGTGTACTTACATAAGGATAAACAACAGCAGTAAAAATAAAAAAGCCTAATGCATGTCCTGACTTGCGAGGAGGTGAGCAAATTGCTGCAACATATGACCATCAATAGGTCACTGGGACGTTATGGGTTTCCAGTAGAATTCTGGAATCTAGAGGGTTTCATAGACAGTACACATGTTGAAACTATTTAACAATACAGTGATCATTGAATGAATCCCAGGCACTTGGACAGAGACGGTCATTACAGTGCTCTAAAGGAGACAAAGTTGGTCTGGCTGTTCCCTACAGGCCTATGTCTGTCCTAAATCATGACTACACAGTGTTTATGAAGCTATGAAGAAAGACATTGAAAGTATTAATTCCAAAACTTATATATTTATATCAGTGTATAATTATCCAGGATAATCTAGTGAAGAGGAAGAAGAAAGAAGAAGAAGATGGAGAAGGAGTAGGAGGGATAGAGATTAATGATAACTGGGCACCAAAAAGGCATTTGATAGAACTGAATTGTGTTTTTATTCAAAAGAATAAGAAAGATAGGCTTTCATGAAGAATTTGTTGAATTGGTTAGGCTGAAATATGAAAGAGACAGTGAAAGGATGAAAATATCTGCTATACTATTACATCCCATTGGATTCATGAGGGACAATACCAGGGTTACCCAGTTCCCCTCTCATAGTTTGCTATTTACTTGTAACTATTGGCTATCTGGTTTAGGGTATCAGATGCCAAGGGATGTATATGAGATTGCTGCTGCCACTTAAAATATCACAGTTTGCTGCCAACATTTTGCTTATTTTAGCAGATCCACATAGCAATATGGAAAAAAGGTCCTAGGGCTGTTGACAGAACATGGTTGGATGTCAGGATACAAGCTTAATGGGGCCAGAGCACAAGTGATAACCATGAGCTTTGCACCTTCAGATAGTGTTTAGACTTCAGTATCACGATTTATGAGAGTAACCTATGGTGAAATACTTGAGAATATACTTAAACAGTAATCAGGAAGGGTCTTTTGAGTGTAGAATAATGTGTGGTTGAAAAGGTATACACTTTTCTCTAAATGGAAAAGAATCCTAGTTGAAATGGAGCATGAGGTTTTAGCATTACATATGTTTAGATTACTGCAGTTTTTGTATCTGCAACAAGAGTTCATAGCACAGATTTCCAGGAACGCAGTCATTAACATAAGGCTGTAGATGATAAACTTTTTGTGGGAAGGACAAAGAACTAGGGTGGCATTGTTAATATTGACCCTTCTGAAAGAAGGGGAAGGACTGGGGATCTCTGACATAATGCATTACATGCAGATCATGCAGATGAAAATGTAACATAAATATTTCTATGCAGAGTATGAAGCAGTATAGAAATTAGGAAGTAAAATATAACAGATTAGCTGGAAAACATGTACAGATGAGGAGATGTGGATTTTGGATTTATAATGGACAGTTTTTTGAAGCTAGTAAATCACGGTTGCCATGAAGTGAGGGTAGAAAAGGGCTGCAGATTTTAATTCCAACAGGAAATAGGCATTTCAATGTGGTTAATGAGAATATGCTCTGTAAATGGAGGAATAAATAGATGGAACTGAAATGCTTTTGCCAGCTGCTGGACAATGGGATTGGTCAAAGTTGGCAGGATACTAAGCAGCTGCTGGGCTTGACTAATGATGACAGAGGGAGGTAATTCATTGACTAGGATGTTTATTCATTAATATCAGTGGTTAATGTAAACATTTACAAACTAATATATAGTGCCAGCTTGGACTACTGTGAAAATATTACTGCTTGAGCTTGTAGTTTGCATAACTTAAAACTAACAGTTCTGTTTCTTCTGTACTCTATTTAAAATATGATAATAACTCAGTAGTATTCCTTATTGGTTCTTCTTATATTTGTTAAATTACCACAGCTGAAATTTATCATTTTTTTATTGGACTGTTTACACATTTGCCTTGATAGTATGCCTTATATGCAGTTAAGCTTATTCTACTGGCCTCTGCTGAAAATGGGATGTAGTGCACAGTTTGACTTTCCTTATAAATAAATACAAATAAATAACTAAATAAATACATGTGTAAATAAATAGGAAGACTGTAAAGTGGAAAGAATAGATAAAGACAACCCAATAAGCAATAATGAGAAGGTGTAAGGTAAACAGCCAGAGACTCTTTTGCTAGAGGTTTAAGATCTTGTTGGATATTATAACTTTTAATTTTATTCTGTATGTGTAATGGTTGTGATAACTAACCCCAGTAACATTGACTCACTTAGTATTCTGAGGAAAACAATAAAAATATGATAAGATGTTATTTGTAAAAAGGATGGAATTCTAATAGAAACTGCATTCAAGCTCCAAAATATTGGGTTAAGAACAATATCTTTAAAATAATAAACAGAGTCAGGGAATATGTGCATAATTTAATTTCTACTTTTAGTTTTCCTTTTTTTTATATTCCTAGCAGATGACTAAACAACTCATAAAACAAAGAGACAAAGCATGGGAGGTCTGGGCAAAAAATAAGACAGCTCGTACTTTACTATCATATAGCCAAGCAAGAACCCTAACGAAATAATGTATCACCAAAGATAACAAAACCTACTACTCAGCCAGTTAAAACATGCACACTAATAATCCAAAACTGCACTGGAACTCATCAATCAACTGTTAAATCCAGGACAGGCTACACAGCTAACTCCAAATACACAGAAACAAAATGATGCCATAGCTAATCAGTTCAATACCTGCTTTATGCAGACAGGCCAGCCATTAACAACCAGATGACTAATCAAGCTCTTGAGGTCCTTAATCAATCAAGTAACCTCCTTGCCTTTTTCTCCTTCCAGTCCGTTCCCGCAGAAAAAATCAAAAATACCTCAAAAAATTAAAGCCGCTATAACTGCCCCTGACAATCTACATGGTAATAAAAGTATCAGCTGAGGCTATTAGATATCCAGTTTCAATTCTGATATAACAATACACACCTGAAACTTAATTAAGTCCCTTTAGTATGGAAAAAATAATTTTCATTCCACTACACAAGGGTAGAATCAATAAAGATCTTTCAAACTATAGGCCAACTGTCATTTTATCTCCCTTATCAAAAATATTAAAACATGTATTCATAAGCAACTTCTCAATTATCAAATAGATTTTTTATTTAACATTTGTTTACTAGAAAAGTTTGCATGTCTTTGTAACATGGGAGGAAACCCACATGAATGTAGGGAGGACATGCAGACTCCACACAGAAGGAACCCCAGCCAAGAATCGAACCAGAGAACCGCTTGCTCTGAGGTGACAGCACAACCACTGCATCACTGCACTGTCTCAATAAATATGAACTGCTTTTGTATTCAACTCAGCATAGCTTCCACCCTCTTCACAGTACAAGTACTGGTTTGCTGAATTCTTTGATACTGTTAACACCCACAGAAACACTTGAACCCCAGTCTCCACCATCTTCCTAACTTTTCAAAAGCTTTTGATAATGTTTCCCACCTGAACTCTTGCATAAACTCTCATCCTTAAGGATCACTGAGTCTTCTCTGCAATCGTTCCATAGTTACTTCATAAAGTGCAATAAATGCAATGTAAAATAATGCTTTTCTACCTTTTTGCCAGTAAATACTGGTGTTCCTCAAGGACCTGTACTAGACCCCATACCTTTCAACATATTTGTGAATGACATACACTGCTACAAAGAAATGCTACTCTAGTTCATATGCTGATGACCTGACTGCAATTTGTCCTGCCAAATCTTTATAAACAAAACTCCAAGACTTTATACACCAACTCTAGTTATTGATTGGAGCATGGACAAATAATGCAAAATTAATTCTAAAACCCTACAATAAAAGCTAAATTTCTCCTCTTCACTCCAAAACACATCTCTACCAACAACAACACTATTGATTATCATCTCCACCAACACCATGTTAGAATAAGTAAACCAGAAATACATTACTAGGTGACATCACACATGACCAATTGAACTTTAATCACCATGTATCACATGTGGTTAAAAAAAATCATGAAATACTAGGCATATTATGGTGAGTACAACCTACCTCACTGACATAGCCTCTAATCCCTTACTGTCAACTCTCCTGTATGTTGTCCAGTCTTCGATGAGCTTCAGGTCTCACAACTGACTATACTTGCGCAAAGTTATAATAAAGTAAGCAAATTTGCAGTAAACTATAACAACAGAACACACCACTACCTAGCCTTCGGAGAATTAAATTGGTTAGCACTATCATATCTCCTAGCATTTTCTTAGTTAACTACAATACACAGACTTCTATAAGTCAGAAAATTGCCCAGTCCTTAACAACTTAATACAAAACTACTCCCCAACAGAATTTTGCACTCTAGAGAAAAATCATTAATTTATTTTTTCTTATTTAACATTTGTTAATCAGGAAAGTCCGACTTGGAACAAAGCCAATTTTCAGCAGAGGCCCAGGGAGAAATGGAGAGATGCATGTGTTTGTAACATGGGAGGAAACTGGAGTACCCAGAGGAAACCCACATGAATGCAGGGAGGTCATGCAAACTCCACACAGAAAGAACCCCAGCCAAGAATTGAACCAGAGAACTTCTTGCTGTTTGGCAACAATGCTACAGTTGCACCACTGCACCATCCATAAATAATATAACCAAACCATCCAATACTGCAGATGAATCTCTATATTCAAATAGCATTGCTAAATTATGGGACCAATCCCTCTACCACTGAAATCCATTCAGAATGCAAACTCATGTAAAACACTTAGCCTATCAGTTCAATAGATGTGATCCTGTACATCTCAAGGTGTTTGATGTCACTTTTATCTGCAGCTTGCAGTATCATTAAACCATTTCTCTTTATTCAGAACCCTATACTCCATGATCAGTCTTCATGAATGCCTGAATAGTTTAACTAGCATCTCCCAGATACAAACATTGTTTTTGAACTTCTATCACTACTCACCCCCCACCTGTATACATCTAATATAAACCTTATGATACTCATATATTTTATATACATATATATATATATATATATATATATATATATATATATATATATATATATATATATATATATATATATATATACACAACACACACACACACACACACACACACACACACACATATATATATATATATATATATATATATATATAATTGTCTCTGGACATGTTTTATGCCCAACCTCTTAACTCTAATAACTTTTCTGCCATACCTAGTTCTTTCATCACCTCACTTCACTTTCTTTGAATTTCTACATACTAGTAACATGATCTGTTATCTATCTGACAAACCCCCCTCTACTTTCATATGAATGCAATCTAATTAACAAATGTATGTATAATTGTTAATATATATTAAGTAATGTCTGTTGATGTATATTAGAGAACATATGTTATAAAAGTGTAATGCACCGGGGTTTTTCCTCCCCTGGCCTCAGTTGGACAACCCAGTAAACAAAAGCAAAATAAAAACATAAATAAATGCTTGCCATCATGAGAGAGAGAAGAAATCCCCTTAAAACTTAGAAGGATAGGGAGTATGGTATAGATGAAGCAGAGGAAGGAAAGTGACAATGTATGATAAATCTGGTGATTGATGTGGTTGTAGCTGGCAGGATGGTGGTTAGGAAGAATGTTTTTTTTTTTCTTTTTTTTTGGTGGAGACATCAGGTTTCACAATAAACAAAGACAATCAATCTTTATGGTAAGCCAACTTTATTGACCCCTCATGGCATTTTGCATGTGGGGATAAATTATCAGGTACAGTAAGTGGAGTAACTGAGGAAATATAAAACAGACCAACTGAAATGGTAAAGATTTGCAGGATGTAGGCTGCACTATGTCTTGTTTTAGGAACTGACAAAACCAAGTGCAAATAAGAGGAAGAAAAGAGAACTATGTGATTTAGCTAGTGGCCAAGGAATTGTTTTAAGAGTAGTGTTTTGAGATATCAGTGATTGGGGAAATTCATAACATGATCAGGGACTATATTTTCCATGAAGCAATAATAGGTAAGTCACCTTAAGGAGACTGTTTTCAAAGCTGGATTACAGAATTATAATAAAGCAAGAGTGCCTGCAAATTGAAATATGTGGATGGGCATCACATGATTTGGCATTTCACTGCAATACCTAGGTAAAAAAAAAATAAGCATCCCTAGTTAGATGTAGTCAGTTTGGAACAGACTGGTAAACAGCAGATAAATATGTACATGTGAAATCTTGTCTTGTTAATATTTGCCTCATCTGTGTCAAAGCAGATTTAGAATAAGCAAAAACATCTTCAAGGACTATATTTCCCATGTCAGATTATGGCATTACCTGATTTTGAAGAGTATATAAAATAGACGGAACTGATAAATTTAAATTCAAGTTTATTTTAGTGCCAGCTGCTTCACTACCAGTACAATAAAATAATTCATTAAGGATAATAATAAATTAAATAATAACTAAACCTGAGTAATAAAAAGTATGCATTGCAATGCTGGCTGCTAATGTCACACCTGATTTGTGAAATCAGTTAGATAAGATATGTTTAAAACTGGTGATCACTGGGGACATCCTCAACCACTGAAGTGCAATGGAGCATTTACAAGGCACACTGAGATGGACCTTTAGAACAAGCAACAGCCAAATGGTGGAAGACCATAAGGTACTGATTGCCAAGTACCAGCCCAGGAGTTTCTTATAAGGAGGACCCAAGACACAAGGGGCCACACAAACTACATCTAGAACTTCTAAGCATACAAAAGCAATACACTATGATTGGGTCTAAATATCTCCATCTGTAGTTAAGCTACAGAGTTCTGCACCAATTAAAGGTAATCAGACTCTATATAAGGAAGCCACAGGTACATGGCATTATAGTCCTAAACCTTTACATCTACAAGTGGTTAGGGAAACCAGGTGGCAAATAAAGTCTGAAGCAGATCATACTCTTGGTCTTATCGACATAATAAATGTAAAATGTTTTTTGAAACATAAAGTATTTAAATAAGGCTCTGAGTAGATGTAAAGGTTTAGTAAAATTCTTTTAACAGTGTTTTTAAAGATAGTTTGTGTTTAAAACATATGTATAAATTTGTCTATTCAAATATGAATTTTGAACTTCATGTATATAAGGGGAAGTTATATATTGATGGTGTGTTCTGATGAAGTTCTGTTATTAGATTTCAGGAGTGAAAGTGAAGCAACCTGATTAAATATTTGATTACATTTCCTTGATTGCCATATGTGAAGTCCCCACTCTGGGCCAGTAATCAAGGAGCCTGAATCCTCACTACTGGCATGGGAGAGAGATGTTAACTTGGAATACAAATGGATACATTCAGTATTTCCAGATGCAGACCTCCCTACATCAAGCACAATTTCCCTTAAGGGCACACGGGGAACATACTCATCCTGGGGTCTGGGTTTCTCTTTCTGTGTCTCCCCAGGTCACCAATAAGGCTCCCCACTGGCACAGCTGCAGAGTTAAATTCTCAGCCAAATGTCCAAGCCAAGTCCTCCACCTCTCTCCCTGTGAGACCAGTGCTTCATATTCCTGCTCCAAGTGGCTGACACAAACAAACTCTTTGAGATTTAATTTTCACACACACACACACACACACACACACACACACACACACACACACACACACACGAGAAAAAGTGGCACAGATTACCCACTCTAAAAACTTTGCCCAGACTCTAAGGCAGATTCACTGCCACCAGTCAGTTACTATAAGGTTCTTCAAAGGGTTGCCCATTATACTGATTGAAGTTAATATTAATACAAATGGTAATGCTGACAAAATGGCCAGGCTTCAGGAGTAGCCAGAATTATCACCAAATAAATATATGCAAATACTGTCAAAACATAAGCCACAATGAGAAGTTTAAATTAATATTTTTAATAAATAATAAAAGAGTATACAAATGCTAAATATTTATTTATAGTAAACACCCGAGTTTCAACCACAAGAAATATTAAAATAAAATTGATGAACAGATTCATACAGATACAGAAAAAAACAGTACATAATGAATCTCACTATATTTTCCTGACTAATCTAATTCCCTGATTCACTTACTAAGGCAAGGCATGATGAAGTAGGTGAAGGATCCTTCGATTTCAGGTTCCAAGAAACAGACTTCCCAGTCTGAGAAACTCCTCCTAATAATATTGAAATATTATTTCTGGGATAGCTTACATAATGACATAATGGTCATCTGATTCTCTTTCCCACACTATCACCAACACTAGAAGCTGCCAGGATTTTAGAACTTATCTGTTACCATACATACAGATAGAGCTTTGCTCAGATCTGCTGCAGCTCCTGGAAGTAATAAAACAATTCCAAACCTCTACCCTTCCAGAGTAGCAATTAGCACCCTGCTAGAGACAATAAAGAAGGCTTCCTAACACTTGGTTTCCCAGACATTTTGTCTCTGGCTACAACCAGAACTGTAAGATACAATCTTTATGGTCTAATTTAATTTTAACTATTTTTCAAAGTAAGCTTGGATGGAGATTAACCTCTTCTCTCCCAGTATCCTCTGTTAAAACATACACATTTAATTCAGTTATAATACAATCAGGATCCACTGTTACATTTTAATGCAAATAACTTTTACAAAAAAATTTTCAACACAAGCATTTGTACAAATCAGTTTGATATACAAATGACATATAATTCTTTACAAAATTCCAGCTAGCTGTGCTGGTATATGTTACACATCTACTGCTCTTCTTCTCCTGGCATAGCTGGCAGTACCTCCTATTGTCACTCCATAGTTCATTATTTCTTTTTTATTATTACTTAAAATTTCTAACAATGCTGATCTCTTTCTAGAAACAGATCAATAAAACCTTAGTCAAGACAGTCTAAATACTATGTATGGACAGAAAACCAGACTGGAAAAGATCATAGATGTTATTTTGACTCTGATATTATTTCATTTGCATGCACACCCAGGCACTCACACACATAGGATCATAGGATCACAGGATCAAAGGAGGTTACTAGGCTAATGGCCTCAGGGCAATTACAGCCTAGCCAAGTTCAATCTGTGTTCCCAAGGGTGTCAGGTTCAAGCAGATGCTAAAATCAGCAATTATTGCCCCTGTCCAAGAGGGACATAGTTGGAACCCCTGTAGTGAATTTCCAGTTATCCAGCCAATCATCCAAATTATGCTTAAATAGGGCTAATGAGAGGTTTTGTTTAACATGTATAGGAAGCTTGTTCCAAAAGTGGGGCAACCTTTGTAAGACAAATCTGTCTCGCTAGCAAGTTCTGTTAATATCACATACCAGGTTAAGGTCCTTTGAGTGAGTGACCCATGTGCCATTTGACTTGTAAATGTGCATCATTTCCATCAAAGCTGGGTCAGAGATTGCTCTGCATGAAAGTCAAAGGTCACCTCTGAGCAGTCTGTATGACAGAGTAAAGTGACAATGATTTCAGTCTATCTGCATAAGACAGATCTTGAAGACCCTGAATTTTTTATGAGGAATCTTTGTGGTCTCTCCAATTGCTGCAAGTGTTTGGAAAGGAAAATACCAAATAGAGCACTGTACTCTATTGTTGGCCTGATGAGGAAAGAGTACAGGGGGTTATATATGAGTATGTGTGTGTGTGTGTGTGTGTGTGTGTGTGTGTGTGTGTGTGTGTGTGTGTGTGTATATATATATATATATATATATATATATGTATATATATATATATATATATATATATATATATATATATATATATATATATATATATATATATATATATATATATATATATATATAGTAACAAACGAACCACACGAAAACTAGATAAACCACAAAGTCAGAACCAGGCAAAAAGTGACAAATGAAGAGTCCAAAATATTATATTGACGCGTTTCGTTCAATTTAATCCAACATGAACTTCATCAGAATAACAGTCAATAACTAATGAACATATAAGTAGTGTTTCAAAATGTCCATGTGACTCTGTTGTCCAATAACAAACCTAAAACACTTGACCACTAATTAATACTTTAAAATCAAATAATAAATGTAATAATAATAATAATAAACTTGTAAATACAATATATACAATCTACTAAACAAAATAATACATATTTGTCCATATTCTAAGGTCTTTGTGCTTGTAAAAAACATTTAATGTTTATAACATCATTGAGCCCAGGAGGCTCATCTGCTTTGAGCAAAATTTGCCACAAAGCTTCTTTGCATTCCAATTTGATTTTAAAATTCCCCATAAATTGTGCATCATCAACTTTCTCCAAGACTGAAAATCTAAATTTCTTAAAGTTGACACAAGATGCAGCATGCCTTGCTAGTGCATTTGAACTATCACATTTCTTAATAGCTGAAATGTGTTCGTAAATGCGTTTGTTTAACATTCTTATAGTTTTACCTATATAAAATTGCTCACATGTATCACATATACTGATATAAACCACATTACGAGTTTTACACGTATAGTGTCCTTTGCAGGTAATAGTCTTGTGTAAGTGCTTCAGAAAAATACTATTACTACTAGAAATATACCTGCACTGTTTACAGTGATTACACGGAAATGTGCCAAAACTACTACCATCATAAATTGTGACAGTACTACTTTCCAATATACTTTTTATGTTAACTACTTTTTTATATGTGAACAATGGATGTTTTCCTATAATGCAACTTAAATCTTTATTTCCTAGAATTACCGTCCAGTTGTTCCTTATTATATTCTTAATACATGACATTTCGTTCACAATAGGTATTGGAAAGGCTAATTTATAATCTCTTTTAGAGTTGTGGTCACTGTTTGTAATTGCATTAAATAAACTTGTTTGGTTGTACAAAATAGGACATGCCTTGTTTTTTCTTAGCTCACCAACTTCATTAAAGATGTCTTCTAACATAAATACATGATAGCCTCTATCAGCAAAAAACTTTTTTAGTTTAAATGCCTCTACAAGAAAAACATCATCTTTACTAGTCAGTCTACTCAACCTTATGAACTGTCCTTTGACTAGTCCACGCTTCATAAATTCAGGATGCAAGCTATCATAATGCAAATATTGATTTACAAAGGTTGATTTCCTAAAAATGTTACTAACAAAGCTACATCTATCCTCACTGAAACTCAAGTGAATGTCCAGAAAATCTATCTCTTCGCCAAAATGGCCAATGGTGAATTTTAAAAAACCTGTAGAAGTGTTGAAAAATTCTACCAACTTTTCAAAAGATTCCAAATCACCATCCCATAGAAAAATCAAATCATCTATGTATCTTTTATAAAACCTGATATTCTTGGCTAATGGATGTGAATACAAGTGTTTGATTTCCCACATTGTCATTACTAGATTGGCAAAGCTAGGAGCAACCCTAGACCCCATAGCAACACCTGAAGTTTGTTGGAATGTAGAATTTTCAAATATAAAGAAATTATTCTCAAGAACTATACACATCAGGTCACAAATAGTACTGACCAAATTGTTGTTAAAATTTGTATAGCTACTCAAGAATTCTCTTAAATATTCCACCCCAATAGATTGATCAATACTTGTGTATAGAGACGTTACATCTAAGGATGCCAAATAAATACGCTTGCCATCTAATTTTAACTGACTAAGCAGTTCTAGTAAATGCCATGAGTCTCTGAGAAAAGATATTGTACTCTGGACAACTGGATTCAAATGTTTGTCCAACCAAATAGAAATAGTTTCAGTCTTGGAATAACCTGCCACTACTATTGGTCGAAAAGGTATTTTTTCACCTTGCTTATGCAATTTGGGAATGCCAAATAAAGTGGCCAAGTTAGGATATTCAACATACAAAAAATCTAAAGTTTCCCTATCAATGTTGCCTTGAGTAAAAAGATCAAGTAATGAAAGATCTATTTGTTGAAAACTTTGTGTGATAAATTCACTTGAAACCAACCTGTAACTACTAGAGTCACCTAATAACTCTTTCATACTGTTAACATAATCACTTGTGTTCATAATTACCACAGTACCCCCCTTATCAGCCATCATTACTCGCCATTCCTTCTTACTAGCCACTAACTTTAATGCTTGTGACTCTGACTCAGTTAAATTAGCGTCATAATGATGTGTCTGCTTATCCAATTTCCTAAAGTCATATTCACAAAGCTTACCAAATACAGATATAGTGGAATTTAAAAGGGGGTTGTAGGTACTTTTCTTCATATAACTGTTTTCACTGCTGACAACTTTAGTTACACCTTCAAAAATAAATTTCAAATTTAATTTACGTAGGTATAACTTTAAGTCAACTATTAATTTACTAGTGTTGACTTTGTTTGAGGGAACAAAGGAGAGGCCCTTCTCTAGTACAGAGTTTAACTCGCTAGGTAATCTTTCACCAGTTAGATTTAAAACTGAGATTTTTAGTTCTTTTTCCGATTCTTGCCCCTCCCTTTGTTTCTTGTTTGAATCCTTCCTGACCACCTTGGTGTTTTGACATTCCCTACTTTGTCTGTCAAAAAAGGACCTGAATGATACACAAATTTAGTTTTACCTAAATTTTTAGAAGATGTAGAAGAAGCAGAAGAAGAAGAAGAAGCTGCGGCATTAGAAACTACATGTGCAAATGTAGAATTAACATTACCAGTATCAACAGGCTCATTACATACATTATTGTTGTCTACAGCACCAATATTGTTAGAATTGTGATGTGAATTGTTCTCTACACAAAGCAAATCATCCTTATGATGATTTTGTTCCATACTGCCAGCAAATGTCTCTACTTCTTCCTTGTTGCCTTTTTTCTTTTTTATAGAATAGGCAACGTTGTTAGCATATGCAAGAGTATCTCTTCTAATTTTCTTCCGCTTTCGTTCAATGATAGAAGCGCGAAGCCTATCCACCTTGGCATTAATTCCAAAGTAAAGTGTAGAAACGCTATTAAAAGCTTCACAACTTCTAATATTTTTGTCCAACAATTCAACACGTTCCTTTAATGCAACTAATTCAGTTTTATAATGTTCAATTAAAGCACCCATGTATGCCAGACCAGCGTTGTTGAAAATCTCTACCAATTTCAGGTACAAACAGTCACCTTCGACTACACAATTGGGGAAATTAAAGTGTCGCAAACCTAATGGTACACATTTAGAATGCACACATTCTTCCAGGTAGAAAACCTCGTTCTGAAGCGATACACACTTCATACACGCTTTCTCCAACTGAAAAATGTCTCTTTTGCAAGTAGCAATTGAGTCAACAATTAGAGAATTCACATTCTCACTTACTTTGACTACATTGACAGTGTCTTCAGTACGTTGAAAAGGATTACCGAAATTTCGGAAAGTTTGTTGAAAAACCTTTTCGTTGTTAGCAATGTAATCCTTATTTTCGCCAGAACCGGGTGTAACCAAACCAGATGTCGAATCCTTACAAACTTGCTTGGACCCTCCCTCTGTGCGTAAAGTAGAAGAACCAGATCCACTACTCCTTGGGCTCTCAGAATGACGTGGTTTGCTGATAACAGTAGTACCGCCTTCTCCCATCTGTGGGTAAACAGATAAATTCAATAAAGACTTGACTGAGAGTCTACTCCAGCCCAACTCTTGACTTCAAAAGTTAAAACTCCATATTTTAAGGTCTTTGTGCTTGTAAAAAACATTTGATGTTTATAACATCATTAAGCCCAGGAGGCTCATCTGCTTTGAGCAAAATTTGCCACAAAGCTTCTTTGCATTCCAATTTGATTTTAAAATTCCCCATTAAATGTTTTTTACAAGCACAAAGACCTTAGAATATGGACAAATATGTATTATTTTGTTTAGTAGATTGTATATATTGTATTTACAAGTTTATTATTATTATTATTACATTTATTATTTGATTTTAAAGTATTAATTAGTGGTCAAGTGTTTTAGGTTTGTTATTGGACAACAGAGTCACATGGACATTTTGAAACACTACTTATATGTTCATTAGTTATTGACTGTTATTCTGATGAAGTTCATGTTGGATTAAATTGAACGAAACGCGTAAATATAATATTTTGGACTCTTCATTTGTCACTTTTTGCCTGGTTCTGACTTTGTGGTTTATCTAATATATATATATATATATATATATATATATATATATATATATATATACATATGGATCTAGGACGTTTGATTGAAAGATCAAATGTCCAAATCCATAACCACTGAACACACTTTAACGAAAGTGCTTTCATCGAAAAAGCGCTTTCATTAAAGTGTGTTAATAAAAAAACACACTACATTTATATCTCTGCAGGGGGGCCTCACACCCCCCTACTTTAATATTCTCCCTCCGAGACCACACTACAGTGGGGAAAAGGGAATTTTCCCTTATCTGCACCATAGTACGACCTCAAGAACAGGCATACTTATGCGAAAGTGCTTCTTCGGTGAAAAGCACTTTCCCATAAGTATGCTCACCGTAAATGGATTTGAACATTTGATCTTTCGATCAAATGTCCTAGATCCATTATATATGTGTATATATATATATATATATATATATATATATATATATATATATGTGTGTGTGTGTGTGTGTGTGTGTGTATATATGTATGTATGTGTGTAGAAAACCTTCTCAAGAGCCTTACCAATAATTAGAAAATTTGCAATGTTTATAATTGTCTAGGTCATCTATATCTACAATGGCCCTATCAGGAATAGAAGTAACAAGGCTTTCCTTTAACTCTGAAAAAAAGATTTCATTCAGAAGGGGTAGGCATGTTGATTTGCTAATAAAGTCAACCCAGCATCTCCAAGTATGATGTAACCAGCCTGGTAGACCATGCGTCTTGCATTCTGGAAATCAGAGTAAGAAAGTTATCATATCTGGGAATAGTAAATTCAAACAAAGTACATGACAGCAGTTTTCCCACAGGACATCAGAACATCCTTGGAATTTTGCCTGGACTGATGTCCAACCTAATCAAAATTTGCTTGAAAGTGCCAAACAGTAAAATCATACTCTTCAACCAAAAAAAGGCTTCAGATTGGCAAAATACTCTATAATGCTAAGCAAGCTACTACCTGGGGAAGCACTGGTGTTCTTCTTGCCACCATGGCAATCTCCCAGGACAAGATAAAGGACTCCTAGGAGACTGCTGCCAGATAAACTGAAAAATGTTTATCTAATGCAAGCCTGTCTTCAAGCAGACCAGTTTGTTGCCATTTGTATACCAGCCTTGATCATGTTCTTCTCAGTTCACAGGCCAGTTTGATGCCACCTGTGTTCTAGCCTTCATTTTGTATTCCTCATCCCACAGAACTCAAGATCATAGCATAGCTATGGTGGCCTGAGATGGGAAGGTATACATGATATGGGGTTACGAATTTGATAGGAGTGAAAGCTTTATTATAGATTTGAACTGCATCACCACGATCATTAGTAATGAACATCTGGAAATGCTTATGTAAAACAAAAGTCAGTAAGTCACAGATACCAAACATAGTGCTTTGATCCTTCAGAATCCAGTAAGGAGGTTTTCTGTGCCATGAAATCTGTTGTGTCAAATACAGTATCTCTCATATGCTGGGTTACGTGTTACTGTTATTGTCATTCTCCTTTGTTTCTTTCATAGTATTTGCTGTATTTTTTCTGGCTCCTGTTGCCTTTTATAAATTATTGAACCTTTGGAACTAAGCAAATGGAATGGTCTAATGACATCTACTTCCCTGACTATGACAGAATAAAACAGGGAAGAAACTGAGGCATGCAATAAAAAAGTTTATCTAATTGAATCCTACTACACCACTGGATCCTCTTCTCAAATGGACCTGTTAATAATTGCATGGCTAGAGAGAAAAGGGTTTAGGTGCATCATCTATATCCACAATGACTTCATCTTATGTCCTCTTATTACCTCCTATTACCTAATGCATTTGAATTGTCATACATGGAGGTAAATTTTATATGATGAAGGTATTTTGCTTCCTAACTTATTAATATATGCTTATTCTTCCCTGCGTTCATACAACACAAATTCATTGATATAATTACTTAGTGGAGAATTTGTTGAGAATCTGCTTCTATCTGACTATGTTCTTGTCCTATATTATCTCATAACTGAACTACAGTATTAGAGAAGTTAGACATATCTGTAAAACATGTTTTCTTATTTCTTTATGACACTTGTGATGTCCTCCCTCTGGGCCAGTAATCAAGGAGCCTGAACCCTCACCACTGACACTGGTAAGGAATGTTCAATTCAAATGAAGATAGATACACACAGTATTTCCAGATGCAGCTCTCTGCATCAAGACCAATTTCCCTTAAGAGTACACATGAAGCACACTCAGTCCGAGAGCTGGATTTCCCTCTCCCTCTCTGTCTCCAGGCCCCAAGTAAGACTCCCTACTGGCACAGCTGTAGAGTTGAGTCCTCAGCCGAGTGTCCAAACCAAGTCCTCCACCACTCTGTCTGTGAAACCAGTGCTCTGTGTCCCTGGTCCAAGTAGCTGACACACACACTGTTTGAGATTTGATTTGCTTACACATACACACACACACACACACACACACACACACACACACACACACACACACACACACACACACACACACACACACACTCACACACACACACATACCTGGGAAAGGCTGACACAGATTTACTAGCTATGACTCTGCCTAGACTATAAGGTAGTTACTGCCACCAGACACTTAAAAGCCAGCTTCTCTAAGACTCTTACAAGGGTACCCCATTATACTGAATGAAATTAATACTAATACAAATGGTAGTGTTTTACCAATGTGGCAAGGCTCTTAGGAATGGCCACAGTGTCACCAAATAGATAAAAGTACTCTCAAATGTTAAAATATTCTATAAAGGACCAGCCACAGTGAGAAGATTAAATATATTTAATAATAAATAATAAAATAACATGAACATACTAAATACCTATTTGCAATAAACACCAGAGTTTCAAGTCAAAGAAATATGAAAAATAACACAGATGAATAGATTCACAAAAACACAGAAAAACAGTATTCTACTAATTTCACTCTGTTTTCCTGACTGATCTAAAGAATTACTATTCCCTGGTTACTTACTAAAGCAAGGCAAGATGAAGTAGGTGAGTCATCCATCTATGTCAGGTTACAAAAACAGACTACTCTGAGACTTCAGTTTCATCTAGAACCGGTGCTAGTTGTTTGTTAACAGTGACTTTTTGACTGAACCCTAATGTATTTGTAAATGCTCAACTAATTCAGCGATTAGCACGCTGTTCTTGAAACAGCTGTTTTGGGGCTTGCTTAGTCGTTTAACTGAAACTGTACTAGTTGTTTTTAAACTGTAACTTTTCTACCTGAATCCTAATGCTAAGCAATTGCTCAACTAATACGGAGTTTTGCATGTGGATTCTTAAATTAGCTCTTTAGGGCTTGTCTTAGTCATACTAACTGAATCTGTGCTAGCTGTCTTTTAAACTGCTACTTTTTGCCTGAATCCTAATGTATTTTGTTCATACTAGAATTATAACTTAGTTATCTGTCTCAGACGCTTAATCTGAATGTGTGCTATGTTTACTATAAATGCTCAAACCATAATAGCATTGCACATGTGGAGCACCTACTCTTATTGTTTGAACATTATCATAGTCACTAGCCAAGATTCTTTCAATGCAACATGTCCCAGTTGCTTAACATTAGTCAACTAATTAATTATTGACTGCTCATTTCAATTAACACTGTGCACTAGGAACTGATTAATCAGAGTTTTACCTATATGTGCTTTGTTTTGTAATATTATGGTATTTGATAGAATTTAACTTAATTTTTTCTTAGCTGCTATATCCATTTCATTTTGCAAACTTAACTGTGTATGTTTAAAACTGTCTGTTTGTGAACTCTTGACTCTTGTACTGCCTGCTTCATTACATTTTTCTCTCTCCTTGCATGTTCCAGCTCGTGTTCCTGCCAATCCTGCTGTAACCTCCTGAATGTACCCTACCAGAAATCCATGCTAAGAACCCACAAACAAGGAAAATTTAAATCAAAAACGAAAATCCTATCTGCTCCCAGCAAGGAATTTCAGTGAAAGTACGTGTACTGCTTTAACCATCTTGCAATATTTAAAGGTAGTACATAATTTCTAGTAGGTTGCAGCGCGCTTCCCTGCCAGGTTAGCCAGCAGCCAAAACTTCCCCTTTTCTTGTCTCTTAAATAACCCTACTCTCCCTATTATATTTATACCCCTATCCTGACCTATGATAGCTCCCTCCTTCCCCAAACCTGATATTCCCCCACAGGGGACTTTGTTGCATCAAACTGACTGCCCACTAGGTGGCGCACCTCTACCTTCTTGCTGTCTCTACTACTTTACCCACTCTTTACCTTGTCTCACCTACACAGTTCCAAGACATCTCTTCCACTGCTCTTTCCCTCACTATTGTCCCAGGATTACCTACCCACATTTCACTCTACAAACACCCCATCTCTATCCCTCATAAAGCCTCTTACCTCCTTCTACTGTCTTTCATTAATATATATCTACCTACAACTCTACTTCTCTGTCAGTCTTTTAACTTCATACACATCACTACAAACTTACCTTCTGGCTCTCACTCTACTGATTGTTTTCCTCTCATTCTCCTTCCTTTGGCTCTTCCCACTCCATTCGCCCTGTGGGCTCACTCCGCTCCCCTACCCTGCCCCCAAATTCCACCCACCCCAGCACCTCTGCATTTATTCTTCACATACTCCTCCCACCCATATCAGTTAACCAATCATATTCCTCTTCTTATTACCCCTCCCTCCCATATCAATTAACTAATCATAGTCCTCTTATTACCCCTCCCACTCTTACTCCTCCCACTCCACTATACTACACACCTCTCTTCAATTAGTCGCTTTCTCTCCCCCTGTAAATCATTGTAACCACATCTACTTCTACAATTAATCTCTTTCTCTCCCCCTGTAAATCATTATCACTCCATCTACTTCTTTTGCTCTCCTCCTCAATCAGCCTGTTCACTTCCACTACATCTCTCCCTTCAATACCCCCATTCTAAACATGCCCTCCCAAATCCTATATACTATTGAGGTCCCTTGCTCCCTTCTTGTACTACTAATTCCTCTTTATTATGCTACTTACTCTTCCACAGCTCCCCCATGCCTACCTTCTACTCAAACTATCCCTTGCAATCACCTGCAACCACATCTATTCATGCACTTCCACAACATATATTCCTCTCTTATTCCTCCTAACCTACTGTACCTATTCCATCCCAAACACTTCTCCACCACAACAAAAACTTTCACTCATAAACTACTGCTAGCCTAAAACAACTTCCTACTACACAAACCTAAAGACTAAAAGCTATTCCCTGTAATGACCTAGACTTATCTGGAGATATCCATTCCAACCCTGGCCCTTGCCTCATTACTAACAACTCCTTCCCCCCACCCCCTACTTCTCCCACTACATACAACCCTTCCTCCCTCCCACTTCTTCTGCTTTCTCTCTTAACACTCTTAATTTCTTCACTATCAATGCCCAGGGCCTTAATAACAAAATACACCAAGTACAAGCTTGGATTAGCCACAACCAACCTGACATCTTAGCCATCTCTGAAACCTGGCTAAAACCCCATATTGCTGACTCTGAAATCTTACCTCCTGGTTTCCATATCCAGAGAAGTGACTGATTAAGTAAAAAAGGTGGAGGCTCTGCTCTAATCTACTCTAACCTTCTTTCCTTAATCCCTCTACAAATCCCAACTCCACAATTCAAAATTCTGAACTAACAGCTAGTATCCTACGATTAAATAAACATAAGAATATCTGCATTATCTCCCTATATATCTCCCCAGGCGACAACATCTCTACCCTTGAAAATATTCTTTACTGAGCCTCATCTGAAATAAAATTCGAAACCTACATTCTAGGAGATGTTAATATTAATTGGAATAAAATCAACTCGCCTTCCCCCTCCCTATTCATTAACCTCTACAACTTCACCCAAGTAATCCACTCAACCACTTGTCCTAACAAAAACCACCCCCAGGATCCATCATTGACTGTATCCTGGTCTCCCATCCAAACAAAATAATTCTCTCTGGCACTATCCCAGACACCTTTAGTGACCATCTCCCTGCTTTCATTAATCGCTCAGCTAACTCCACCCAATATCAACACCATTACATCCACACTCGTAATCTTAGCAACTTCAACCCCACAATTTTCTCAAACATTTTTAAACATATTAACTGGCAAATCCTAAATACTCTTCCCCTTGACAATGCTGTAGAACATTTTAACTCTGTCTTCCTAAATACTCTTAACTCCCTAGCCCCATTAAGAAACAAACGAGTCAAAGCTAATTCTGCTCCTTGGCTGTCCAAAGAAACAAAACAAATCATGCATCACAGGGACAAATCCTGGAAGCTTTACCAGAAAAATAAAATGTCTTCTACAATGCTCCAATACACCCAACTCCACAACCAAGTAAAAAAACTAATCACCTCGGACAAAAAAAACTACTACAATAAGCTTCAGTCCAACAATAATAAAAATTCAAAACAATTCTGGAAATCAGTTAATTCCCTACTCCATCCAGGGTCCAGGAATAATCCCTGCCCTGACCCTAGTATAACTGACATGGACCTGAGCTCTCACTTCAACACATTCTTTACAGAATCCATAGCTAAGCTAACCAAAACTTTCCAAAATAATAATCTGCCCAACTCTCTTTCCTCAACACTCAATGACCCTAATAACTGTATAATACTCTATCCTGGTTCTCCAGTTACCTAACAGACAGATCTCAAGCTGTCAGATGGAAGAACTGTACCTCCTCCTTCTTGCCAACACCCACCGGCGTTCCCCAGGGGTCCATCCTCGGACCCATGCTTTTCAACATCTTCATTAATAACCTTCACACTGTCATGCCTGGCACAACAGTTATCTAATACACTGATGACTCTACCTTAGTCTGTGCCGCCTCTAACCTTCCTGAACTACTGACTAAAACCCAAATAGCTTTTTCCACTACTGAGAACTGGATGCACCAAAACCATCTCTCTCTCAACTCTTAAATCTAAAATACCTCTTTTCCTCCCTCCAGGGCTTTCTCTTTTGACAAAAATGCTTTCAAAGTCCTAAGCCAAACCAACACTGCTATAGAAGTTGTCCCTTCTGCAAAACTCCTTGGCATTACCATAGATGAACACCTTAAATTCGATACCCACATACAACAAAACATAAAGAAAACCCACCAAAAGCTAGGTATGCTCAATAGGAATAACCACTTTCTCTCCAACTCCTCTAGGCATACCCTTAGCAACTACCTACCTTCTACCTTCTTTACTATATGGAGCCTCTCTTCTAACTAACCTGTCTTCTTCCAACACCTCAAAACTTGAAATTTGCTATAATAAGATCTCTAAATTTGCAACTAAATCCAAAACCTCTACTCACCACTGCCTTACCCTACAATCTCTGAACTAGCTAGAGCTCTCTAACCACCTAGACTATCTCCAACTAACCACCGCTCACACATTAATATTCCACCCAGATAAATTCCCAGCCTTAAACATCCTTCCCCCATATATCCCAAATAGATCTCTGAGATCTAAACACCAAAATTTAATCTTTATCCACAAACCCAAACGTCCTGCTGGCCATCTCCTTCTATCTTTCTCTCTAGGTAAGAAATGGAACTCTCTCCCTCCTTCACTTAGGACTATACCAAACTCAGAATCCTTCAAGACCCAACTTTTCTCATACCGGTCTTCCAAATGGAAATGTTCCTGATTTCACCCTACGTAAATTCAAGGGAATTTCCCCATTGAGCTCTCTATACTCCTTCTCCACTCTACCCTCAAACTATTATTTTCTATTCTCCAAAAACGAACTTAAGCTGACATTCACAGATTAAGTAATTTCTCTCTGTTGACTCCAAGTATGTAAATATTGTAAATATCAAGAAACCTCAGATCTTTATATTACAGACAGTTGAAACTTGCTGCACTGAATGGAAATACTTGTAATCTGTGTTCTCTATTATCTTTAATTGTGTCTTATGATGTACATTTTATACATTTGCATTTCCTGACTGTATGAATTTTATACATGTATTTCACTTTAACATTATGTAACCTTTATTGTATCACATTGCTTATGGAGCTTTTCTCCCTGGGCCTCCACTGAAAATGGACATGTTCTGGCCCAGTGGACTTCCCCGGTAATCAAACTGAAAATAAATAAATAAAAAATAAATAGTATTAAAACATAATTTTTTCTGCTGGATTACAGAATGACATCACATACATCTGGTTATCTGAATTTTGGTTCCCATACTATTGCCTTTACTAGAGGTTGCCAGGATTTAGCACAAATGTGTTACCTTACACACCAGAGCTTTGCTAAGATCTGTTGCAGTTTCTGGAAGTCATAAAACAATTTCAAACTTCCACCCTTCCAGAGTAGCAATTAGTTCACTGCCAAAGGCAATACAGAAGGCTTCCTAGTATAGACCTTTTGTCTCTGGCAGCATTGAGAACTGTAAGATACAAACTTTATGGCCTAACTTAAGTAATTTGATTTTAGGATATTTTCTAAAAGTTAGATGGGACTAAGCTTAACCTCTTCTCTTCCAGTATCCTCTGTTACAATATTACTTTCAACAGTTATAAGACAGTCTGACATGCAGATGTATTTCTTTCTTCTGTCCAGCAGGACACACCGTTGGTATATTTTTAACAGAAGCAGCTATACAACTACATTTTTCAACACAAGCATCTATACAAATCAGTTTAATATACAAATGACATATAATTCTTTACAATACACCAGCTAGATATGCAGGCATATGTTACACATCTACTGCTCTACATCTCCTGGCATAGCAGGCAATAACTCACCTCATCACATCTCTCCCCCCTTTGAAGACTCATGCTAGTTTCTCAAGTGACCCTGGAGAAACATTGCTTGAGAAGAATTTGTCTTGAGCACTCATCTGCATTGACATTGCTGACCACAATACTGTGCTGCACTGTCATGCCATATGCCTGAAACCCTATGCTTCACCTTAATAACTTGGCATTTTGCTGGCTGGCTTGATATAGCCACGTTAAGGAATTGTGATCTGTAACTACAATAAATTTACTTCCATATAGATAGGGTTGAAGTTTCTGAAGTGCCCATACTTTAGCTAGACATTCTTTTTCTACAGCAGCTGCATAACATTCCTCTCTGGGTTGGAGTCTACAGCTGAGACATACAATTGGGCCCTCTTCTCCCTTTGAATGAACATGGCTGACTGTAGCCCTCATCCTATGGTTCGAAGCTTCCACATGCACAGCTAATTCTTTGCTGTAGTCTGGACTGGCTAACACAGAGGGTCCTCCCAAAGCCCCTTTAAGCTTTTGGAATCCCTGCTCACAGGCTGGGATCCACACTACCTTGTCTGGCCTGATTTTCTTGTCCAGTCTGTGAGGGGAAAAGCTATTGTACTATGTACTATAATTGGGAACAGATTTTCTATAGTACCCACTGTCCCCAAGAATGCTTTCACCTGTGTTTTGGTAACAGGGGCAGATCATTCCTGAATAGCTTCCACTTTGGCCTGATCTTACCACTTCCCACTCTATATCCCAGGTAGGAGACCTCTACCATACTCACCTGAGACTTACTGGGCTGAATGGTCAACCCTGCCCTTTGCAGTCTGTCCAGTGCCTCCCTAACATGCCGAATGTGCTCGTGCCAGGAATGGCTGTAAATGGCAATATCATCCAGGTAAGCAAGGGCATAATTTCCTGTTCCTGCTAGGATATGATCTACCAGCCTCTGAAAGGTCACTGAGGCATGTTTTTATCCCAAAGGGCATCTTTGTGAGCTTGTATAATCTGAAAGGAGTCACAAAGGCTGACCTCTCTGTAGTGGTGGGAGTTAAGGGCACCTGCCAGTGACCCTTAGTCAGATCAGTATTGGTCAGATACTTAGCTCCACTCAGCTGCTCTAAGGCTTCATCTGTCCTAGGCATGGGGTAAGCATCTGACTCTGAGCGACTATTTAATTTTCTGTAATCCACACAGAACCTCATGCTGCCAACTTTCTTTGGTGCCAGCACCACTGGGGAGGTCCAGGGATTGCTGGACTCCTGGATTACCCCCAGTTCTAACATTTCCTGTATCTCCACCCTCAGAGTCTGTCTGACTTGCTCAGTCACCCAGTAAGGGGCCAGCTTGATAGGCATTAGGGGTCTTGTATCCAGATTGTGCTGCACCAGGTGGGTACACTCAGTTTTCTTAGTGAACATGTCCCCTGACTCCTGTAACACTTCTCAGATTTCTTGAACCTGGGTAGGGGATAGCTGCTGGGACATTGCTACTCCTTCCAGTGAGGTGTCAGTCCGAGCCTCACTGAGGAGATCATTCACCAGATCCCCCTCAGACTCCTCCTGCCATCCACTGCAAGTACTCAGCACCAGGGTCTCCCTATCATGGTAAGGCTTCATCATGTTAACATGGTACAGTTAGTGACCCTGCCTCTTACCTAGCAGTTCTACCATGTAGTTAACATTACTGACTTTCCTTACCACTTTGAAGGGCCCTCCCAAGCTGCCTGCAGCTTATTATGTCTGACAGGAATGAGAACCATAATCTGCTATCCCGCAGCATACTCTTGGGCATGAGTATTCCTGTCATGCCAGGCAGCTTTACGAATACATTTTTCACCACAAGCATCTGTACAAATCAGTTTGATATACAAATGACATATAATTTTTTGCAAAACTCCAGCTAGCTATGCTGGCATATGTTACATATCCACTGCCTTACTTCTCCTGGCATAGCTAGCAATACCTGACATAGTCAAACCACTTACTGCATAACCCAGTATCTAACCTTGTCATAGCCTAGCCAGACATACTTAGGATTGCTACACATACTGAATAAGCTAAAACGGTTAGAGAATTCATCAATGATACAACATATGACTGCTTGTTTGAGCTTTCAACATAAATGTGTGATGGTGACATTATATTTCTGATGGGTTATTATAGGCTACACAGAATCAGTATAATGTGTATGAAGGATACCCCATCAGGGGTCTATATTTTGGGATTGAAAAATCTCTTCTTTGAATGCATAATGATCGACACATACATACAGTGAATGCTGTAAACTGTGAAGAGCCACGTCCTCGAGTTTTTTCCTCTAGAAAAAATTCAGTTGGCCGTTATCGAGAGCTGCCCTTTTCTTCAATGTACAGCGATCTCGGAGTTGATATATTTAGGTGGGGGGATGTGGGGGGGTGAAGCCCCCACTTAATTAGTGTTTTAAAGTTTGATTTTTATTTTATGACCACGTGAAGTTTTTCCAGAGGAAAAGATTTGAGGACGTGGCCATTCGCGATTTACAGCATTCACTATACATGTGCTGATTATTATGTGTTTGAAGAAGAGATTCTTCAATCACATAATATAGACTCCCCCCATCAGTACCTAAGCTGAAAAGTTCCTTACTGGCCGAAGGCAGTTAGTGTTACAGTTTAAGTCATTAGAGGGCTGAAACGTTGCCTGGGATGGATCAAGAAAAAGGATGGGATAGCAGTATAACAAAGGGTTACAACAGCAGGCTATCTGCAATATTTCAGAAGACTTAAAAGAGGTAGGTCTTTGGTATATTTCTAGGTCTGTTTGTATGAACATAACAGCACTGTCTGACTGTGTTCCTAGTAGCATCAGGGTAAATGGCACTAGAGCAGTATATACTGCTGATATATAACAATAATTCTTGTTTATACAGAGGGACTTTAGTGTAGTATAGAATTCTATGTGTGTGCATATGTGTGTGCACATATTCATGCTGCATGTGTGTGGGATTGTGTGTGTTTGTGTGTGTGTGTGTGTGTGTGTGTGTGTGTGTGTGTGTGTGTGTGTGTGTGTGTGTGTGTGTGTGTGTGTGTGTGTGTGTGTGTGTGTGTGTGCATGAGCGTATTCATGCTGCATGTGTGTGGGACTGTTTGTGTGTGTGTGTGTGTGTGTGTGTGTGTGTGTGTGTGTGTGTGTGTGTGTGTGTGTGTGTGTGGGTGTGTGTGGGTGTCAGAGAGTGTATTCATGCTGCATGTGTGTAGGATTGTGTATGTGTGCATTTATGAATGCGTGCTTAAGTGTGCTGTGTTTTTCAGTGCGTATATTTAACACATGAGTGTGCATGGTGGGCTGCTATATGCAAACACCAGTTAGGACATAGTCTGACTGGTTAGCAGCAATGGAAATAACAGAAGGGAACTGCTACTTATGCAATGACCTCTCAGAAATTACCACCACCACTGGATAGCTGCGTTATGTTTTTAATTGATCTTAGGGGGTATATCTGTTTTTCACTTTTACTGCAGGCTGATCTTTAGGCAATATAATGCTGTGCATTTTATGACCACTCCTGGATTCTAACTACCAGGAAAATCTGCACAAAAAACTCAGTAAAGAATTGTGCAGTTACTATAGCAACAGTGTTCTAAAAAGAAAAACATTCATATTTCTGTCTACATGTCTTCTCTTGGATGACCATTTCAATATGTAGCATTATAAGAAACACTCCCTTTTATATGGTGCACAGTAAAAAAGCATCCAGTTAATTTTCTATCTTTATTTTTAGAAGCTATAGCAGCAGGGGCTTGGGTGACTTTTGGTTTGTTTTTGATTTTACTTGTTCCTTTTAGATAAGGTCAGATTTACAATGGGCTATAACTAGTTTATATTTGGATAATAACTAAGTTTCATTGAATTAATAATCTTAATACACAAATCTTTCTGTCAATTGAAAAACAAATTAATACCAGTTGACTTGTTCTGTATTCTGTCTGAGGAAGAAGAAACCTTCAGTCATTGCATTACAAAATTAAGTCATCATCTAGTAATGCTGATTTTGAAAATGCATATACAAAATTGACTAAATGGGGCGGCAATTCATATATAGTCTAATTTGTTACAGACATGTATAAAACATTACATCAAGGCAGGATTCTGCCAACCATAATGTCAAATGTGAAGGTGTATACAAAAGAATGAAACAGCTTGCTAGCTGCTTAATGAGCCATGCTCACATATCAGAAATACCTCACTGTCTTCATCCTTGCTGTTCTTTGTATTTAATGGGTGTATAGTAGGAATTTTCCTACAGGAAGCATATAAGGTACACGATATGGGGGAGGAATGTGTGCACTAGGCAGGGTGATGACTTGCTTTTGCTGTATAAAGCAGCAAGGAATAAAATGTATTGTCTAGGAATATGGCTTGTGCAACTAGCTATGGGAATTCAGCTGTGGCATGCAGTAGACAGACTTGCTTCTAAATATGTAGCTTGTGAGACAATGATACTTTAATGCACTTTTACTGCTTTTTATAGTCTCCTGTTTTTGATTTGGCAATCTCTCTTACAACATGTCCACTGCTATCCTTAGTTTTGTAACCCATCCCCTTTACTTAATGTGCCACATCATACTACTGACACAAATTGTATGGTGATTGGTGCACAGTTCAGTTATGTACATTATTGTACTTTCTTTGAGCTGTATAAATGTCAAAAATGGAGAAAAAAACTTTATTATGTAATGCTATTTGTAGTCTTTTTGACACTGTGCCCTTGATATTTATGTGACCCTGATATTTACCACTATACTGTCACACTGACTTTGTGCAAAACATTCATGGCAGAAACTGCTGGTGTGTACTCACAAGCCACTCCAGTGAATATATTTTTTTGTTTTTGTCTTTTTTTTGTCAGTAAGGATATGATTTGAATTTGCAGTGTTTTATCTTCATATTACCAGTATTTATACAAGCTCAAACTGTGAAACTAGGAAATGTGGAATCTGCTTTCTTTGAAGCCTGTCCACTAGTTGAAATAACGTGTACAGTTTAAAGATGGTCAAAATTAATTTTCAGTAAAATCTATCCTATCCTATCCTATCTATCCTATCCTATCTATGCTATCCTAGCTATCTATCCATCGTCACTGGCTTCAGCCCTTGCCAGCATCTATACTCCTGGTCTCCAGAAACTTTACCTGGTAGGTCCCTAGTGTTACTTGCACCAGGAGGGTTCCTCTACTGAATAATCAGCTGAACATGGTGTCCCCCTAACTCTATGCACAGGCTAGTGAGGCTAATATCCCTGCCAAGGAAGTAGAGTGAGGTGAGGCATCAGAACTTTGTCCTCCACTCAACATGGCCCCTATCTCCAAGTTAGGCACTCTCATTCACACTTCCAGCACCATCAGAAACCTGAGCCATTTATCTAACTTGGGGCACCTGGGTTATATTGAGGCCTTTATCTTTCTATGCCTCTACTTTGGCTAATAGTTAATCATTAGTCTTAAAACAGCCATAATGTACTACAAAGGCCATCATTAATATTTGTAGAATGTTTTTATTATTCCACTGGGTTAGCTTGAAACTTAACTCATTCCCCTCCAGTACAGCTCTTTTGAGCGTGTACTGTTAACTTCCAGTGGGATTGGCTTGAGTCTTTAAAAAAATGCAGTTATCACCCTACAGTTCAAACAAATATTCATATCGCTGGAACATTAAGTATTACTAGAAAACTGTAAATGGCAAACTAGTCAGGATAAATTAATCTTTACATTAGTGGCATTCATTCAGTTTGATGCTTTAAACTGGATTTTATAAGCCAAAATAAAGGCAGTGAATAATAATTTTGTAATTTTGTATAAACAGCTAATGATATCTCAGTAACCATTCAAGCAAGGCACATACTGCCAGCAGGATTTATTTCATATAGCTGTGAATTTTCATATGAGGCCATACAGTTCTGTCTGTGTTACCTGAATGTTGCGATATTAGAGAAATATGAAAATTATTACAATACAAATAAACTATACAAATAATATTCAATATCTCTTTAGCTGAATTAGACAGAGGTCAAATACCAATGCAGTTGTGTTTGCCATCATGTATGCTTTACAATGACATCTTCTGATACGTTGTATATAGCATGGTTTTGGAATTGTTAATGTATATATGAACACGCAATATTTGACATCTAGAGGCGTCAGTAGGAGGTAACTGGAGAAACAGCTGGAGGCACACTCGGTTGTAATGAGTTAAGGCACACACATCATAATTATCTTCTTAAAAATAATAATGGGAAAATGAATTCTAGCTAGTTTGCTTGGAGGTGGATTTATAAACAAGAAAAGTGTTATTTAAATGGCAAGGTTAGTATAAACAAATTGTTTTTTTTTTAACTTACCTGAGTAAGTCCATTGAACAGTAGTGCCCTTTTTCAAGGTGACCCAAGACACTGTTTAGTTAAGTCACTTGCTCAGAATCCCAAAGTAAGCAAATAGAAGTGGAAGGAATGAAAGTCTGTACCCTTTAGTTACAGGTAGCTACCAAGGTATATGTAACTATGGCCCCGCTGACTTTTCCAAAAGGCTTTTGAAGAGCTCTATCAATAAGAATCAGATCTGGGCACAGCTCATCTTATTTTATGCAATGATCATTATTCCTCTGCACTTGCATTTATCATTACATACATGGATCAACTTTGTCCTTGCAATAATGTTCTCAAATAAGCTTTACTCTATCTGTGTCCTGTAATAATGTAAATGTTACTCTATTGTATATACTGTATGTAAACTTTTACTCCTTTGCACATATTGTGGAGTTTTTCTCCCAAGGCCTCTGTTGAAAATGGGCTCACATCCCATTGGACTTTCCCAGCAAACAAATGAAAAATAAAATAAATAAAATAAACAAACTGCAAGACTAAAGATTTGAATAAAATATTCTTTTGTGATAAATTTTGTTTTGTTTGTCTTTTCCTTAGATGAGTGCATGATAAAAAGATTACCACATTTTGGTTAATATTATGAGAAGATTTTCATATCATAAAAAAGCTCACAGGTTTGTTATAGAGAAAACTACAGAGACAAATAAACTTAAAGGAATCATAATAGAAAATATGTTGATGAAGATTTATTCTCTATTACTTGCCAGCAGTTTGTCTATATGGGGAATGCATACATTTCAAATGTTTTTAAAGGTACTGGCAGTTTTTTTTAATGAAATATGTTTCTGCATTTTCTCCGATTTAGACATCATAAAATACTAGAATGCAGATGTGTACTTTGCCAAAAGGTAATTATAAAAGATCAAATGGACTTTTAATCAATTACTGCAAGCTGACTTTTAAAAGGAAGTGTTTATAAAATACATTTTTAATCTTTTCTTTCTGTCATTTGCTGGATAATCTTTGCACCCCTTCTCCAAACATCCTACTGAGCCATGCATTCCCCTGAAAGGTGAGAGTCACGCACTCATTCCCAGAGAACACCAACAGTCTTATAGCCCATTCATTATATGAGCTGAGTGAGAACCTGTGGTGCATTTGTCCTCTCAAAGTAACAGATTGGTTTAGGGATGGGCAGTCATGCTTGTGATATTGGATACTACCTAACAATGTCCTCCAACAGCTGTCAATGTGGTGCGTAATGCAGCTGCTTAACAAGATACATTTTCAAACTTTTGAAGTTCAAAATGCTACTGTCAGGGTACAGCAATAGGCTTTGACTCTGAAATATACCATTCCTTAATATTTACTAAACTACAGCAGGCTATTATTTGCACAGAGTGTAGGTACAGAAGTCTTACCAACAAAGAAGTCTCTATTTATGTTAATATACTATTCCTGCATTTCTAAGCCTTCCTTCTGAACTGACAGAAGTGAGGAAATGGATACTGTCTCAGGAGATGCTAGCATTCTTCTATTTTTATTACTTCATAAGTATCTACTAATACTTGTTTGCTTGTTTGTTTATTTGTTTGTTGTATTTTGCTCAGTAGGAGATTTGCAATGCGTGCATTGCTTTTAGGGAGATTTATGATGACATTTGTTTTAATAGGGCAAATGTAGCCAGGACACTGAGAAAAATCCCCAGGTCAGTGGAGGCAAACAGTGCTGTCTCTTTAAAAAGGGCAGGTTTCTAATAACAGTGTGTATGCAAGAACAGTTAATGATGTGTGCTTTGATAACTTCAGAAACACTATGGTACAAAGGATAATATTGTAGCATTCACAGTGAGTTATATAGAAGCAGTTAATGGTATTATATCATAAACCAGGGGTGACCACGGTGGTGCAGCGGTTAGCATTGTTGCCTCACAGCTAGAGGCTCTCGGTTCGATTTTCAGCTGGGGTACCTTCTGTGTGGAGTCTGCATGTCCTCCCGGCAGTCATGTGGGTTTTCTCCGGGTGCTCTAGTTTCCTCCCACATTCCAAAGACATGCAGTAGGTGGACTGGACACTA
>NC_056741.1:490520656-490740656 GCF_019279795.1 Protopterus annectens | reverse complement strand
CCTCAACTTTGTCAATGCCAATGCATTGGATCAGCTGGTTGACACCCCCACAAGAGGTTAAAATATCCTGGACCTGGTACTAACCAACATGAGTAGCCACCCCTATGGTGTCATCCTCCTTGGTAAGATCTGACCATAAAGCAATCAGTTTTGAAGTCACAATCTCCCCTGACCTCCTCCTGGCCAGGGTTGAACAAAAAAACTTCTCCAAAGATGACTACAACCTCCTGAGAGAAGGTATAAGCAGCTTCACAACCACCATCCCTTCAGTTGGAACAAGCACTAATGTCTAAGCCAACACCAAAAAAACTATATGAGCACCTATATAGCTGCATGGGCTCAGCAATACCTGGCTGGACCAAATCATCTTCCTCAAGGAAGAGTAAACCTGTCTGGTGGACAGCAGCAATAAAGATACTCTATAATAAAAGGAAAATTTGCCGTCCAGGACCGAGAAGGAGAAGATGCCAAGTTGGAAGCAATCTCTCCTTTGTCTGAACAAGCAAATAAGGTAACTGGTGAAATTCTCTAAGGCTAACTTTGAGTCCAAATTGGCCACATCCACTAAGGACAATTAACAATTACAAGGCCTTCTTCACATACATCCCCAATATCAAAGGAAACTCCCAAATCTGCTCTGAATTGGTGGTCAAGAATACCACATACACAAATGCCATAGATATAGCCAACCTGCTGACAGACAAGTTCAGTGAAAACTTCACACCCTCCTGTCCCCATCAGTAAACCAGGACATTCCCAGCATCTGCGCCCCTGCCCTCATCACCAGGGAGCAGGTCATTAATGCCCTCCATGGGACCAGACAACATCCCTGGCTGTGTCCTACATGAACTCAGGCAAGAGCTCTCAGCCCCTCTAGGCATCCTATTCAACCAAAGCCTGTGCACCAGCTTCATCCCAGCAGAATGGAGGACAGCCACTGTCATCCCTCTACATAAAGGTGGAGCATTTACCAACCCAGGCAATTATGGGCCCATCAGCCTAACTAGCCTGATCTGCAAGGCCATGGAATGCATTTTCATGGACTTTATAAACAAGGACATTGGCAACTTCCAAATGCTTGATTCAACTTTGAAACAGTCACCAAAGCCATAGATGAGGGGAAGACAGTGCACATCGCCTACCTTGACCTAGCCAAAGCCTTTGACCCTATTCCCCACTCCAGCATAATAGATAAACTCTCCCAGCTAAGTATCAACCTGTATGGTATCAGATGGGTAGCTAACTGGCTCACTGATAGAACCCACTCAGTCAAAACAGAGGAAGCCACCTCTAGTAGTAGACCCAGAACAAGCGGCATACCTGAAGTATCAGTCTTGGAACCTCTACTGTTTGGGATATACTTTTCTGAGGTGCAAGCCAAAAACAGTGGTCTGTGGCTGACCACGTTTGCAGATGACTGCAAGCTGGGCACTGCCATAAATTCCCCTAGTGATGTGAACATCCTTAGATAGGGCCTTACCCAAACTAATGACTGGTTCCAGAAGCATGGCTTCACACTAAATGCCAAGAAATGCATCATTATCCCCCTTTGGGGAAATGGCATCCCCTAATCACATTAATAACAATGTACTAAACATGCAATCAGTCATGAGGTACTTGGTCACCTACGTTGATAGCAACCTGACTTTTGACCACCACATTGCCTTCATTGTAAGGAAGGCTTTCTACATGGCTCACCACATAAGTAAGGGTATTTCATCCAGGAACAAGGAGGTCATAACATCCCTGTACTCCTCCCTTATCAGACCCATTATCAAGTACAATGCCCCCTTTGGCATATACCTTACCAAACATATGCAGCAGTTGGAGAGACCACAGAGGTTCCTGACCAGGAAAATCCAGGGTCTCAAACACCTTTTCTATACAAATAGGCTAAAAGCCATGTCCCTCTACTCAGTCTCATACAGACTGCTCAGAGGTGACCTCTGTGTGGCATACAAGGCCATCTCAGACTCAGCCTTGATGAAGTTGCTGCATATTCATAAGTCAAACTCTACTCATGCAACCCACATGCAAGGCCTCAACCTGGTCTGTGACATTAATAGAACTTATTGGTGGGTTAGGTTTGTGTCCCAAAGACTCCCTCATCTTTGGACTAGACTCCTTCTCCATGTCAAGAGGAGTACCTCACTAGCCCTCTTTAAGAGGAACCTGGATGACTGGATGGAAACAGAAAATATACCCTTGGGATCCCACCTGTGTCCCTGCTGGACAGGGAAAACAGGTACTGATTTTGTGGGACCATGGGTGAAATTCTTGGCTAGGCTTAAAAGGGCCTCTGGGCTAATAGCCTAGTATCATCCTATGAACCTATACTCCATCAATGGCATGGTACTTGGCCAGAGACCTCAAACTCCTCACTGGCCTCAGACATGGGTCAGGTTGAACTCAGGGAGGCTTAGGTAAGTCTGAGAGACCCTGTGAATGAGGTCAGGAGCTGGTGACAGCTGATGGCCAGCTGTAGGGAGGGGAAAAAAACATATTAGAAATATATTCTTAAAACATGTATGATAAAACACAAACACCCCTGATTAACACATTTCCCTTGATAATAGTAGCATTAACACTGAATGTGAATGTTTTCAACAGATCAATAGATAAAAGAATTACTGACTTCATACATTTGTGAATAGTGCTGCGTCCTGAGTTACTTGTAAAAGATAATAACAAACTAAAATAGATCAATGTCAGCTCATTCCTGGGTTTTAGCAAAGTTGATGATGCAATGAGCTACTAAGTCATTAAAATTTCTTGTTTAACTAGCAATTGCTTGATGATAGGGTATTGGATAATAATATTTATTACAGGGACAAGAAACAATGCATTTTGGATTATGTTGTCCTTCCTAATAAAAGAGACATGCAATATATTCCATACACAAACATATTTTTTCTTATTAATATGTAGATGCTTTAGACAAGTTGACAGTAGTCTGATAGTGAAGTTTTGCTTGTTACATAGTCTGATTATTAGAAGTTAAGGACAAGTTTAGGTCATGAATCTATATTTTAGAGAAAAATACAGAAGCATAGTGAATGGCTAACGAGTAATTGGTGAAGTACTGAATTGTCAAGTCAAAGGAAAGACCATCTGTACCAATCTAACCTTCTCCAATACATTGTAAACTTGTGGCAGGTAATATGTATTTCTGAGAATGCAGGGGGGTTTCCATTAAATTGTGGAGGCCATGGTCTTTAATGGAGCTTTATTCCCCAGGCCTCTGCTGGGGTTTCCATTAAATTGTGGAGGCCATGGTCTTTAATGGAGCTTTATTCCCCAGGCCTCTGCTGGAAATTGTCTCTGCTCTGTTGGACTATCCTGGGTAACAAATGTAAAAATAAAAGATTTCTTGCTACACACAAATTGGAAATCTGATATTCACTGTAGGGTCTTTTGATACTGCATTTTGGATCTGAAAATAGACAAGCTTGGATGATGAAATCTCCATGAGTAGACATAGAGGCAATCAAGTGCAACCTTATGTTGCATTTCATCTGCTTGTACTTGATATTTTCTATTTATGTATGTTATTTTACAAGTTGTAGGTATTGTACTGCATTCAGCTAGTGGTATTGTATTTTATATTAAGCAGAATCCTTCCATTCTTTAAAACATAAGTGTCAAGGGTATTTTTTTTTCTGCTTAAACATCCACGACATAAATGGCAGTTAGTTAACAAAGTTTGTACAGAAAGTGAACGATACAGCTAATTACATGCCTATTAATACAGAATTTAATATAGTTGCACGTTTCTGGTTGTCATATATTCATACCTGAGGGCCTGTCTGCTGCAATGCCCAATAATTTGGCAAGACTGCTGCATTTGGGATTGTGCCAGTGCAACAAGATATAGGTAGCAGAGCAGAAAAGCATTGCAAATATGAACCACAATGAGTCATTGAAAATGAAGATCTGATCACATAGGATCACCCAGTACTAACAGTTAAAAGTGTTGAAGCAAGAAAATTTGATAGACTAGACAAATTAAAAAAGGACAAATGTAATATTAATCACTGAAATAGATATACATAGTGATTACAGTGTCTTGCTTACTGAGAGGCATACAACTTACAATTCTACAACATGCAATCAGAAATAATAGGAATGTTGGGCAATGGCACCCAGATAATTCCTACAGCAATAGGAGCAGCAGAGTTAAAAAATAAGAATTTTCAGTTCCAACATGTTTCAAGCATGTTTAACTATGGTATCAATACATGTAACGTCATATGTACTGCAGAAGGAGGCAATTATGGGTGCTGATGAATGCACTCTTGGCAAACATCAAAGATTGAAGCAATACAATTTTTATAAACTGTCACTGTATTAGAGACCCTAAACTTTTGGAGAAATTAAAAACATGGAAGAGACCATGGTTTAACATCTCATGAAAACTGGCACCTCATGAATGCAATACTCATATTTCTTCTTATAATGCACTATAAAATATGAAAGATTAATACAGGTATTTAGCATGGAGATTCAACCCACGGCTGCCTGATATTTTGGTATCAAAGCCGAGTGTGCAATCTGCTGAGCCACTGACACGTAGTCATGCTTACAGCCAAAAGTAAAAAAAAGACACCTTTTCTGTGCAACTCCACAAAGTAATATTAACCCCTACAGAATGAAAATTACTTCACAGTGCTGTTTTCTCATAGCTGCTTTTTCATTCTGCTTTAATTAAAGAGGACCACTTTGCTGTATTAAATTTTACTGTAACATCCAGAGTTTACTGCAGTCTTATCACTGCCGGGTAGGCTGTTATGATACAGTGAAGTAAAATTATTATTGACAAAAATGAACTACCCAGATGTGGGTCTCTGTACCGACTCCCCTAGTCTGTAAATGATTAACCTCCAAAACTGCACTAAATTAGAAGAAAGGAAAATGCATTCTAGCATTCAACATTCAGGATGCAGAGAGCACATCTTGGCAAAATATTTTCAAAGCTGCAAAAAGACCAACATAAGCCAAATAAGCTGAGCTTATTTAAAATCTAAGCAACTTTGCCTTTCATATAACACAGATGTCTTAAAAACTAATCAAACAACTTGACACATTCCCCTTAATACAATCACAAAATCATATGGTAAAAGTCATGTGACTCATATACTCAAAATAGTAAAAATAAGTCAATAATGCATACATAGGTTCATAGATAGGTACTAGGCTATCTGCCCGAAGGCATTTATAAGCCTAGCCAGAATGTGTTGGCTTTCGCTGCCCCCTTAGATTAGTTCCCTGTGCATCTGTCCAGCAGAGCCACTGAAGTGATCCCTGAGGTAAACTTTCTGTTTTCCATCCACTCGTCAAGGTTTCTTTTGAAGAGTGTTAGCGAGGAGCTCTGCCTAATGTAGATTGGGATCTTGTTCCAAAGCATGGGAAGTCTCTGGGACAGGAATCTATCCCTCCAACATGTCCTATTTATTGTTGTGGTGAGGTTTAGATCCCTAGAGTGTGTGGCTCGAGGGGATAAGGTTTTCTTTAGGTGGTGCATGTCCATCAATTCTGGGTTGGACATGGTCTTGTATGTCAAGCAGGGATCACCTCTGAGTAGGCGGTATGAAACCGAGTACAGTAAATAATAGAAATATACTTAAACATATGTGCTTTTAAAGGCTGATTATTCTTTGAAAACATTCTTTTCTATTATATACAGAAAATCTGCTTATATAAACAACTTCTTGCACTTTAATATTTTTTGCCCATTATATATTTCAAATAATATGGTACATAACTAAATATTTAGTTTATCTGATTTAACACCCAAATATTCCATTTTATGGTACAATGCTTTGAGTTAACCATGATACTTTGTGAGGGAGGCTATCCTATGCAGTTTGTCAATAACATCCAGGCTGAAATTATTGGTGAAAGGAGTTTTAAATTTGAACCTGTAGTTAAATTTCATTTAATTACTAATGACAGTATGAAAAAAATAAGGAAAGTGGTTCAAAGTCTGATCTTATTAACATTGTTGACAGTGACAGCATTAGAGGTATTGTTAAAGACCTTTGGAAATGTCTTAATGAATGAGGCATTAGGTAATGTTATCTGTGTCAAAGCACAATTTGTTTACAAATAATTACTTGAAAAATCTGTTTCAGCTCAATTTTACATAAGAACTAAAGACATGTTTAAATGTGTGGCTTTTTCTTTTTGGAGATTTATCTATGGTGGAACCAGCATCTAGATGACATATTTTGTATTGACTTTAAGTGAAAACAAGCATTATGACTGCAAAAATACATTTGTTGTGCATATTGCAATTTACAAACACCGTGAATCTTTTTATACCAGCAAAATGAGTAGGAGATTGAACCACAGGATAAGTTAATGCATCAATGCATTTAAAAGCAGAGATAAGTATTATGCTTTAATCAAGCATTCCATTTTATATACTATTTAAAAAAAACTATTTTAATACATTGATAAAATTTAAAGAACTTAATTGCCAGATATTTTTAAATGCTAGCTGTTTACTTGGATTGAATAACAATATTAGTAATACGACCACTTTAAATTATCATATTTTTATGTATATTTATACATATATGCATTATTGGCTTATTCTGTGCATTTGACTCACATGATTTTCATGATCGAATTTAAGGCGAATATTTCTGGTTGTTTGATTAGTTCTAAAGTCTTTGTTATGCAAAAGAAGAAAGCACTTAACATAATTTAAACAAGTTAGTTTATTTGGCTTATTTCATCCATTTTCTGCAACTTTATCTTTGTAGTTTTTGGTTTCTGTTTCCTCCTGTTTTAATTTTCAGTGTATAATACTGTTTTGATAAGGCAGAAGCACATTATGGTCAAGCTGATGAGCATCAGTAGACTCACAACTGATCGCATCGAGTAGATCCAATTAAAATCCCAATAGTAAACAAACCCCCGCCAAACCTCCCAACTCACTCTTTATAGCACATCTCAATATACGTAGCATAAATAACAAAGTTGCTCAACTCCATGCTCTCTTGGATATACGCTCATTTGACATCCTATGTCTGACAGAAACTTGGTTAAAACCTGTAGCTCAAGACAATGACGTCACCCCACCCATATATAATATCTTAAGACAAGATCATATAGCCAAGAAAGGAGGGGGTAGCTATTCTATATAAAGCAGGATTTCAAGTTACTGCTTATGACTACAAATGACCTCAAGACATTAATGCCGAAATCCTTATTTCTAAATTCCAGCTTAATACTCATAAATCCATATATATCATCTATATTTATCTTCCTCCTGGTAATAACACCAACACCCTGGAAAATATCCTAAGCTGGCTATCACTAAACTTCCCACAAGAAACTATAGTCCTTGGTGAATGTAATATTGACTGGAAATGCTGTAGCAATGAACAATCTACTACCTGCATTAACCTATGTGGTTTTTCTCAAACTATTACCTCCCCAACCAGGATAAATAAACCCAATAAAAAGCAAAGTACCTTAGATTGGATATTCATAAATAACCGTCACCAAACATATGAAGTAGGGACCCTCCCTGATGATGTAAGTGACCACTCACTTACCTATATTATCAGGCATAAGACTGATATACCCTTCCCACCCACATTCAGGACAACTCAGACCAATAAAAACTTTAACCTGGATCTCTTCCAAAGTGAACTTAGGGCATGTGACTGGTCACCCATAAAATATCTCCCACTTGAGGAAGCTGTAAAATACTTTAATTCTAAATTCCTAGCCATTCTACACCGCCATGCACCAACTCGTTCTATCAGAGCTAGGACTAAGCCTGCCCTATGGCTCTCAAAAGAAACCAGGCAAAAAATCCTACTTAGAAATAAATACTGGGCTAAATGGCAAGCTACTAAAAACCCTGTAGATCAACAAACATTTAGACAGCTGAGAAATAACACAAAAAGCCATAATTACAAATAATAGAAACTAAAGAAACTTTTACTTACAACTCCAACAAACTCACCAAAATAAACCACAAAAGTTTTGGGCTAGCATTAACAAACTTCTTCACCCAGGTCACTCCATTACACCAACCCCACAAGGCACTGATCATGAGAATCCCAAGCAAACTGCCAATGCCTTCAATACCTTTTTCACAGAGGCCATTCAAACTCTTGCCAGACAGCTAGTACCTGATAGCTTAACTTTGCTAAGCTCAAGTACACTAGCCCACCCCCTCCATTTCACTTGCAACCAGTCCCAACATCATGCATTCTCACCCTTATCCAAAAACTTAAACCAACTACTCCCTCAGCTGACCAACTACCTGCTGAATATCTGCAAATAGCAGCCAAATCTATAGCCTATCCCATTTCCATCCTGATTAACAGAACCATAATCTGAGGAAACATCTCAACTATCTGGAAAATCTCTCACATTATCCCACTACAGAAAGGTAGTAACTCTAATGAATTTTCTATTTACCGCACCATAGCCTTACTTTCTCCTCTGGCAAAAATAATGGAAAAATGCATCCACAGTCAACTACTAGACCACCTAATCCAAAATAACTTACTTTCTAAATGTCAACATGGATTTAGGCCATTCCACAGTACTACCACTTCCCTATTATCCTTTTCTGACTGTATTAATAAAAACCGTAACACCAATATTCTTTCCTCTGCACTCTTTATCGATCTTTCAAAAGCATTCAATATGGTTAACCACCAGATACTTATCAATATCCTCAAATCCCTTTCACTAAATGCATCAGCTATAAAATGGTTCCAATCCTACTTAGATAATAGACAGCAGGCTGCACTATGGGACAACAATCGATCTACCCATCTCCCCATTACCCTTGCTGTCCCTCAAGGCTCCATATTAGGACCTCTTCTATTCTCAATTTTTATTAACGACCTTCACTCAGTAATTCCTCAAGCTACCTGTATACAATATGCTGATGATTCCACATTAATATGCCACTTCTGCATCTGAACTACAGTCCCTAACCCAAAAGGTGTTTAATACAGTAGAACAATGGTTTACAAAGTGCTGCCTCCCCTTGAACCCCAAAAAAACAAAACCCTTGCACTTCACCCCTACCCAGAAGTCCTCACCAGTAGATTTCACTGTCATGTCTAACAATGGTACTCTCATATCTCCCGATCCAACTACCAAACTCCTTGGAATAACAATAGACAACAACCTTAACTATGACACTCATATTAACAACACAATTAAAACTGTAAATAGAAAACTGGGCTCCCTCTATAGGATCAAACCCTTCCTTACCCCAGCAGCCAGAATAACTATTGCTCACCCCATCTAATCTCTACACTCCTCTATGCCTCACCCATTTATACTAATCTGTCAAAAAATAAACTCAACATACTTGAAAAATTCTACAATAACATTGCCAGATTTGCCACTGGCAATCCATTTAGAACCCACCACTGTTACAATTTAAAGCAGCTAGGATGGCTTGAGCTACAAAATCAGCTAAAATTTCACCAACTTACCATTGCCCATAAGACCCTTTACCAACCTACTAATACTCCAATACTTTCTACCCTCATAACCCCCTACAAAAATCTGAATACCTTACGCTCTTCAAATAAACTACTTGTTTGCATATGTAAATCCAACAACCTGGCCAGAGACTCTCTGTTCTCTAACGCTGTTGGAAAAAACTGGAACCTACTTCCCAGTGAACTTGCATCATTATCCTCAATATCACCTTTCAAATATAAACTGAAATTATACCTTATAACATACTGGTTATGCCCCTGCACTAACCCTGACTAACTTCCCCTTTCTATTACTAGCTACTGCTTCCCACTACTTCTCTGTACTAAGTCCAGTTTCCTTGCTAACAAAGAGAATTTTATCTTTTAGATAATACCAATGTTTGTAGTGATTTCATTATTATGATTTGTTAAATGTATGTGATAGATTTGTGATGTAGTTGTGGAATGAGTTGTAATCATTTGTTAAATTATGCATTGTACCAACGTTTTTATTAGAATTGTGTTCTTGGAGCTTATCTACCCGAGCCTCTACTGAAAATGGACATATATCCAGTTAGACTAGCTAGGTCAACAAATGTAAAATAAATAAATACATAAAATAAAATGTACTAGTGTAACTTTAGTACATTTAAGACCTATACACACGAGACAATATTCATAGTCCTGGGCATCACATTTTCTTAGCATTAACTGGCAAAGAGTGGTGCTACATGGTTATGCAAATCATGGTCTTTTAGGATGGCTATGAAAATGAGAACGTGTTTTAAGCACACCTCCCTATCACAAAAGCCTAATATGCTTAAGACATAAGCTATAAGGAGACAGCTGATATGCTGATAAGGGGTGTTACACATTTGTGTATCAGTACGATTCATACAGATGAAAATAAAATACATTTTTTATTGTATTTTAGTGCTTTTGTACACATGGATAAACTATTGTAGAGTCATTGGGGAAAATGTTTCATTTTGGTGCCTACTCTTACCTGGACATACTGCACTGGTGGGGGAAATATTTCATTTTGGGGCATGTGCATATTTGAACATAGTACTGAAGGGATTGCTTGGAGAAATGTTTCATTTTGGGGTTTGTGCATACTTGGGCATAGTACTAAAGGGATAATTTGGGGAAATACTTCATTTTGGTGCCTGTGCATACATAGTCAGACTGCTGAAGTGATTGTAGGGCAAAATAATTTATTTTGTATCATTTTAAGGCTTGTGCATAATTAGAAACACTACTAAAGGGGTTGCTGGGGGAAATAATTTATTTCTGTGTCAGGGAAGTGCTTGTGCCTACTTGGAGAAATAACTGAAGCAATGGCTGGGGGCAACTTTGCAGATTGCAACTCAAATATCAAAGACAGGGCATCATCTTTAACACTGGATGTGCATACCACATGGCTATTGGACTATTAATCACAAGAACACCTAGTCAGCATACACTGGTTTACAGACTTTGTTAGTTACATCTCGTTATACTTAAGGCATTTCATATTAATGTAAATAGCCTCTATGGATCTCACCTTTGTTACGCTTATTCATAAACATCTGGGAAAACCCCTATAGCATTTGTGCAAATGACTATAAATACTGGCCAAAGGTCTGGATCTATCTGGCTGAAATATCTTCCTTTGATAACTTTTAGAAGAATGAATTGCAGTCAAGATCTACATCAGTACATTATGTCACTTGCAACTACTTTCAAGGTCTTGACTATTTTTGATATAGTGATGTAGAATTTCTAATGTATTAAAATGCATTCCTGTTAATTTCAGTGTATATCCACATTCTTTGAGAAAAAATGAGTTGACACCTGACCTTTTTTAGCAGAAGCAAAGCACTAATTCAGTTAAAGGCTTTTACTCACAGTGGCTTTGAAGTTTCACTTAATTAAGCTGATAATGCTTCTTGCATATGTTGCCATGCTCTTGAATGAGAGGAAATATTTCTTTCACTGAGTTAAAAAGTTTCATGCCCTTCTTCTGGGAATATAGAAGGCTTCTTACAGTCAGAATAACTTAATTTCCTTCACCGCTGAGTGTGGTTAAATTAGTTTGGAATCCAAGAACATTCTTTATAAGCAGTCAACTCATTTAACTGTTAATGTTTTTGTGACACAGGATAGCGGAGTATGAGATGAATGCCCACTTCTAGAGTATAGCAGATTAGTGACTGTTATTACTGAATAAATTGTATATAGAAAGCGAACTTTATAAAATAATATTTTATCCCAGAAAGAATACAGCATATGTAAGCATACAAAATAAACACACCTTTCTACTCAAATTGATGTAAAGTTAGTCACAAACATATTTGGAAATATTACAGATATGATGTTCGACATGTAGGGTTAGCATTATGGGAAATGTACAGGAAGAAAGGTGATTCATGAAAAAATTCCCCAGGGCTGATGCAATTCAAACTTAACCATACAGATTATCAAATCCATCACCCAACATTGAGCTGCACCACAGCAGTTGCAGCAACCACAAATCATTTGGCTTGATGTTCCCCAGTAAGGACACTTGAAAGTACTCAAGTTCAACATCTCTTTCAATATAAAGGTTGCCAAATTGTAAGGCAGTCCCCAAGAACATATAGACTAGCAAAACCCTTAGACTGACAAATCACACACAAAGAGCATACACATAGAGCTCTGTGAAGTTAGTAGCTAGATATATGTATACACAGTGTCACACATGACCACAGTGTGAAAAACAAACAAGGCAACAACAACCATTTAATATGTAATTGTATCCTAGGAAGAAGTCCTGGATGTTATGTTGGTCAATTAGCACTCAGGATACTTATGACTGTCACAATATCTGGAGAGCGGGTATTTAAGAAGGTCTTGATTTGATCTACAGTGCTTTTCTAGTTGCATACATTTAAGAAGCAGCAGGTTCATTTGTTGAGGATGTTACTGAAGAGAACATTGTTCAGAAGAGGAGGTCTTGGAATAATTTTGGTTTGCTCTTAGTAACATAGAACATTGGGAGTAATTCTTAAAAGAGACTTTGGACATTTAATTGGTGGAGATATAAAGTTAAGTTTGGAGGTTTGTAACTGACTTAACTCATTAAGTAAATGTGGACAGAAATTTGTCATTTGCTGATATTTATAAACCTCTGACTTATTTTAGTAAATAGTGTATGAGTCCTGTTACATGTAAATCAGCTATGGTTATAGTTATTGTATATAATATGGTCTGACTAAAATGTAATATATTTTTATTGTGGATGATTTATGCAGTGGCAGGGAGAAGTCATGAGAAGTAATGTTGTTGTGTCTTAGTGACGCAAGTGTATGTGCTCTAAGGATTATTTTTTTACATGCCAGATTCAGTGACTGTGGTACTTTAATTAGAGAATACAGGATTGGCTTGTGTGAGTAACTAATCATCTGAGTAGGGTGAATTTTGTTTAGTTAGAGAGGACATGGGGATGGGAGGGAAGGATTCTAAGGTGAAAAGAAAAGTGGGGCTCCAAAACTTCACTGCAGCAAAATCTCTGAAAAGTTTGTGAGGCATTTTTGTGATGATTCTGCAAGATAGACCTGCCAAGTAAACAACTATGTTTGACTAAGAAACTGTATCAAACAATACAAGCTGCAGTACCACTTAGATGTAAGTGGATTGTACTAGAAATGGAGGACTAATAAGATAGGGTGGAACAGGAACTGAAGCAAAGGAAATCATATCAACATGCAAGTTTCACAAACTACATACAATAGTCTTGGTATGACTCCTATAGCAACCATTTTCCTACTATGTGATCTTAAGAAAATTATTTGATCGGCCATCACTCCCAGGTTACACCTAAAAGGTACTGTTTGTCTGGTGGGCTTACAAAGTTAACAAGTATTTTATCTATCTATCTATCTGTCTGTCTGTCTATCTATCTATCTTTCATTTTTACTTCCTTTCTTTCCTTTGATCTTTTTTTTCCTTTTTATAGAGCTCTGGACAACCTGGGCCATACAACACCTACTGACCAGAGAACAACAGATAATATAAATGTCCTTCTGTTAGAAACACTGGTAACTTTGAATGTTGTCATATTAATCAACCAGATGAGCAGGATGACATGCAGCAGATCTTACTTTCTCAAATGAGTAGCAAAAGGCACTGAATCTCAGATAAGAGAAGTTCCATAAAATATTTAAAGTCAGAGCAACTGCAAAATCACTGTTGAGGATGGGAGGGACAATGCCACTGGCTAATGACCAACTCTGTCATTTCTGTTATTAAAACTGAAAATGAGAGACAAATGGGGCATAGGAAAAATGACACTAAGACAGCAACTGCCAGTACAGAGTTGAAAAGTAGTTAATATTTTGCTAGAGCCATCTCCAATTTTATGAAGTAGACTACAGCATATACAACTGAAATACATTATATTACACAGAACTTTAAATTGCTGTGCCTTACTCTATAAATAATAGCAGGATGTTTGTAATTAACTAAATGTTTTGAGTTTTTTTCATCTAGAATAGCAGTTTTATTCCAAAAAGAAAACAAAGTAAAGTATGTCAGATACATGCTTGGCTGTAACTTGTGGTTATAGGTACACAACCCCCCCCACCCCCAAATAATACATAATGGCAATTAATGATGTATTATGCAATATACAAACAAAACAAAGTCAGTTTAATCTTGCAACAGCCAGACAGCAGCTTTTCTTTAAAGAATATGTAATGTTATTATAAAAACAGTGCTTAATATAGGCTAGAAGTAAACCACAGAAAAGCTCCTAGAATTGTTTTAAATGTAATAGGAAGATAGCTGAGATGACACACCCATCGGGGCCTTGAAGCATAACTTAACAGTAAAATTCAAATTCACTTTCATTAATATACTTACTAAAACACCATTGCAGAGAAAGAAAACAGACAAAATAAAATAAAACAAGTATGCATAAAAAGCAGAAAATGGACCCTAGTCGTGCAAAGAGAACTTGAATATCATATATTCAGCATATAAACTGAATATATAGGTTGACAATATTCAGCCTTGTTGTCCTTTCCCAGGGATGAACCAGTTAGCTGTTTCATAGATGGTTGTAACTGATGCTTCTTGTTCTGCATAAATATTCCTCAGGAGGCAAATAAGATGACTATACCCCAATTCTTTTAACAAATTACCACTGTTTTTTATAATCCAGCATAGCCAATAAAGCAGAAGCAACTATTTTTGTGGACCTCCCTTGAATTTTCCTTTATCCAGTAGATGTTGCCAATATTATATCTGGTGCCTCTGCCATTTATAAAACCAGCTTTTATGTTTTGCAGTTTTTACATCCATATATTTAAAAGAATTTAGTTTGCATGATCTTTAGAATTACCTTGCTAACATGTGAAACAATTGCACCTGTTTGATAATTTAAGCACTCCATGGTTTTGTGGCTAGCAACAGCGTTGCTGCCCAGGAAACTGTGTAAAGCAACACAGACAGCAGCAGACATGTACAGCTGATTACCTACAGGCAAACTAGGCCTGTGTGATTGCGTGGAATGCCAAAAGGATTGCCAGAGTTAATAATATAGTAATATATATAATCCAAACACAGAGTATCCGTAATGATCCGTAATGGTACATGGACTGCCATTTAAAATAAACAGTCAGGGGAAGTGTGTGTATTGAATAGGGACATACAGATGAATTGTAGGAATGAACACAGGGAAAAAGGACAAGTGAAATGTCTTAATGTACAGCAGAGGAGGGCATGTCAATTAATACAGTTGTAGAAGGAGCACTAATCACCTATCAACATGACAGAGTATGGACAACACAGTGAAAATGTATATTATGTGACTGTCACACAAGGTGACATAACAATGGAGAAGATGGTTTTGTGATATAAGCATCCTGACATGAACGATGGAGAGGACCTCTATCAGGGATGTTATATACATTGGGGTTAGGTGCATATTGTGAAGCTGTGCAAAATGAGTTGTCTGAAATTGACTGTAATGTCAGCAGAGGTCTCCACCAAGTGGGACACATAGTTACAAGCTCATGGACAACAGTAAGCAGAAGCACACACAATCATGGACAATCATGGACAATATCGGAATAATACCACTATTAATCCCATGTCTCTGACACAACATATGTGATTGTGAGTGAACATAGATGGTTCTGCATGAACACACATCTTTCATGAAATGTCAGCAATCTACAAGGGTAATCAAGCACACTGTCCTGAAACTGTAATGTCTACAGTAGGTGTTAAGAGGGACACTGCTATACCTGTATGTGACATTATGATCAATCCAGGCTATCTGATAGGTGTGAATGGCATATATATGGCACAATCTACACAATCTACACTATCATGAAGGTAACCCATGCCATAAATGTTATCAAATAGCTATGTATGCACTGTTTGCATCACTGGAACAGATATCACAAATGCATCTGGTATAACACCTTGATGGGGGTTCTGCACCATTAGACAGTAATGTTTATGCAACAAGAAGAATACCTAGGTATGGCCAATAAGATAAATGAGAGCTCACTGTGGCAAAGGTGGTACACTTGAGTTATGCATCCCTGAAAGATGTGTAGGAAGGTACGTATGTAATGGAGGGTGCATTCTACTCAGTTATTGGTGTGATGAAGGCTGTGAACTATGGAAGTATTATGGCCTTTGATGAGGATATCAGCACTTACTCAGTAGTTGTGTTTCATACAAGGGAGTAGTTATTACTGTGGGCACATGCTTTTGGATGTTCCACATACTATCTACCTCAGTACACAGGTCATATACCAGTTGGTCAGCTCATAGAGTTGTGATGTCTACATTATCATTGTGTTGTGCATTTATTTGCATAACATACCTTTCTGAATTATATGAAGAGACACATGACTGAACTGTCAGATTATGTGTCCCAAGGAAGTATGACCCTAGCCCTAAGTAGCACTCTACCTTCACCCGGGATGATGCCAAAATATAAACAAAATTGATGGACTTCAACAACTGCCTTAATTTCTGGTGTCAGTCCAGGGCATACCAGAATTTCTCAGCCTGGGCTTACATGGTTGACAAGCCATGCTGCTTTGATAGAGATTGTTTGAAACTCTGTCCTCTAGGCTGTCAGATACTGGCAAAGGATAGCACCTCTCTTAGGCAATGTGAAAGCAACAAAAGTTCCAACATAACATCCACTGGAGGCAAACTCAAAGTTCTGCTGCTTAATGATAGGAGTCTAAATATGAAGCTGCACTTGAGGAAATGGCCAACCTGCTAACTGAGAGACTTGGTGCAAACTTCATCCCCCTGGCCCTACCAGCCATACCCCAAATCATACCTGACACCAGTTCCCTACCTACTATCGCTAGACATTGGGTCATATCTGTACTCTCCAAAGCTATAAACCTCAATGCTACCAGATAACATCCCAGGTTGCTTACTAAGCAATATAAAACACCTAGAAGACAAAATTAGTGTCCTCTTTAACCATAGCCTGAGAATGGGCTTTGTTCCAGTGGAGTGGAAAACAGCAGCAGTAATCCCCTTGCACAAAATGGGGCGTTCAACCAACCCTGGGAACTATAGACTTATAAGTCTAACCAGTCTCATCTGAAAGCCAATGGAAATAATCATCATGGACCTTATCAACAAGGGCATAGGTGACCTTCAGACTCTAGACCCAACCTGCTTTGGCTTTGTTATGGGTAGATAGTGTTTATTAAACCTAGTAGACTTCTTTGAGAAAGTCACTAAAAACCTGGATGAAGGTAAGATAGTGCATACCACCTATCTTGATCTGGCCAAGAGTTTTGACACAATCCTCCACTTGGGTATCAATGAGAAATTCTCTCAGCTGGGGATTAACCCCTGCATCTCTAGATGGTTAGCCAACTGGCTTACCAACAGAACATATACAGTCAAAGTTGGTGACTCACCCTCTAACAGTAAAGCCATCACCAGTGGCATACAACAAGGATCTGTGCAGGACCCATTATTGTTCAGAATCTATTTCTCAGAAGTCCAGGCTAAAGTATACAACTTTTGGCTTACCAAGTTTCCTGAAGATTGTAAATTGGCTGCAATCATTGAGTCCACCGGTGATGTAAACATATTATAGGAGGTGCTAACACAGACAAATAATTGGTGCCAAAGCCACATGGTTTAAAAATAAATCCAAAAAAGTGCCATTATTTGTGTCTTTTGCAAAGCTGTGTTCTTGGCTAATTATAACATTGGCAACACCCCCTAGGTTCAAACCCATTTGTGCAAGATCTGGGAACACACGTAGATAGCAATCTGAACTTTGATCACCAAGTTTTCACAGTTTTAAGGAAAGCCTTCTACGTCATGCACCTCATGGCCATCGTATCCAGGTCTGTGGATGTTATAACACCACTGTACTCGGCCCTCATAAGAACACTAATATAGTACAATGCTCCCTTTTGCATGTACCTCACTAGATACCTGCAGCAACTGGAGAGTCCACAGGGCTTTCTCAACAAGAAAATACAGGGCCTAAAAACTATGCTATCATGTATGTGTATAAAGCCCTGTCACTGTACTGTGTATCATATAGGATGAGGTGCCTTTTGCCTGGCCTACAGGCCAGTTTCTGACCCTGCCCTGATGGAAATGCTGCACATCTGCAAATCTAATGGCACAAGAGTCACTTGCTCTAGAGATCTTAACCTAGCCTGTGACATTAACAGGACATGCTTGAGAGGCAGCTATGTCTGATAACATAAGCAAAGTCTGGTGAGAGGAAGGTGGCAAGAGCAGTGTTTGACATGCTGGTGTAAAATGCTCTCTCTAATGACAAACAAGTGCACAAACACACATACACACACACACACACACACACACACACACACACACACACACACACACACACACACACACACACACACACACACACACACACACACACACACACACACACACACACACACAGCGGTTGACTGCAGTGAGAACAGAATCCCTACCTAAGTACATGGACTAGAAACTTCTGTATTTAATGCAAAAACCACAGCACAAGTCTGACTTGGAGAGTGTCAAACAACACTTTATAATGATGACATCAGCAGTGTCTGGTGAAAGAAAGATGGTAATAGCAGTGGCCGACTTGCTGGTGTAAAATGCTCTCTCTAATGTCAGGCAAGTGCACAAACACACACACAGACATACCAGTTGACTGCAGTGAAAACAGAACCCTTACCTGTCTAAGTGCATCAATGCAAGTGGCACAGCCCTTGGAGAGTGTCAGACAACACTTTATAAGTGATGACATCAGTAGTGTATGGTGAGAGGAAGATGGTAATAGCAGTATCTCACAAACTGGTGTAAAATGCTCTCTCTAATGTGAAACAAGTGCACAAGCATGCACAAAACACACACACACACACACACACACACACACACACACACACACACACACACACACACACACATGCACAAACACCAGTTGACTGCAGTGAGAACAGAAGCTCTACCTAAGTACATGGACTAGAGAACTCAGTACTTTATGAAAGCTCCACAGCACAAGTCTGATTTTTTCAAGGCTGCAGAACACTTTATAGTGGATGACATTATTATTGGATGTTTGAGAGAAGATGTTGGGAGGCCTGTCTGAAATAGATAGCTAACCATGTATAACTGTCAAGATATTAAAGTTCTGCATATTGCCAGTTTGATGAGCATGCAATGTGTAGTATTTGCTGTTGTGTTTCCATTGTGTAGGTATACGTTAAGAGACAGCTTTATAAATTATATGCAAACAGTTGTCCACATTAGAACAACTACTGGAAAATCTGAATGTGTTTTGTGATTATAAAGATATGCATGGTCTATAAGAAAGCATTTGTTATCGATTTCTGTAGTGTAGGTTGATATATCTATGAACAAATACTGAAATACTAAGTTTGCAGTGCATGGAAGGAGTTAACAGATGGCTGAAGTGTAAATATTTATTTTAAATGCATATTTATACTACAATGACATAATTATTTATTCTACATTCACTGTGTGTTACCATAGCATAGCATGTTTAAGCGATATTGCGTGGAGGTAACTGCACCATTGAAAAGCCATTCAGTGTCACTTGGCATTGTTGCACATGCCAAACTCTGAGCAAACAGAGAGGACAAAAGGTGCTTTTTTACTTATGTGTTTTGTGTGTGATTCTATATTTTGACCAGATTAAAGGTGTTAAAATGGAATAGATAGGAAAGCAGTGAAATGGGTGGCAAGCAGGGAGAAGAACAAAGGGAAAGAAATATTGGAATGTGCATGAGGGATGTAGGAAAGAACCATAGTTATCCACTTCTTCAACAGTGTAAAATGAGAATATGTACAGAATATTAGCTGAATTTAGATTGTCACCTCAACAAAAAGGGGTGATAATATGATCATGTTGTATGGCCAATTAGACCAAATCATGAGTGTCAAGAAGACACGTGTGTGAAGTGGAGAACTATGTATGGGATAATTTTTTTTGTGGGACAGGTGTCCGTTTTATTTTTGTTTTTTACTTTGGTAATAAATCAATGTTGAGTAAGGGAAGTAGGTATTTCTGTATCAGGTAAGTAGGGTAGATGAGGAAGCAGATGCAAACAAACAAGAAAAACAAGACAAGACAAATGGACAGTGAGGGACACAAATGGTTGGGGGACACCATGATTGGGGTTAGGGAGGGGACAACTGATGCCTATGCCCATCAAACATGGGGACAGTGAGAATGTAGTCCTCACTTGCAGGACTGACATCACCGCCCCCTTACTCTGCTGGCTGTTAGAGTGCTTGACATCTTCTCCTTTGGACCATAATGGAGAGCAGCCTCTCCATCCAGCATAGGTGTGCATCAGTAGTGCTATGCATAACCCTACATACCAACCATGGCTTCACCTAGTGGGCGATAAAATCCCCACCTTTGCCAGTAGTCCTGAAGGGTACCACATCACCAGCTGCCAGGTTAGTGTTACCTGAGGCAGCAGATAGTGCAGGGACAACAGAAGCAGTACTCCCAGGTTGGGTCCCAGATGTGCTGGAGGTCTGTGCCAGAGCTGGTGGAGCAGGGGCAGGCTGAGCCACTGTGGTTAGCCTACTTCCTTGTGCTGTAAAGCATTTTGGGATTTGTCAAAGATGGATGACATGGAAACATTTTGATGGCACATAGAAAAAAAAGAGATAAGGGTTGGGGTTTGAGAAAGAAATTATAAAATTAGTACCATCATATATGATATACACTGCATTATCACAATAATAAAAGTATTTTACTTGAACTTATACTTTTTAAGTATACTTTTTAACTACTACAAACTATAATTATGGATTGCTCAATGTAATTCTTGCAATGTGCAAATGTAGCACATATACTTGGTCCAATTATACAGATTAAGGTAACAGCAGGGCATTTATGCCACTGGTATAGAAATTAATTTATGTAATATTTTTAAAGGATTGCACTGTTTTATACTTGTTACTTGTGGGATTTAAACCCACATCTGACTACACTCTTACACTTGACTACTACAGTTGGTTTGTGCTACAGATTGAAGCATGCATGCCTGCTTTTACTGTTAGGGTATGCATGCTTATTTTGCTGCAACTACATAGAAAAGAACATTTTAAGTTAAAAGCTGCAGTAGTACTTCTCTTGCGCTGTATATATAGCCCTTCCTTTCTTCATTCTCTTTAGACACTCAGCATGAGCATCTCCATTCATAGTTATCTCTGCATTAGCTGTGGAATGAAGATAAGAATACAAAAGAGCATTATCATACCAGTCTTGCCTATACGCAGCTTTCTATCTACTATAAATTGTCTTTATTAGTATACTTAGACAACTGTTGGATGTTACTAGTCCTGAACTCATCCAGTCACTGATTGAGTGTATCTTTCTTGGGCCTTTTTAGGTCAATAAAGTGATGCCTCCATTATTCGCCAGTGTGTGAAATCTCAGTCATACTGGAGACAGCCCTGGACAGACTATTTTAAGCCTCAGACTTGCACTGGGAGCAGGTATAGTCCCCCTGCAAAAAGTGGTGCTTTACAAGGAGCCCAGTAAAGATTCTAGACTCCTCAACACTCCACCTCTGCACCCTAAATTGGGCATCTTTCCTTCTACCATCAGACATGTCTAACCAGAGATAACTGCAATAGCTAGTAATGATTTCCTGCCAGTGCCTGTTATTGCATTTACAGGTAGTGCACACATCTGAACAATGATGCCAACCATGTTTGTGTGACATTAATCAGAGAACTACAGTGACAAACAGAGAGAAAAGCAGTTTGAAAATTGGAAGGTCAATCTAACACTTGGCATTAGTTTGTGGGTTGTTTGTTGCTGGAACTGTTAGGTGATTTCACTTTGCAGACATGCTGGGGGCATATATTTCATTACCTGACACATTTTGTGGTTTGACTTTATACACTGATAATTTGATTTTTACAATGTGGGATTCAAACCTATGCATAACAGACAAAACATTGTCTTCTACCTTTGCCACGGAATAAATGATTCTCAGACATAGTTATAAATTATATATATATATATATATATATATATATATATATATATATATATATATATAAATACACATGACAGATTGAAGGGTTAACCATGTATTTGTGTGATCTGCCAAGGTCCTGATTTATGCATTAATGTGTGTATGAGTCTTACTGAAGTCTGAAGACCATCCAAGGACAGATAGCACAATTATAATTAATGAAAACTAGTAGTCTGTATACCCTCAGTCATACATATAATTCATATGAGCTCCAATCCTATACATACTTAATGTTATTGCTATCTATAATTATCTTTAATGTTTTTAATGTGACATAATATAAAGTGAAATGGAACAACAGTAAAAATATTTGGGATTTCCTGTATTAGAACCCAGGGCCATCTGTAGTGCAGCCCTGCACTTTTACCTGCTGCCACAGGAATAGTTCAATAACAGTTGGATATTTCCTTATTCATTAGTAACTTCTTTGTGTTAACTGCCACACAACACCATTTAGAGTGTTTGCGCAATGCCCAATATACTTGACAGAATGTATCCATTTTGAAATTGTTGACTGACTACTTCCTCTCTGCAAGTGTTCTGGACTTGCAGGTGTTGGGGCAGGTTACTAATTGCTGCATAATATTGCTAAGCAGTGTTGCATGATGAAAAGCAAAACATGCAACAATGTATCCTGTTTGAAATCTAGAATGTATGCATCCTATCAGCAGGTGTTTTGTCTGTTTTGTGTGTGAGCCATTACTCCAAATTTGAACAACAGTAAGCATCATGCAAACAAGACAAGTACAGCTAAACTTGTTTAGACATGTGAGTAGTTTTTATTAGGTGTCATCCTTAAAAGATAATGGTGGGATTTGAACCCTGATCTTCAGATAGTATATACTGTGTGGATCAATTGGTTTAGCAGATGTACTAAACACATGAGTGATTCATAGGTGTAGTTGATGTACTGGTTATCAAAGAAGTACGTTACATGACATTTATTGTGATTATCCATTTCCCATGTTTGTGCTAAGTACTGGCATTAAAAAAAAGAAAAGAAATCTATAAAATAAACAACACTACAAACTATATGTTATTAAAGGCCCCTATCAGATCATTTATCAAAGTTTCAAAACTATGAAAGTCATGTGGTCAGTACCATATGATTGAAGTTTTGAAACTTCAAACATTTTGAATGGAGATCTCAGTACAGTGTAGAATGGGAAATTTACCATTTTCCACAATGTAGTGTGATTCTTGGACTTGGTATATTTAATTAGCAGGGAATGTGGGTGGTGCAGGGAGGATTACCCCCCCCCCACAAAAATGTTAAAAATAGATTTTTTTCAATGCTTGAAGTTCCAAAACTTTGATCATGTGGTCTCAACCATATGAATTTTGAAGTTTCAGAGCTTTGATAGTGTGAAATAGATCTGTTTGTACACATGAAAGATTTCTAGACAAGTCTGGAGTTGAACTCTCATAGCAATGAACCTTCAGTACACAATAAGGGTGTTTTATACCTCTTTGCCACAGAAATAGCTTTGCAGCAGACAATGAAAATCATTGTGTGTACAAGCAAGTGTGACATCATACACAGGCAAGACATATGCCACTTTTGCACTTCTGAGATGTTTGTACATGTATTAATTTCAGATATAGTACAATGAGTGATCACACAATCATTTATGACTATTTTCAGTTTGGGGTGAGGGGGAAAAGCCCCCCACTTAATTAGGGTTTAAAGGTTTTTGTGGTGTCCATCGGCCAAGCAAATTTTTTCCCTGGGAAAAAAAGTCACTTAGGTGGCTGTTCGCAGTTTTGAAGTTTAGCTGTCAATGTTAAACTTTCATTGATATAACAGAGAAGCATTTTCAACAGATGCAGAGGAGGTCAGATGTTCCTGAACAGAAACTGTGAAATGTGTGCTGCATACCTACGTATAAAACCTTGATAGAATTACTTCTACACTTTATAAATCTAACCTGGCTGAGACACCCACTGGAAGTAAGGGGGTCTGAACTGCAGTTGTGTTTTCCTTCTCACTACTTGTAGTCATTCACAGTTGCAATCCATTAGCATCAAACATTGGGGGAGTGCCTGAACTATGTTTACATCAACTACATGGAGCCAAGAATCTGGGATTCAACAATTTTTTATGAGATCACACATCATTTGCATTTCACTGTACTTGCAGGCCTGAATCTACACTATAAAAAGGGAACTGTATAGCTAGGGAGCCTGAAAGTGAGAAGACTTGTTTATGTGGATAACACGGAAGGAGACTGATATTCCTTTGAATTTATATGCACATAACTACTGATCTTGATAAGGTATGATTGCATTTTTCAGTTATATACTGGATATGCTCACATGTCACTTAGAAAAGAAACATATTTTTATATATGCATTAGCAAATGCTACTTTTGTTTATATGCACTTCTTGGAAATTTACTGATGGCATAGGCATTTTTGTCAGCGCATTTTACTTTCTTAGATGCACAGCCTTATTAACTTTCATTACAACTGTTTCTCTTTACACAGTTCTATTGTTATTTCAGTGACATTTAAATGTCCTATATTGCCAATGACACAGGGATGTTAACCTTCTAGGATGACTATAGACACCTCAGGTTTATATTATATGTTTGAAGACTTAAAACAACGACTAACCTTAAGTCGACACAGAAATGTTAAAGCTGCAGTTCATCGAATAGCCAAATCACCGATTTCTTTCTGAGGGACAGAAATCGGTTGTCCTTTCCATTATATCTGCCCTTTCCCCGACTGTAGTGCGATCTCAGAGTTAGAATATTTAGTTAGGGGGGTATGGGGGGCACAGACCCCAGTTTGGGGGGTGTGAAGCCTCCCACTTAAAAGTGTTTATTTTTTTGTGGTGTTTGTTGTTGGCCATTGGTTATTCGTCCGTTTGATGAGCTGCAGGTTCGAGATTGTCATGTTGACTAACGGTGAGTCGACATTTTAAGTCTTCAATTATATAATATGGACTCAACACCTATAGGGGAATGTTAGCCACAGGTAGAGGTGACTGGTAATTGCATAAAAATGAATGTTTTGTGGTAAATGTGTACACATTTTTATGACAGTTTCTTTAATAACTAACAAGTCACTGATGTTTTATCCCTTTTAGTACCAAAATGTCAGTTGCCTGTTGTTTTTGGGGTGGGGGAGCTAAGTTCCATTTCTTGTTGGCACAAACAAAATTGTTTGTACAGAGGTTTGCTTTGCTATTGCTACTCCTCTTGTTTTGGCTCAAAACTTGCTTTGTGTGTGACTGTGATATGTTACAACAACATAAATCCTTTTTTATATTTAAATATCTTAAATGTTCTTTGTTTCTCCAGTGGGTAATATTGAAAAACTACTTATGTGTTATATCTAAACAGGACTTTTATTTATCTATTTATGTATAGCATCCTTTTTTTTGTTTTATGTCACCTAGGACTATGGCACCCAAGCATCCCAATCCCCACAATCCCCTTTCAATGACCCTGAGAATTATGTAATTGTTCTTTGGGAAAAACCCGGTCCCCATGAATTACCACATTGTTGGTAGTCCACTGAACACAGAAGGCATCATAAGAGATCTGGAAACACAGGTTTACAGCAACCTCTCTTTTGACCACCATATCGCCACTGTATTCAGAAAGTCCTTCTATGTGGCACAGCTCATTACTAAGGGTTTTGCATCCAGGAGGAAAGAGGTCCTTGTCTCCCCCTACTCTTATCTCATTAGGCCAATCATCAAGTACAATGCCCCATTTGGCATGTACCTCACTAGACACCTACAACAACTGGAGAGGCCACAAAAATACCTCACAAAGAGGATATTAGGCCTTAAACACTTGTCCTATATTGACAGACTAAAAAAAACTCCAAATATTCTCTGTCTCATATTGCCTACTTAGAGGCAATCTCTGCTTGACTTATAAAGCCATGCCTGACCCAGCTCTGTTAGAAATGCTACATCTAAAGAAATCCCAATCCCTCCACACTACATGCTCCAGAGACCTCAACCTCATTACCACAATAAGCAGAACAAGCTGGAGGGACAGGTTCATAACCCAGAGACTGCCCATGCTATGGAATAGATTTCCCATACATGTCAAGCAGAGTGCCTCACTGGCCCTCTTCAAGAGAAATCTTTTTGAGAGGACGGGAAATAGAAAAATCACCCCGGGGATCACTCCAGTGGCTCTACTTGACAGAGGCACTGGGAACTAAGGTCGGGTGGCATGATGCCATAGGTGATGCCAGGGTAATCCTATGGGCTAGGCTTGTAAAGGCTCCAAGGCCATTAGCTTAGTACACACCTATGAACTTATGAACCTAAGTATTTAGGTGACATGGTGCCTTTCTGTTTGAGAGAGGATGTGGAGATATGTCTGGAAGAATGCAAATTTGGCAGCAGATATTGAACAATGTCAACACTCTTGGGGGATACAGCAGGACATATGATCAGTTGCAGCTTAGGGCCACTGATATGATTTCATCAGCCTGGAAGGCAGCAGCTGCAGTAGCATATGGACAGATGGCTACTGAGTGGGTCTGCTACAGAACCATCACTAACACCAAATGAAGAGTTCCTGTCCACTGTCAGGGATCCAGAGAGCTCAGTGGAAAGTGTACAACAGCATGTGATTGATGTTGCTGCTGCTTCAGGGAGGACAAGTATATTTCAGGAGGAGCTTCCATATAGGCTTACCTATGTCATTTGTTAAATATTTCTTGTATAGTAAAACATTGACAGCAATGCTTAAGTTTAACAATTTTTTTGGGGGGTGGAGACTAGTTATAGATTGATACAGTTAACAACACATTCTGCTTCATTACACATGGGCTTGGGTATGATGTGTTTCTGTTAAATGTATTATTAATGGACATATAAAGGCCCAACATTTTTTCACCCTAGGTTAATGCTATTATGATGATGGTGTCCCTTACATTTTGCTTAACTTCTTCCAGGACCATCCTCCCTATCAAGTGTGGAGTCTTTTGCACATGGTAAGGCAAACGTTTTTATCTCAGTAGTGATGAGCAGTTCACAGAAATATTTATTTTATCTGTTTGTGTGATGTGGGTGTCAGGATTGTGTGTGTATTGCTGTACCATCTATGATAGTGGCAGCAGTGGTAGTTTATTAGCATATATTGAACTGTAGTAGTGTAATTATTAATTTCTTTCTTGTGTTTGTTGCTTATTATCACAGGTGATCCTGACAGTGGAAGTGTAGGAGTCTTTCCTCCTGATGTCAGAGTATTGGCTGTCTCTGATGATGATGGTGGGCAAACAGAGGCATAAAGGTTGACTCTGACTGAGGTTGACATTCAGCCATCTCCTGTAATTCCACTGGACACGGCCAGTAGGCCTACACAAACCAATTCCAGTGAGACTTCAGATATTGGACAGGTGGAGGGTGAGACACTCGATAAGGATAGTGTGGTTACTGCGGCTTCAATGCCTGTTGACTATGCCCATAACCAAAGTGAGAGAAAGGTGTTATGCAGGAGGGTTGTTAGGGGTGCTCAGAAGAGGCCTGCTGTCCATCCTCCACCTGATATAGGTGTGTCTTTCCGTACCACTCAATGTATGTTTAGGGCCATTTAGGAGGTGCAGGCACATTCCAATAGGTCCTCCAAAGAAATGCTTAGAGTTGCAGATGTGGCAAAGACTGACATGTGTGACTCCCTCCACTGTGTTGCCAATTAAATGGATCAGATGAATGACACATTGGAATGGGTGGTGTCTGTGATGGAACATCTGCTGGAAGGGGGACAGCATCTATATGGGTGTAGGTCAGTTACATCATCTGATGTTAGCCAATGTGACTGTGCCCAGTCATGCTCCCATAGTGGCACTACTTCCACTGCTCCATCAGTGGTTGAGTCATCCACACAACACGCAGACATGGCAGGCCATGGATTCATCATCCTGGGCATACTCGTGAGGAAAGCTTGTCCAGCAGACATCAGTCACATTCTGGTAGCAGCAGTGCATCTGACCGTGGGTGTGGATGTGCCAGTGCAACTCCTGGCAGAGCCAGTACTCTTGGTTGAGTATAACGATGATGAAATGCCACCTTTACCATGTGTGGCTCACGCCTGTCTGACATACCAAGATGTAGAGCTAGCACAGACCTAGGCTGTGTTCTTGCAGACACTCACACACCAATTTCACCTGGAGTGCCCATACAGACACACACACATATCAGTTACATGGGTCAGTCATGAGGCTTAAAGCTCATTCTGTCTCAGCGGCCATTTGATACTTTATCCAAATGTCTGCCTGTTTCTCTGTCTTACTCAGATGTACTCACTTACCTTTTGTGTCATCCTAGGTTTCCTGCCCCCCTAACAGAGACAAACACACACACACACACACACACACACACACACACACACACACACACACACACACACACACACACACACACACACACACACACACACACACACCACCCTGTGCAAATGATAACTGTGATATATCCTTGTTTCCTCTCTTTTGGATTAAGGGATAGATAAAGAAATTGTCTGATGATCAGGGTGTATAGCTGACTTAGTACTTAGTATTTATGTGTTTGTGATGCTGTTTTGATAATTGTACGGCTTTCTTACAGGTTTTTGTAAAGTGTACATGCTTTCCACACTCTTACAGCAACAAAGCTGGACCAAACCATAAATAAAAGTGGGACAAAAACTGAGCAATAGGGAAATAGGGATACATTTTAAATATTTTGGTTTTACATAGCTAGATAGTTGATACAATCAAACCTTTTTTGCATCACTATTTTTAAGGCTTTTTAGAGGGATATGAAGTCGGAAACTGAAATGTGTGTCATTAATTTCTAACTTCTCTCTTCAATGATTTACCAGTATAAAAGCATGAGGCCAAACTGAGGGCATTCTGTGACAATAAGTACTTTTGAGAGGTATGAATGTGTGAATACCTGATGCTTGAGACCTATAACTTGATAGAGGACACGTGTATTCACATAAGTCACTGTTGTCACATGTTAAAGTCATTGCTGTAAAAATCAACCACCTTTTACTAACATATATTACTATGTAACAGTATGCAAGGATATGCTATTCATTTGTATTATTATACTTTTTTTAACAGTTCAACACTTACCTTGTAAATCCGGCATTTGCTATAGTTTTAGTTCAGGGCTGACTGTCTGATGCTAGGAGTACATAGCTATAACATGGGTAGGTAAATGTTGTGAGTGTTGTCGGTCATCAATGTTACTGTATGTATGTGTGTAGGAAAAATGTTTTAGCCCCTTATATGGTAAGTGTGCTATGCATTGCCTCTTAGCCAATGCAAGGACAACAAGCCTGCCTATGTCTGCCTACACACACAACAGCTGCTCGTTTCCCCTCTGACTCCTCACCCACGTGTGGCTGTGGTGATCTTGCCAGTGGTGGTGAGATGTGTGCCCCTTCCCCTTGTTGATCCTGCTAAAGTAGTTTTCTCAGGATGATGTTGTGAAGCATGGTACAGATGGTGAAGATTTCAGTACATGTACGCAGATTGTACTGTAGGATTCCTCCAAATGTATCTAGGCACTGAAACTGCGACTTTAGCAGCCCAAACACATGCATTATGGTATTTCTTGTTTGAGCATGTGCCACATTATAGTGTTCTTCAGTTGGTGTGTGTGCATTTCTGATGGGCGTTAACAGCCACAGCTCCAGTGCATAACCTGCATCCTCTTGTAAATGACCCTGTGGGATATCACCGCCAATAAACATCTCATACAGTTGGGAATTATGCCAGCTATGTGGGTCATGGTAATTGCCTGGATTGTCAGCACACACATTGAAGAAGATTCCCTTAGCATTACACATGACTTGGCAGTTAATGGAGTGGAAACCCTTTCTATTTATGTGCACCCTTCCATGTTCCCTCAGTGGTGCTTTGATTTCTATATGTTCATAGGTTCATAGGTAGGTACTAGACTATCAGCCCTAGGGCCTATACAAGCCTAGCCAAAAAGGTACCCTGGCTTTTGCCACCCAGGATACCTTTTGGCTAGACTTGTATAGGAGGAGCTTTGTTTCATATAGATAGGTAGTTTGTTCCAGAATATGGGAAGTCTCTGGGACAGAAATCTGTCCCTCCAGCATGTTCTGTTTATTTTGGTGACATGGTTTAGGTCCCTAGAATGTGTAGTTCAGACGGACTTGGATTTCTTTAAGTGGAGCATGTCCAATAGCTCTGGGTTTGACATAGCTTTGTATGTTAGGCAGAGATTGCCTCTGAGTAGGCGATATGCGACAGAGTAAAGCTGGAGTTTTTTTAGATGGTCTGCATAGGGCATCTGTTTGAGGCCAGTAATCCTCTTTGTGAGGTATTTCTGCGGCCTTTCCAGTTGTTGTTGTAGATGTCTTGTGAGGTACATACCAAAAGGTGTGTTGTACTCTATAATGGGTCTAATGAGTGACGAGTAGAGGGGAACAATGACATCTTTTTTCCTGGATGAGAAACCTTTTGTGATGAGATGTGCCACATAGAAGGATTTCCTGGCTACTGTAGTGATGTGATTATCAAAGGAGAGACTACTGTCCACCTGCATCACAAGGTCTCATCACACTTTTGGTGTTAAGTAGACTACCACCTATGTGGTAGCTCATGGGTACATAGTTTTTACCAAAGGGGATGACAATGCACTTTTTGGCATTGAGCTTGAGGCCATGACTTTGACACCAGGTATCTGTCTCAGTGAGGCCCTTTTGTAGGAAGCAGGATTATTCGACCCCGGATTGTTCACCTCCGGATGGTTCGACCCCAATGCATTTCTATACAATTTCATGTGTGTGTGTGTGTGTGTGTGTGTGTGTGTGTGTGTGTGTGTGTGTGTGTATATATATATATATATATATATATATATATATATATATATATATATATATATTTATATATGTATATATATATATATATATATATATATATATATATATATATATATATATATGTATATGTGTGTGTGTGTGTGTGTGTGTGTGTGTGATTTTTTAGTGGACAGTTCAAACCCCGGACTATTTGACCCCAAATATATTCTTTTTAGTACTTTATCATTAAATTATTAACTAATCAATTATTCAATAATAACACTGTTAATTTTTCATTGTAAATATATTTTTAATAATATTTTTATTTTATTTAATTATTACATTGGTTAGTATAAATATAACATTTAAATCTTTAACATATAATAACTAGTGTTATGTTTTAACATATTTTGACTACTGTTACTTTATAACATACTTTATAACCTTCTGTTTCTAGGTAAACATCTTACCCATTATGCCAACTGCTGATAGAGTACCAAAGACAAACACTAGCAAATTTAAAATCTTGGAGATGTTCACTATATGGTAACGTTAGTTAAACACTGTATATCAAGCACAACACTGAACATTAAAGGAAGTGGAACCCTTCTGCAGACGTGTGGCAGTTTATTGCCACAGTCCTCAGGTCTGTAATTTAAAACAGTCTATAAGTTCTGTAATGAAAAGTCGGCTGCAGTGACCTAAATGGAAAGAAATGCATGCAACTTAAAAGATAGTAACACGGACTGAAATCTCACAGCTTAGATTCACCGTGGGAAATGCAAATTAAAGCATTTAAGAAGCAAAAATACAGGGCTGAATTACCATTACTAATGCAGAAATCCTAGCCACAGAAAAACTAATAAAGACACCGAAGTTGATGACTTCAGAGAAAGCAAACTGGGTGAAAATAAGGTGTCTGGAAGTGACACAAGCAGCTACATTAAAAAAAAAAGTGAAAAGAAAAAAAAAAGAAAAGAAATAAGAAACTGAAGTCAGTGGTATTTATCATAATGCTGGACCTGGGAACTGCAATCTAGAAGCAAAACAAACATTCCCACTACCATAAGCAGGGGCACTTCACACATTTTTCCAGTGTAGTAAGATTATCCACAGCCCCATAATGCACTATTCTAGCAGAAGATTCTACTTCTGGATAAGCAAAATGAGATGCAAAACACAGGGTAAGAAAGGTGGGATGCTTCCTAAAATCTACTCACAGGTTCAGTAGTACTGTGAGCACCTATAACTTCCATCTATGATTTCAAGCAATTCCAGAAGTTATCGTTATACGTAAACTCCGGACTAGTTAATGCTGTGTTTAAAGTAAGTATAGTCGAAGCACATAAATAGAAAAGAAATACTTTCTAAACCAATTTTAAGAATGCTTAGACAGTCTTTCATTTCTCTTTTTGCTTTGATGTGCTTTGGCTTCACTTATGTTACATTTTTTACTGGGGTCCAACCATCCGGGGGTGAATCGGTGGGGTAAAAACATCCTGTACCCCTTTTGTAGGATGTCCACATCATTAGGAGTTTCAATTATGGCTCCTAGTTTGCAGTCATCTGCGAACTTTGTTAGCCAAAGACCTTTGGTGTTAGCATGTACTTCAGACAAGTAGATAACAAACAGGAGAGGACCCAGGACTGAACCCTGTGGTACTCCACTTGTCACTGGTCTGAAGTTGGATTTGGTGTCTGCTACTTTCACAGTGTGGGTTCTGTCAGTGAGTCAGCTGGCAACCCATCTTGTGGCATAGGGATTTATACCTAGTTTAGTGAGTTTATCTATAATTCCAGAGTGCGGGATGACGTCAAAAGCCTTAGCGAGATCTAGATAGGCAGTGTGAACCACCTTACCCTCGTCTACAGCTTTGGTGACTGCTTCAAAGAAGTCTGTCAGGTTTAGGAGACATGGTCTGCCTTTTACAAACCCGAACTGGGTGGGGTCCAGAGTTTGGAGATTACCAATGTCTTTGTTTATAAGTTCCAGGATGATATGTTCCATGGCCTTGCAGACCAGGCTCATTAGGCTAATGGGGCTGTAGTTCCCAGTGTCCATGGTGGCTCCCTCTTTGTGGAGTGGGATAACCGTTGCTGTGCACCATTCAGTGGGCACAAAGCCTGAGGTGAGGCTATGATTGAACATGGTGCTTAGGTGGGGTGCCAGTTCATTCTGTAGTTCATGTAGAACGCAGCCTGGGATGTTGTCAGGTCCCATGGATGCTCTGTTCTTGGCTTTGGAGAGTGTGGTTTTTACCTGTGCAGCCATGATTACAGGAACTTTGCACTCTTCCGGTATAGAGATGGGCCTTTTAGGGGGTGAGAGGGGGGGTAATGTTAGCACTGAACCTATCTACCAGAATGTTGGCAATATCAGTTGGTTCTGTATATTTAGTGCCATTGTGCTGTAACTCAGAGCAGATCTGAGTGTTGCCATTGAGATTCTTGACATAGCTGTAGAATGCTTTGTGGTTGTCTCTAGAATCAGTGGCTATTTTGTTTTCATAACTAGCTTTGGAGTATTTTATGTGGGATTGCAGCTTCTCACTGAGGCTGACCATGGAGTTCCTCCAATCATGGGATTTTACTCTTATTTGTAACAGTTTCTTTCTTCTGTTGTAGAGTTTTTTATGGCAGGGGACCACCAGATTGGCTTCATTCTTTTGGAGAATAGCATCTTGGTTTTGTTAGGGATAGCACGATCCGTGCACTTGTATAAGTGCTTATAAAGTGTATTTCTGTAGGATTCAGCAGTCGTACCTCTATTGTCCATCTGCATGGGTGTCGTGAAGTTTGCCACTTCTGTCTTAAGAAGCGTGAAGTTGGCTTTGGAGAAATTATTTACGGTAGTTTCCCTAATGGGGGGTGGGGGTGAGATGTGGATGTCTAGGGTGATTAGCTTGTGGTTGGATCTGACCAATGAGGAATTGACCTCTGTTGTGGAACACCGATTGCCCTTGTTGGTAATGACCAGGTCTAGGATACATGGCATGGGTGTGGAGAAGTTGATCCAAGGTTTTGACTTTATGAATTCCAGAAAACGTTGAGCAAAAGAGTTGTTACATGAGTAGTTTTCCCAGTTAATGGTGGAGGAGTTGAAATCGCCCATTATTAAGTTGTTGGGTTGTACCCTAATATTTTCCAGTGTATCGAGAAATGAGGAGTGGGAATCCTGATGCATGGTGGGGGATCTGTAGCAAGTTACAATTTGGATTGCAGTCTTGCCCAGAGTTAGTTGCACTTGGATAATCTCGGATGCATTATGCTGAGCAACTAGCCTGGAGGCGTGGATATCCTTAATGAATATGGACACTCCTCCGCCTTTAGCGTTTCTGTCCAGGTTAGGTGGCCAAAAGATGTGGTATGAATTATATAGCCTGGTAATGTAGGGGTGATCTCTGGAGCCTTGAACCAGGTCTCTGTCACTGCACAGATGTCAATGTTCTCCATTTTAAGGAGTGCCTTGAGTGAATGCATTTTGAGGTTTAGACTTCCAGCATTGAGTGGCATTACCCTCAGATTTTGCTAGCTTGTACCTGTTATGCTGGTGAATTTGTCATTTGAACCTTGCCTAAAAAAGGGAACTATAGGGGTGGCAAGAACCTTAGCCAGTATCCGGAATCCCAAGGGCGACATGAGCAGGCGATCTCTGGCAAAGCATTGTGGTCTGTTGATCGTGTCACCCCAGGCAGACAGATACTGGATCCCCTTAGAATGACAACAGAAGCTTAGCCAATTGTTGAAGTCAATCATTTTGTCCTTGTACTGTGGTATCATTCTGGGTGATGGCAGGATTCTACTCAGGGCTAGGGTCATACCTGCCTGGACTACAAGATTGGAGAGCTCCTCCATGTCTCTTCTCATGTAGTCCAGGGAGGTACATCTCAGGTCATTCACACCAACATGGACAATGTCAGTCATATTTGTACTTGTTGTGGGGTGACCTGAGTGCATGCATTATGTGGTGGATCCTGGCACCTGACAGGCAGCTGAGAGCAACTTTCTCTTTGTTTAGCCTGGTGAGTGGAGCATCAGTTTGCCTAACTATATGACTAGAGTGTTGGGTACGTTGTTATGCCTTATGGGCTGTGGTTGAGTGGCACACTGAGTTTGTGGGCTATGTGTCATTTGGGTTGTGTTGGGGGGTGGAGGTTGCTTGTGTTTCTGCTTTGGAGGTCTCTGTTGCTTGAGCAGATTTTTATTGAGAGAATGTAGGTGCATGTTTTGTGTTGCTATGTGTGTGTTTTGGTGGTGTAGGTTTTGAAATGCTATGTGATGAGTGTAGTGTGGTGCAAGTGTTTACCTTCTCCTCTTGATTATCTAGTCCAGTCTTGGTTGAAGAGAGCTTTGCTTCCAGTTTGGCTATATAAGTGCATCTCTCACAGGTTGTAGTGTTGGGTGGTAGGAGGAGAGGGTTGTCTGTGTACATGAGGCAATTGCTGCATTGCCTCAAAATGCCCAAATTCATCAGGTAGACAGGAGAAAACACTGGGAACTGAGCCTTAGACATGCCTGGATTGATGCTTATTTATTAAGTACTAAAAACTGTTTTCCTTTAGACAAGTAAGGAAAGTTGAGTGCTGTAGTAATTTGTAGCTTATTTAGTGCTTACAATGAGTTCTGAACAAGTGCTGAGCTCAAAAGAAAAACAGATTTGAGTGCTAAAACTAAAAAACTGGATAGTTCTAAGGGAAATTTTGAAGAGCAGACTTTATGGCACCGAGAATAGTTTAACCCTAGCTAAGCGACGATGCATAAAGTGTATTTTTTTTTATATAACAGCAACAAATGAGAAAACTGATTTAAACAAATTAACCAGTTAACCAATAAAAAGCTAAAAACTGAGCCCCGCTCCAGCAGTCTTCGATCAGACAACTTCTAACTGCACACTCCTGCCACTAGAGTGCAGGGGAACCTTCTCCAAAAAACAATGGTCTGGATTAGTGCTCAAGTTATACAAACAAAGCTAGATTCAGCAGGTCTGAATTTAGTCTATGCTATGGCAAACAAGGCATACCAATTTCAGAAAAAAACAGTTCAAATAAGCAGGCAGAATAAGCCTTTAACCAGAAACTGCCAGTTCAGAAGGACAGAATCTACCCTCTCCTCCCACAAGAGTGCATGCCACACCTTCTTAATGTAAAATAACTGGCCCAAAGCCCAAGTGCTTAAACCAGAACTAATACACTTTTAGAATAACAGACACTAAGCCTTCAGTCAGAAACTCCCAACTTAGAAGGATGTAAGCTACCTCTGCCACAACAGTGCAGACCACAAACCTTCTTAATGTAAAACAACTGGTCTGAAGCCCAAGTGCTTCAACCAAAGGCTTAGAATAACAGTTACAATTTAATCAGGCTACTAACAAGCAGTAATAAATGCAGCAGAATAAATGCAGTAAAGTAGGAAGAAACACAAATACAGTAAAAGCAGATGAATAAAGTTCAATCTTTTTTCATATAACAATAGAAAACAAGCAAACTGATTTAAACAAATTACACAATTAACCAGTAAAAAAGTTCAAAACTGAGCCCTGTTCCAGCAGTATTCAATCAGACAAGTTCTAACTGCACACTCCTGCCACTAGGGTGCAGGGGAACCTTCTCCAAAAACGATGGCCTGGATTAGTGCTCAAGTTATACAAACAAAGCTAGATTCAGCATGCCTGAATCTAGTCTATGCTACAGCAAACAAGGTGCACCAATTTCAGAAAGAAACTGTGTACAGTCTATGGCACCCAGTAGTTCAGGGTAGTGTACTACAGAGTAGAACTCCTGTATATTTGTGGCACTGTCCTCAGGTGTACAGGAAAACTATATGTAGTCAGTGGTGCTTTAAAGCATAGCATTCAGAAATTGATGTAAGATCCTGGGTGTGGATGCCTGCGACACCTCCAGCATACCCCCATTGGTCTCTGAAAGGTTCCTGTATCTAAAGTTCAAGTGCTAAACATACCTTTGTCTCCACCCATCTTGGTTCCCCTCAGTTTGCCCTTGGTCTGCATTGAGAATGACAGAGGTTGCAGAATTTCTGTAGTGTGCCTCTATCCACCCTGTAGAGCTCTACAGTTTCCACTTCATGCAGATTATGATAAGTTAAACTGGGTCTAAAAATCTTTCTCCTTATTGGCCATGGTCTTTTAGCAGCAGCAGCAGCAACATAGACATCAGCCTGTTGTCCATACACATGAATTAAACCAATAGAAGCCCCTAACATTCTTTCTGTGTAGACTGCTTTCTGTGGCTGTATTCCAATAGGTTTTGTAATTCACAGGGTTTGTGAAAGGCAGCTCATGCTTCCTGAACCTGAACGACTTCTTTGAGGCAGTCATCAAAGTAGTAAAGGTAGGTGGTGGTTCACACACAGCTTATCTTGACACCAGCTTTCAACACTACCCCATTCTGGAATTACAGCTAAACCTCTCTAACTACACTAAAAGTATAAATCCCACAAGATGGGGTTGCCAACTGGCTCACTGGCAGAACAGACACTGTAAAGTTAAAGTTACATCTGATTTCAAATTCTTGAAACCAGTCCAACCACAGGGTTCAGTCCTGGGTTCTCTCCTGGGACCTCTCCTGTTTCGTTTGAAGAATTTTGAAACACAGGCTAAGGCAGAAGGCCTTTGGCTAACAAAGACAGCAACTATGACAGCAAACTAGGAGCCCACAGAAGGACCTCACTGAGACAGATGCCTGGTGTGTCAGCCATGGCCTCAGCTCTCATGCAAAAAAGGTTGTCATCCCTTTTGGTAAAAAAATTCTGTACCCATATCATAATCTACCACATTGTTAATGTCGAATGTCAATGTGTGATAAGAGACTTTGGGACCCAGGTGGACAGTAGTGTCTCCTTTGATAATCACTTCTCCACAGAAGTCAGGAAATTCTTCTGCATGGCACACTTCATCATAAAAGTTAAAATCATTCAAAAAAAGAGGCCATTGTTCTCCCCCGACCCATATTAGTTAGACCCATTATAGAGCCTAATTCCTTTTTTTTTGCACCCAACATCTGCAGCAGCTGGAAAGGCAGCAACAACCTCTAAATTGACATATTACTGAAACATAACATGCCCTACATTGACTGTCTCAACTCAGCAGCTTTACTCCACTTATACTCCTCTCCAGGGTGATTTCTGCCTAACATATACAAGCTATGTCACATATAAAGCTACGTTCTACATACTACTGTAAACCTAAAAACTAACCTCTGAACTACACGCCTTAGGACCTAAACCTTGACACTACAATAAAGGAGGACATGGAGGAGAGAGATCTGTCCCAGAGAGATCCTCCCCCTGTCCATGAGACTTCCCATCAGTGTCTACCCATGTTCCTCATTAGCAGCAAATCAAGTAAAAAAGGAACAAAGGAAATGGAAAATATGAAACACCCCGGGAATACTTCTTTTGGCTCTGCTTCTTTGGGCCTGGCTCAACTTCCTTGGGTGCTCCTGCTGGTGTTGTTGTGGGGGCTACTTTGTACCTGGCTGCTTGGGCAGGCCTATACCTGCCTTACTAACCTACCTATAAAAACAGCACTAAACACACATTGTTTAACAGCTTGTTTACTTCATCATTTGCTTGTTTGGTATTCATGCATCTGTGTTGATGGAGTTGAGCAGTGCAGCCAACAATACTACAGTGTTTGCCGTGCAGTCATACAGGAATGTTTGCACAGTGAGCAGAATTGTATGTAGTGAGCAACTGTGCTATCTAATGGCTGGTGTGTGCATGCGACATCATGATGCAGTGAGCACACTTTATTAATAGACTATAGTGTCTGGATTACCGAATCTGGCTGTTCCTTCCAAATTATCATTTCAATGACTGGATAATAAACTGTCTTCTTTTCCAAAATTCCTACTCTATACTGCAAAATATAATTGCTTTATTCTCAAGGTAATTTTAATTATATAATTTTACATCAATTGATTTTTTTCAAGAATACATTTCTTATATTAGCTGCAATTGACTTCAGACTGTCTACATCAAGGTTTTGTCTCTCCATGTTGTCCAGGACTCATGTCTCACAGTGATGTAGTGACACTCATCTCTATCAGTTTTTTTTTTGTTATCACCCATTCTTTTTATCATCTAACTCTCCACCCTTCTGATCCTCACTGTATCTTCTTCTTTTTTCTCTCTGTCCACTCTTCCCAATCTGTCTTCATCTTTCATTTCTATTCTGAACAGATTTCCAATTTTCTTTTAAATATTTTTCTATATGTATTATTCATTGCTCATTTATGTATTTATTATTTATTATTTTATTGTTATGATATATTATTATTTATATATATATATATATTATATATATATATATTATATATATATATATATATATATATATATATATATATATATATATATATATATATATATATATATATATATATATATAATATGTGTGTGTGATATTATATATATCTCAAAACTCCCCTGGTTTATAATGATAAACTACTAACTAACTCCTTTCCTTATATCCCCAACCTCCTTTATGTTAACTCTATCCCTACCAATTTATATTTGAATACATAATACTCCTTATATTCATCCAAATAAATGAATAAATACATTTCCTTATCCTTTATGTACTTCTGTTTCTCCATCTTGAAAATTTTGTTCTATTGTCTCCATTTTCACTTCTTTATTGCCTTTTATCTTCCTCTTCATCTTCTTATTCCTTTTCTCTCACCAATAAGTTGAATTTTCTGTTTTAAGTTTTTCTGTTACATAGTATTAAGATACTAATCTGTAAACCTCCTGAGAGTCTGGTCCCAATATTTCAAATCAACTTTTTATTTCAAAAAATATAAACTTTGATTTGCTGCTTTTTAAATTAAATTTTATTTTTAAGAATATATTTTTAAAACTGGTTCTCAGAAGATGGTTTGGTTTTTTAATTTTAAGATGGAACTTTGAGGTTGCTTATAGAGTTGATTGTATGGGAGACAGTAAAGAATGGTAATGGGTGGTTATGGAAGAGATGGATGGTGCTTGGTGCTAGATGAGAGATGGTGGTGATATTAGAAGAAGATGAAGAATGAAGCTTAGAAAGCTTATGGATGAGAAGATGGGAAGATGGAGAATTGGATTGATAGTGTATGAGAGCAGAAAATCTGAACCATATTAGATATGGATCATAGACAGGTGGTCGTATCATTCAAATATGAGCAAGATAATGATTCAGGGGTCATATTATGGACCAAATAAAGAAGAGGCATTGAATGAATAGTTAACATAGATAGGAAGTGAAAAAGGTGGGGGATTTCAAGGTAGTGGTGGATTTTACCTTGGTATTAGAGATAGAGAGAAACAAATTATTTTGAGCTTTGGAGTTCCACAGAAGAAGCCAAAGGTTATTGCAAAAAGGGATGAACTGTGAGAATGAAGAAACTGCAGGTAAGGAACACAGTGTTGGAGAAAAAAAGGATGGAAGTGAGACTTACAGTTTCTAAAGATGAAATGATGCAATCCAGGAGGCTTCATAGGATTCTAATGGACAGGGAGACAATGAAGGAAGTGATGAGAATGAGATTGATGGAAGGGTCATGTTTGACCAAGGCATGGTCAAATTATACTGTAATTGGAGGTTGGAGAAGAGTGTATGGATGGAATTTGGGTCATGTCATTGGAGGGATGAAGTACAGACTCTTTGGTTGCAGAATATGGTAACTGAGGTGATGGTAAATAATGATGACGGAGCTGAAAAAAGCGGGAAGGAAAAACTGGAATAGAATGAAAGCAGCATGGAGAGGATTCTTAATAAATCAGAGGGGGATAATGAGAAAATGTAATGAAAAGAAGATGAGGTTTGGAATAGTTGTTGTGAGAAAACCTCATCAGAGGGATGGTAGAAGTAAAGGACAGGAAGAAGTGGAAATAGTAAAACTAAATCTAAGCTGGAGCTGGCATGTAGAAGTGGGGGAGGGGTTAGAGACAAGAATGACAGATATTAAATATCACTAAGGAAAACTGAGAACCACAAGCAGAAGGCATAAGTAGAAAGACTGAAGACTGATGATGTGTGGGCTGAGTGTGTGCAATACAGGATGATACATTGAAAAATAAAGGACTGAGGGAATGGTAGATGCTATTAGGTGCATGATGGGAAGAAAAGAGGAAAGAGACAGTGACCATTTTCTTCCTGGATGCAAGACCCTTAGTAATGATATGTGCCACATAGAAGGACTTTCTGACCACAGTGGCAACATGGTGGTCAAAAGAGAGGTTGCTGTCAACCTGTGTTCCCAGATCTTTTATAACGCCTTCTGTGTTCAGTGGACTACCATCATTACGGTAATTTAAGGGAACTGAGTTTTTCCCAAGGGTGATGACGACAGATTTTTTGGCATTGAGCTTAAGGCCATGGTTCTGACACCAGTTGTTGGTCTCATTGAGGCCTTTCTGTAGGATGTCAACATCACTTGGGGAGTTAATAATAGCTCCTAACTTGCAATCGTCTGCAAACTTTGTCAGCCAGAGTCCCTTCATGTTGGCCTGGACTTCAGAGAAGTAGATACCAAACAGGAGAGGACCCAGGATCGAACCCTGTGGGTCGGCAATCTGACTAGGAGTCAGCTACTTTCACACTGTTGGTTCTATCTGTGGGCAAGTTTGCAACCCACCTAGTGATATAGGGGTTGATGCCTAGCTTAGTGAGTTTTTCTATGATTCCTGAGTGGGGAATGGTATCAAAGGCCTTGACTAGATCAGGTAGGCTGTATGAACCACCTTCTCTTCATCCACAGCGTTGGTGACTGACTCAAAGAAGTTGACCATGTTGAGCAGGCATGATCTACCCTTCACAAAACCAAACTGTGTAGGATCCAGAGTTTGGAGATTCTCTATATCCTTGTTTATTAGGTCCATGATAATACATTCCATAGCTTTGCATATCAGACTAATGGGGAGATAATTCTCGGGATCTGTAGTCTCTCCTCCTTTGTGGAGAGGGATGACTGTAGCAGTGCACCATTCAGTAGGGACAAAGCCTGAGGTGAGGCTGTGATTGAACAGGGCACACAGGTGAAGTGCCAGGGATATTGTCAGGTCCCATAGAAGCTGTATTCTTGGCCTTGGACAGTGCTGTTTTAACATGTGCAGCAGTAATACTGGGTGCCTGGCAATCTACTGGTATTGTGATTGGTCCCTTGGGGAAGGAGAGAGGGGTAAAGTTAGCACTCACTCTGTCGGCCAGTATATTGGTAATATCTGTTGGCTTGGTATAGGAGGTACCAATGTGAGGTACCTCAGAGCAAATGTGGGTATTGCCATGGAGATTCTTTACATAACTATAGAGGGCCTTGTGGTTGTCTTTACTATCTGCTGCAATTCTGTTTTCATAGCTAGCTTTAGAGGATTTGATGAGGGATCTCAACCTTTTGTTGAGGCTGATAAGGGAGTCTATCCAGTCTTAGGACTTCACCTTATTTCACATCAATTTCCTCCTTCTGTTGTAGAGTTTGTTTATGGCAGGGGACCACCAGATTGACTTCCTTTTTTTGGAGGAGAGTGTCTTGGTTCTATTGGGTATGGTGAGATCCATGCATTTGTGTACGTGTTTGTACAGTGCATTGATGTATGATTTGGCAGTCATGCAACTATTCTCCATTTGCATGGATGTCGTGAAGTTACCCACCTCTGTTTTTAGAAGCCAAAAGTTAGCTTTGGAAAAGTTTTTCATTGTGGTTACCTTTGTGGGAAGGGTGGGAGGGATGTGGATTTCCAAAGTAATTAGTTTGTGGTCGGATCTAATCAGGGAGGAGTTGACTATTGGTGTAGAGCAACAGTTGCCCATGTTAGTAATAACTAGATCAAGTATGTTGTTACCTCTAGTAGGGGTAAGAACGAGCTGGTCCAAGGCATTGGGATTAATGAATTCCAGAAAGCATTGGACAAATGTATTGGTACATGAGTAGTTTTCCCAGTTAATGGAGGGGTAGTTGAAGTCACCCAGTATGAGTGTTAGGCTGGACCCTAATATTTTCCAGGGTGCTTAAGAATGCGGAGTGTGAGCATGGGACATGTTTGGGGACCTATAGCAAGCGACAACCTCAACCGCTGTCTTACCCACTGTTAGCTGTACCTGAAGTATCTCATATGCGTTATGTTGGGCTACCAGTCTGGATGTGTGCACATCCTTTATGAATATGGAAACACCACCACCTTTGGAGCTTCGGTCCAAGTTCTGCGGCCAAAAGGTGTGGAATGAGTTATTGCCTGGTAGTGCAGGGGTGCTTTCAGCTGCCTTGAACAAGGTCTCTGTTACAACACAAATATCGATGTTCTCCATTTTAAGGAGTTCTTCAAGTGAGTGCATTTTGAGATTTAGACTTCTAGCATTGAGCAGCATGACTCTCAGATTGCATTTGTTTGTAGCTGTTATGGTGGTAATTTGATCTTTGGAACATCACCCATAAAAGGCACTATAGGGGTGGCAAGAGCCTTGGCCAGTATCCGGAAGTCCAGGGGTGACAGATGTAGGTCATCTCTGGCACAGCATCAAGGTCTGTCAATCATGTCATTCCAGGCAGACAGATACTGGATCCCGTTAGAATTACATCAGAAACTTAGCCAATTGTTGAAATCAATCATTTTCTGCTTGTACTGTGGTATCATTATGGGTGATGGTAGGATGCTGCTTAGGGCTAGGGTCATACCCACCTGAACTACATAATCCGAGAGCTCCTCCATGTCTCTTTTCATATAGTCCAAGGAGGTATGTCTGAGGTCATTCAGACCCACATGTACAATGACAGAGTCATATTTGTACCTGTTGTTGAGGGACCTGAGTGCGTGTGTTATGTGGCAGATTCTGTTGCCTGACACGCAGCTGACTGTTACTTTCTCCTTATGCAACCTAGTGAATGAGACATTAGTGTGACTCACTAAAGAGTCACCTATGACTAGTATGTTGGGTATGCTGTTTTACCTTAGGGGCTTTGGTTGAGTTGCACACTGTTTAGGAGAGTTATGTGTCTAGTGATTAGTGTTGTGTTGTGGTGGTTAACTGCATTTCTGCCTTGGAGGTCTCTGCTGTTTGGGTAGATTTTTATTGAGAGCCTCCATGAAGGTGGGTGTGTGGTTTATTTTTTATGTGAAGGCAGTGCTGGTGTGTATTCTGGAGGGCTATGTGTTCCATGTGGTGTGGTGTAAGTGATGACCTTCTCCTCTTGACCAGCTATTCCAGTCTTGGCTGGAGAGTGCACGGCTTCCAGTTTGGATATATAAGTACATCTCTCACAAGTCTGTGCCTTACAACTGTCCAGATTTTTGCAGAATGTCCAGAATTTTCCTCACATTTTTGGTCTTTTCCTCATAAAATTTGCTGTTTTCTGGAAAATCACTCAGGATTGGCATATCTAAATAATGACAGGCATTCAAGTTTCAGACTTCATATCTTTTGGATAATGCATATTAACACAGGATCTGTTATTCTATTAACTTTTTAACATTATAATAGCAATACCCAAACTCTGTCCATATTTTTGGGCCTTTGTCCTCCCATTATTTTAGGCTTTGTCCAGATTTCTTGTGCTAAGAACTTGAGAGGTATGTGTGATATTAATGCTTCTACCACAGCTGTCTCTCCTGAAAATATACAGCCAGGTAGCTTTCTTCATGGAGTATTGTGATATGCCAGCTTTCTGTCTGGTGTGTGTTGTTACAGTGATTGTGCTTTCTGGCTATATTGCTCTATGCCAAACCAGTGCTGCGGTGTTTAAGATTCAGCTTTGTAGCACAATGGCTATGTCCATGCTCAAATCCTGACTGACACTGTCTCCTTTTGGCTTCTCATTTTTAAGTCTATAGTACTGCATTCCTCTTGCTTTGTTTATTTCCTTTTTTTAACTATTCCTAAAGAATTTTTGTTAGCCCATGCAACAACTCTCTACCTATGTTATGTTATTCTCTATGACTGTACTTGTAAAGAATATGTATACTAAGTATTGTTTAAAGTTTAAGTTGAGTCTTAATAGTCAAAAATCCTTTTTAAGTATGTTTACAAATTTTCTTTATTGAATTTGGAGCTTTTCTCCCCAGGCCTCTGCTGAAAATGGACATATATCCAATCGGACTTTCCCAGTCAACAAATGTAAAATAAAATAAATAAATAAATAAATAAATATGGAAGTACTGTGTAGCAGTATTGCACAAAATAATGGTGTTACTCTGAAGCTCTCAGATGGACCTCAGTAATCATCTATGTTGTTATTGTTAGAATTTTATTGGATGCCTAATTTGTTTTCATTGACAGAAAAAAGGAACAGCAATGAGGCCATCTTTGACCTCTATTTATGATAATATGTTATGAGCTGCTTTGAAGAATGTTATACATTTCTTTAAGTTTATGACTTACATAAGTTCATAAGTTCAGTTCATCAGCATTTAACTCTGAAAACCATTAGCGAATCCCTTGAACTAGGGTCAAATGCCAATTGTCTATCAATTCATCTAGACTTATTTTATATAGGTTTACACTCTGAGAATTGTGGCTGTCTTGAGGTAGTTCATTTCATGGAAAAATAATACAGTGTGTGAAGTAAGAACTTCTCACTTGGGTTCAATTTATATGTCTGAAAGTTTAAGTTATTATGCTTATGACTACATCAACTAGAGTATATTTCAAGATTTAATAATGTTCATAACAGTTTATCATGTTAACCTTTATAAACTTGTATCAATTTAGCATTGTCACCTCACAGTAGGACGCTGTCTGGTTCGATTCTCAGCTAGAGCGTCTTCTGCATGGAGACATGCGTGAATGGGCGTACCTTCATTGAAGGTTGGGTGTCAGGGCTGGCAACTCAGCACGTAAAAATCCACTGCCAATCATTAGCGGACCGGAGTTCTGCTGTGGCAACCCCTAACCGGGAAAAGCCAAAAGACACAAACAAATCAATTTATGTTTCTAATATCTATATGTGATGGTGAAGAGATCAAAACATCAGTAACATTCAATGTAACTTAAACCACAGAATGAGATATTTTTAAAAAATATTCTTTGAAATGATTCTAAAGTAAGTAGATGCCCAGGCGTATAACTGCAGAATATGTTGCTGTATTCAAAAATGTGATGCACGTACCTTTTGTAAAATTATACCATACAATTGTCATCTTTAAGCAAGATTTTTAGTAGTAATTCACGCTATCATAATGCAGCTGAGTGAAACTTGATGACATGTTTATCAAGTGATTATTTGGATGTCATGATCATTCCAAAGTTGCGATGCTCATCGACTTCCGCAAAAACACATGTAAAATTAAAAGTTTGTCAACAGAAGATTTACCAAAGTATTTAACTTTAAATTTTCTTGAAGTAAAATGCAAGCCTTTATTAAGGGCACAGGATGAGGCATCTTTAATGTAGTTATTAATGCTGACATAATCAAAATTGTTAATTATTGTGAATCAAATTTTATAGCCATAAGCATATTTACCTATCCAGCAATAGCTGTTGATAAGAATAGAAGCAAAAAAAGATTAAAGATTGGCCCAAGACTGAACCTCATGAGAATCCAGTTGACACAGGAAATTTCCAAAGCTGACACCTTGTATTATACATTTGTTGTATTCTCCCCTTGAGTCAATTATTGATCTATTTAACCAAATATGAATTGATACTGTTTGTTATCAAAGTATTAGTTGTAGGTGAATGAGAGAGAGGCTATCAAAGGCTTTGGACAACAGTCTACTGTTTAATAAATAAAAGGAAGATAAGCCAATACTATACAAAAATGTATGATTTAGCACTTTCATTGTATTTAATAAAAAGAACTTCATCAGAGCACAGAATTATAAGACCCGCTTCCTTAAATGCAAGCTAAATCATGTGAACAATGAGCTGACACAAACCTATTACACAATATTTTAATAGAAATGATAAAATAAACACAATGCAATAACAAGCAATGATGTCAAACATATCATGATACAACAGTGAATTTAATAAAAATTATAAAAAATTGAATTCTTGGTGAATTTAAAAGACACTCAACATTTAAAAACTCATTTAAACTTAGTGCCCTGCTGACCTCCAAAATAATTTGTCATCACACTTCTTTGCACTCAAGCTCTGTATTAACATCTCCATTTAAAGGTTTGTTGTTGATGTGAGCTATAACAAAAAATATCATTTTTAAAAGTAGAACATTGAACAGCATGTTTAGCCAATGCATTGTTAAAATGTTTATGTCTAATGACCAATATATGCTCATAAGTCCTATGCAAAAGCTTTCTTGTGATTTTAAGTAAATAAAAGCTTTCACAGAAGTTCCATGAACCTATGAACCTAAAAATAAACCAAATTATCTGAGTCACATGTACATTTTTCTTTTGTCCAACATTGTTTACCAATATGTTTTAAAATAACATTTGAACTTTTATTGATATATCTACAATATTTACAACTGTAACAATTGTAAGTACCTAAATGTCCTTTTGTGTACTGATTTCTCTAAAAGGCTCTTTGCACAATGTGCCTTTTTAAAAACAAATGATGGCGCTCTCCAATATTCAAGCTAAATCTTGGTTACCTGAAACTATTTTCCAGTTATTAATAATATTGTTTTTTTTATCTCATCCATGTCTATGTTGTGATTTCAACCAACAAACACAGCCCGTATATTATCTGGTCAAACATAACTATATGCTGTGTCTGTAATTACTATTATTAGGAAATATTGTCAAGCTTTAGCTTTAAGTGATAAACTGAGAAGATTGCTGCCATCTTTAATATATATATATATATATATATATATATATATATATATATACGTATATATATTTTTTTCTACAAGGTGTTAGTGTGAGTGAGTGTGATAAATGTATATACAAACAGTGATTAGTCAAGGTTTGCCTGGCACTTTTTCTTGTCGGCACTGCATAGTATGTAACTTGGCATCTCATAATTTGCATTGGGAAATTACTGGGAAACTATTGAGAAATTATTGATCCCCTTTTTCCATCATTAAACATTTTAATTGTCTTTCTGACTGTGTAATTTATGATATTGTTGTTCTTGTGAAAATTATTAAAAATAATTATATATGAAAGAGAATTAAGATGGTTAAATTAAGAAGTGTAGCACTATGTTTGTATTTGTTCATTATGGAGGTCTTACTTCTTTAACTGCCAAGGCATCTTAAAAACTTTCTCAGGAATATAAACATAAATAAAAAGTTGGAAACAATATACATTTTGAGCTTCGATAAGATGACACCAAAGGGTTTGAACAGAATATTTACAGGACAAAAACTGTCTAGTTAATTACTGGTTGAACTGCATAAATGATGTGTTTAACTTTTATTGGCTAACCCTTCTGAAAGCTTTTTTAGCTGAAAGTGTAGGATTGTTCTGGAATAAATGCTTTGGAAATTCCATGTCTGTTTGTGTTGTATCTGCTCTTATTGCTTTCATATGATTGTGGTATAGGAATGTACTGCAGCTACAGAAGGAGAGATATAGATAGTGATGAAACACTGCAAGTGCAAAGAGGATGACTCAGACCAGATTAATATCTGGTAGGAATGTGAGGTGGTAAGAACAAAGCAGAAACAGGCTAAGGAAATTTGGTGCATAATTTATACAAGGTAACTATAACATAGTTGGGAGTTTTATTTGTTTGGTATAGTGGTTGGGGGATGATGGTGGAGCCAGGAGGTGAGAGGGTAACTTGATTTGGTGTCCAGGGGATAAGAAAGTTATTTGCATTGGCGTTAATGCAATAGTGAGACTATACAGAAGAGCTGGAGGAGTAAACTCTGGATAGGTGGTATAGACATTAAAGGGACTGGGGAAGAGCTGGAGATTAAGGGTGAAGCAGAATGAAAATGAAAGAAGACAGGAAGCAAGGGATGGGGTAGTGATAAAAGAGTGAGACATAAAGGAGTTCTTTCTTTTTTCGTGTTGGGAAATAGAAGTAAGAGTCTTATATGCTTGAGATGAAGGGTTATAAGGGGAGAAAGAAATGGGTAGACACAAATGATTACTTCATTAAGAGCAAGCTGATAGGGAAATGGGAAAGAATATAAATAATCTGAATACATGGAGAGGGAGAGGGGCAAATGGAAGGGGATAGATACATAATAGAATGTAATTATAGGTGATGAATCTTTAGTTCCGTTTGATGTACATTGTCATGTATAGAATATAAGTAAGGGAGATTTCTGAAATGTGTTAAATTTGCAAAGTCAATAAATGTGAGGAGAGTGAGAAAGTCATTGCTTTACAGACACCTTGTGATTTGAAGTGATGTTATTATCCTACAATATATGCCATGTAATGTAACATTTGATTTCATCTGTGTATTCACGTGATGGCTTAGCTTTCATTATTGTATACTGTATACCAAGGCAGCATGAATCAAATTGTGCATCATATTCATGATAAGTGACACATATAGTATGTGGAAAGACTGTTCTGAATTCATATCATTAGTGATACACATTTGCTGTTCCACAGCTTTGTTTCAGTATTCAAAGGGAAGTTAAATATTTACAGATGTTTATACAATCTTGTCAGGGAGATGAGTGGCTAGAAGTACTAGGACTCTCACCCTAAATTGTCCTAATATTGCAGAGGTTGGGCTACAACAGTCATAACTTGTGCTGGGGAAATGCTAGAGAGCTGTAATGGTCATCCTCTCCTACCTGATTATGATGTCATGAGCCAAGGCACTGCTATGGCTGACATTAGCAAAGCTCATCGATAGTAAGAATCTGCTATGTAAAATAGATGAACAAGCTAGGGCAAAGGGTAGGAAGAACTAAAATGTCTTCAAAAATGAAGAAATTCTCCTTCAAATAGCTGAGATTGATGGTACTGCTTGGAATTTAAAACATGGCATGTTCATGTTGAATAAATATTGTGATACTTCCACTAGTACTCAAGTATCAATTGTTAACAATGGGGCAAAATTGATATGATCTTTGTCCAAGTACATTATGAATAGCTTACAGCATTTAAGTCTGAAGAGCTGGGGGGGGGGGTCATGGATTGGGTACTGAAATGCGGGAAGCCAATTGGTTTCATGCAGTTTTGTATGCAGAAGTATTTTTTGTTGCTCTTTACTTGAAGAGCTGAGGGGGTGGGGTGCAACTTTGTGGGACTAACACAGGGTGGTAGTTGAACCAGCTACATGTCTAATCAAGCCTGATTTCCCTAGAATTTTAGTGCTTCATGTGATATGTAAATCACTGTAGTTCATCTGCTTGATTTACTACTGCAAAAATACCCCTGGACAGAAAGAACATTCTTTTCTGCATAATAACACTCATCCATTTCAATTTTGTTATTCTAAAGGTTAGCATGCCCCTACTTGCATTGCATCTTTTACCAGACTATACTAGCTGAAAGCCAATCTATTGTGCAAGTTTCATTAGAGGAACAGGGGTGCAAATAAATTGGGCTGAACAAATCAATGAACTGTTATAGTCACAAACTAACCAGTGTTAATGACCATAAGAGTCATATAGAAATAATACATTTCAGACAAACTTTTAACAGGTTGCATGTTGTTCCAGAGTATTATATTCCGTACATGCAGCATCAGAGAATAATAATAATAGTAATACTATTACTACTGCTGCTACTACTACTACTACTACTAATAATAGTAATACTATTACTACTACTGCTACTACTACTAATAATAATAATAGAAATACTATTACTACTACTGCTACTACTACTACTACTAATAATAATAATAATTGAAATACTATTACTACTACTGCTACTACTACTACTACTACTACTAATAATAATAATAATAGTAATACTATTACTACTACTGCTACTACTACTACTAATAATAATAGCAATACTATTACTACTACTGCTACTACTAATAATAATAACAATAGTAATACTATTACTACTGGTGCTACTACTACTACTACTACTACTACTACTACTACTAATGATAATAATAATAAGAAGAAGAAGGGAGCTTCAAGAAATAATACAGACCATAAAAAAGGTTCCATGAATGAGATACTGGTTGATCTACATACAGATGGAATAGCAAATACAAAATATGTTCGAATCTATGAGTCATAGTGGAAATGGTCAGAAACAAACTAGTACCCATTCACAGGTTATAGAAATTCTTTGCTTAAGCCTCACAAAATCATTGTTGATCCAGCTGTTGAAGTCATTCCAAACTAATTTAGTTAAGGCAACAATGAGTTGATGAAGAAGATAGTGAAATCTGATAGGGATAGGGATGCACTCACATTATTGGATGGATGGCAGTTGAGGAAAATGGTACAGTTTGTTCTTGGATGGTCTGTTGGTCAGTTAAACAAGATGACACAGACTATAGTGAGATATAAATTGTGTCTCTCTCTTTTAATTTCTTCAAATCTTTTGGGTTTCTAATACCATGATGGGAATGTACCCCATTCCTAAGTCAAAGTAAGATTAAAGTTCATGAAATTAGTATTGTTTCAATCTTTGATGTCAGCTAGAGGTGCTCTTCACAGCACCTGCAATGTGCCCAGTAATGACTCATTCTGCAATTCATATGGAGTTACTTGTATTGGTAACATATCTAAATATGACTTTAGATTTTTTTTTATAAGACCCATTGCTTGTACTACTATTGGAACTGTCTGGGAATCTTTCTTCCACATTGCTCTTGTTTCTGCTTGCAAATCCCGATACTTTATGACTTTGTGTCTCTCTGTACTCAAGACACTGTAGTCACTGGGTGTGGCAATTTTAATGATCGATGTTACTTTTGTCTTCTTTTCATGGACCATTATATATCCAGTTTTCTAGCAGCTGTCTTTTGAACTGTTGGTAATGGATGATCCCATGTAATGTAGACTTCATCATTTTCTATGGTGGTTTGTGGCTCGTTTCCAGTGTTTTTTCAGCCACTTCAGTACCATAATGTTTGCACAATCCCCAGTGCAACATTCTTGCCACATTATATGCCTTACAGTATACAGTCCTTCTGCCATTAGTATGTCACAACAAGCAACAATGTTTACAACTGTTTCCAATTCTGTTTTAGAAAACCTACATTTGTCTGTTTCTCCCACATGTTCAATGGACTTTGTAAACTAATGTGTATGTAGCCCACTATCGTCTGCCACCAATATTAACCTTTCATCTCCTGGTTTGAATTTGCCTCTCCTTAACCATTCCTGTGTTAATTCCTGATCAACATGAGGTTCTTCCAGAAGTCTTCTATACTTGCAACTATATGCATTTTTCACATTTCTTGCCTTCTCTTCTGGTCCTTCATCTTATATTCTTTCTTTTATTTTTTGGCACATTCAGTTGTTGCCTGATTTTTATCTACTTGTGGTTTGATTTCCATTCCTGCTTGATGCCGATATGTTTCTGCTAGACTAAGCAGGGAAGTCGTCTATATTTATTCTCTTCATGCTTCAGAATTTTCACTACATTTGGGTCTTGTGAGGTCAGCAGATATGTGTGAAGTCCCACAATTGCAGATCTATACATGTAATTAAAAATTTGTGTCTTATTTTTTAATTTCTCCAAGTCTTTTGGGTTTCTAATAGCATGACAGGAATGGACCCCATTCCTAAGTCAAAGTACGATTAATGTTCATGAAATTAGTATTGTCTCACTCTTTGATGTCAGCCCAAAGTGCTCTTTGCAGCACCCGCAATGTGCCCAGTAATGACTCCTTCTGCAATTCGTATGGAGTTACATGGATTGGCAACTTATCTAAATATGATTTTATATTCTTTTTTATAAGACCCCCGTTACTCCTGCTACTATTGGAACTGTCTGGATATCTTTCTTCCACATTGCTCTCATTTCTGCCCTCCCCATTACACAATAACTGTGTCCAGCATGAAGAACCGAATGAGAGCTGAGATCACATAAAATCAAATGTTTCTGAATTGCATGATCCTTATATGTGATCTAGGAATTCCTCACTGGTGTGATGCTTGCTCTGTATAAAAATAAATGCAAATACTATGTACACAGATACAGAGGCACACACAAACACACATTTCTATATCTGTAACTTATCTATCACTGTCTCTCTCTCTATATATATATCTATATATATATATATATATATATATATATATATATAATATATGATTATGATATGATTGTATATATATATATATATATATATATATATATATATATATATATATATATATATATACACTATATATATATATGTGGGTCTACCTTTTATTATCATAATTTCACTTATCTGAAAGTCACATCCATGAGACGACTTTGCCGAAAACTTTATTTTAATGAAAACGTGGATCTCCTGGATTACCCTTCATTGACTGCTAATAAGCATTTCAGCAATCCCTAATTGATGTTTTTATATAACTTACTCTACTTTACTTTCACTTTCTGCCATTCCTTTTGCAATAACTTACACCCCCCCTACACAATAACTGTGTCTACTTTACTTTGCCTCTCATTTCTAACATGCTGGGTGCTACCATTGGCAGTCTTCTCCTACACTCTTTAGATGCCTGTACCATCTACTTAATTACATTATGTGGTGATCTCTCACTAGCTCTGAAAACATTAAATTATTTTCTAAACCTCAGCTCATTTCTGATTATATACCAGTACCCTGTTTCCTTTACCCCCTTTTCCTTAAATTGACTAAAACCAATTACCTCTTCAACCTCTTCATTATAAATTCACCAAATTATTTATTTTTCTACACTCCATTCATATCCCCTTCTTTTTATTTCTGCGTTATCTTTCTTCTTTTCTGTCTACTCCTCCTTATCATTCCCCTATATGCCCATCAGTTCCCAGGTCTTATTATAGAGCTGCCACCTTTCATTGTGGCCAAAACCGGACCAAGGCCACACCCCTTGTTCCTCACATAACCTCATCTCCTCCCTTCTCCCCACCCACTTCCCAACCATTTTGTGATTTCATTGTCACATCATGTGGACAGGGATGCCCTCTTTTTTCATTAGCAATACTTTTGTTTTTGTTGATTTAACAAACTCCAATAGTCTGCTTTTTTTTGAAATAGAATACTGGAGTTTGTACAGTGTTTTCCAGACTACAAGACAATCAATTTGATTTTTGGATAGTCTGGAATAAAAATGGGTAGGTAGCAATGCTAGGCTCTCCAGCCAACCATCTTTACTTGCTTAGGGGACATACGCTGCCCCTCTGCTCACCTTCTTGCATCTGCGGTATATACCATAATCCTTTTTCTAACCAATACCTCAATATTTTCCTAAATATTTGCTGCTTATGCTCAGTCATCACATGCCTAATGCTAGTTCTTTGTTTTCCTCCTTGTCCTATCACTTCTATAATGTACTGTTTCATTTGAATAGTAATTGTCTTTTCTTATTAAACATATTTCATCTTGTCCTCCCACATCTTCTACCTCATCCCTTCATTCTCCATACCTTTTAACCATTGCACTGTCATTTACTGTTACTGCCTCTTGATATCAGCATATCCCACCCCAAATCCTGCACCCTTTATTCTTTCCTTACCTGTCATATTTCTCTTTTGTCAGCATATAAACCTGCCATACACATTTTGCACCTTCCCAAGCCATTTGCCATTGTCTTAATTTGTAGAGGCCTTGCATATTTATCAGTGATAGTAACACCATGCTCTCAACACTTCTAGTCACCTACTCAGTGTTCACCTTACTAATCCATCTGTTTAACATCCATTTTATTGTACCACTTAACTCTTCCCTAAGTATTCTTCTTCCTAATTTTTCCTATGCATGGATACTTTCTTTTCTCCATTGCACTACTTCACACCCACAGGCTTCTCCAATATCTATCATCAGTAATTTCCTGGGATGATATCCTAGTCATGGCACTCCTTTAATTACCTCAGAGATTGTTAATGCCTGAGGTAATATCTCTTCTATATCCAAAAAGAGCATACAGTCATCAGCACATACATTTAAATTACTCAATTTCCCTTCCCCCAAATGTATATCGACCTATTTACACTTTGTGAAACCATTTTTTTTTTTATCCAAAAGGAATATTCCTGTAGACAAGTGGCGTCCCTTTCTAATTACTATACCTCGATTTGCTTTGTGTGCCAAACCCCAATTTATTCTGAAATTGCATGTTTAGCTTCTTTTGCAAAGATCAAATATTCCATATAACCATTCCTTCCCTCAAGACCCGCTTTAAAGTTTCCTGCAATCTCAGCTCAGAGAATCAAAAGCCTACTGTATATCCATATGTGCTACTCATGTTACTTTTATGTTTCCCTCTCACACAAGCTGTTAGTGTTCAATATTAATCTCCAGTGACCTGCTTTGCACAGATCCCCCTTGTGATTCCACCACTGTGTTTGCTAATAAGGCATCCAGTCTTGTTGACTTCATCCTAAACATTTACTTTAGCAACACTGCTACATAAACAAACTGACCTGTAATTTTCTGAATCCTCCCTCCCCCTTCCTCTTGTACAATACAACCATCTCTGTCTGACACATTGGCTCCAGCATTTCCTTCTTGTCTCCTATTTTTATTAAACAATTCCATTGCAAATATTCCCACACCTGTACTCCCATCAATTTATAACAGGCAGTTGGTAATCCATCATCTAACATGCTAACTACTTTATGCATCTTGTTTCTAGCTTTTTTTCCTAGTCCCGGGCCTTCACAATTTCTCAAACTTCTTCCCCTCAGCAGTCCATCTTGCATAAAGTTTCTTACAGAATTTCTTAAATTCCTCCTCCATTTCATTATTCTTAGTCATTTTCCTGCCTTCTTCTGGTTCAGTTCCTGCTATTCATATGATCTGTGCCTCGAGTCATGCCATTTCTGTTCTAATAGCATCCCATTTACTTGTCCTTTATTCTTCCACTTGTCCATGCTTCTCAATTTTTTCTTGTAGCCAATCTTCCCATAACTTCCCCAGTTCCTTCTACATTTGACTCATTGAGTAAGAGTGTGTGTGTGTCCGTACACGTGTGTGTGTGTGTGCACGTGCACACTCGCGCGTGTGTGTGTATATGTGTCTGTGCATGCAAAGGTGTTTTAGTCTTTGAAGCATCTTCAACATCCCTAGCAATATGTTGTATACTGGATTTACAGGCTACCATGCTGTACAGCATTCAAGTCACAGGCAGGCTACATCTGACAGAAGTCAGTGCTCTGCAGGGATATGTATGGCATACTTTACATACTCACTATGCATTCAGAATTCTGAGCACAAGTCATGCACTGCAATAACTAAGACTGTTCAAAACTAGGTATCACATTTCAGAGAGAACTCATTTTGTGTCACAAGTGCATGGTCAGCAAAATCTATGAAATCTCCCTAAATGATATTTCTTTTAACACAACAGGCTCTGTGGAACCTAGTCGGACGTTCCCGGTCAACAAATGTTAAATAAATAAAATAAATAAATAAATAAAAATTAAAAAAAGGGAAAGTACAAAAAAATATGTTTATATAATTAAAACTAAACTAAAGCACACCACGAAGACATGGACTTTAAACACATCTAAAGGATTCTTATCAGAACTGTAGCAAGCTTGGCATTCCACCCCAAACATAAAGTTGAGAACAAAAAGAATAAAATATGATGTTCAAAGTTATGAACTGTAGCTTTGTACTATTGTTGATCACACCAGAGTTTAAGCTTGTGGCACTGGTCATCCTTCATCCCAATCTATTTTTGATAGTGTAAAATGTATCTACCAAATAGATTGATAGATGGAAAAAGCAAATGCAAAAGCTTAAAAAACTGGGCTATGAGTAATCTCCTTTGAAGTGACCAGGTACTATTGACACTAAGGGAAAGGACACAAAAATTACCCAGGGTAAGTAATGGTATGGTCAGTTTTTGACTTTATTTCTGATTTACTTTTTCACTGTACTGTTCTGTACTTTGACCTCAGAGGGTGTTTTGAATTGAACCTATTCCATAAGTGAAGTAGTAACAGTGCTAGGAACCAAACCAGGAATAACAGAGTTTTCACCATCTGAAAGTAGTTCAGATTTATTAGTTAAAAATAACAGGGGTGGAGGCAGCTTCAGTAATAATATCAGGGGAATGTTCCAGTACAGAATGAGGGAGAAGTTGCCACAGGAGAAGATAGAGAAAGAGGATGACATGGCAGAGAACCCATATCAACAGAGAGCATAGTAGAAATGTTAGTAACAAAAGAGGTAGAAGTAGGATTATGTAATGAATGATCGACATATTAAAAGATCAATATACAGTACATCAAAAACACATGTCAACCATTCTTTAGATGGACAGCACAAAACATTGACACTTAGTACATTGAAAGGATAACAATTTTTTTCTTGATGTACTGCCCAAAACATGACCACATTCAACTTAAATTTGCCTGAATAGTGGTAGTGTTATGGGAAGGGATTTTTGCAGGTAAGCTATACAATACATACATACATCCATACATACAAATGTTTCAAGCATGGGCATTAAAGCCTTTCTAGATTGCCAATATGCCAAAACACTTGTTCTCATAATAAATGTCCAGGCTGTTCTTAAAAATATCTAAACTAGTACTTGCTTTAATGTAATTTGGTAGTCTGTTCCAAGCATCAGCTACTCTGTCAAAGAACCAACTAGTACATTTTTCATTCCTATAGAATCTTCTACATACGTTATCTAACAATTCTCTAGTACTTTTTGATAACCCCAAACATTCCCAGAGGTAGTTGTCCCTAAATGCCTTCTATATATAAGATCTCCTCTTAAATATCTGTAAGACACACTGTACAAGTTCAGGTATTTTAGTCTTTCATAATAGCTTAGATTTTCACATCCACATCCTTAGTATATTTCCACTGTACTCTTTCTAGTTTATTCATGCTTGTTTTCCTATAGGGTTTGCATATTGTTATTCCATACTCAAGTTTGTCTAATGTAACTAACAAAGAATGACTTCATTATGTTTGATTTCCTAAACTTTATAAATCTTTTTATACAACCTATAGTTCTATAACTATCATTAGCCTATTGGTTGATATGATTAGAAAAAACTCATAGCTGAATCTATCCATATACTCAGGTCCTTAAATGAGTCTACAGTTTCAATCACTGTGTGCTGTATTAAATATTCACCTTTCAGTTTATGCCTCCCAAATCTCATATGCTTAGTTTTTGATGTATTTATCAACATATTATTCTCCTGCACCCAAATGGTCAATTTAGTCAAATTATTTTGCTGACATGCCTTATCTGTAACACTTGTAATCAGTTTACCCAATTTCAGGTTGTCAGCATATAGACTGTAGAACACCTCAGATGACAAAGTAAGGTCTGAAAGATACAATCTAAACAAGTAAGGGCCTAGTACAGAGCCCTGTGGGACACCTTGACTGTAACCAAGGATTTCACCTGTCCAGTTGGTGTGTGATACTTGCCATGTCCTATCTGTAAGCAATGCAGCTATCCATCTTATCAAGAGTACATCAATACCTAGTTGTACTAATTTATTGATCAGTGTTTTGTGCATGACCCTGTCAAATGTTGATGTTAAATCTATATAAATCACATCACAGCACAATTTTTCATTCATAGCTGTTATTATATTGTTATAGAACATCATGTTACAGGTGGTAATAGATCTATTTTCAACATATGCATGCTGATATATGGTTTCAAGTCCCAACCTATCCAGTTCTGACAATAACTTATCCAGTTTTACCTTCTCCATTATTTTTCCACAACAAGAAAGTAGACTTAAGGGTCTGTGTGATTCTGGGTTTGTCCTACTCCCCTTTCCCTTAAAGACAGGTTTAGTAAGTGCATGTCTCCAATCTTGAGGAATCTCAACATATTTATATGACCTAATGAATACTAGATGTAATGGCAGTGTAAGTTCTCGCTTAAGTGTTCTCAAATCATTGTTACTTATTCTGTCTCCTCCCTGGTCTTTGTTTGGATCCAGTTTGCACAGTTCTTTTTCAATATAATCTAATTTGATTCCAGTATCTGGTGTTACCCTGATGTCACTAGGACAACTTACCACCCCTTTTGTGGAGCCAAACTGGTCTACATAAGATTTTGTAAATATATTTATAATCTGTTGTGTGAGAATAAATTTTAGAATCTGCACACAGTTTATCAATTTGTGTATCTTTACTCCTTCCACATCTTATGCATCTATAAAAAGGTTTCCTATTATGCTCAATATCTTTATATGAATTTTCTTCAAATTTTTCTTGATCTTGTCTAACACTGTGCTTAATCTGTTTGCCCAGCTCATTTATTTCAGTTTTCAAAGTTGTAGTTCGACCTCTCTTCCATTTCTTATATTTTTTGTCTCTCACCTTAATCAGGAATCTTGTTCTTATGGAAATATACCCCCCCTGATGTTACATGCCTAGTTCCTGATGTTAAACATTTTTTTGACTTTTTGCATTCAAACAATTTCTCTTTCAAAACTTTCCGCATTCCATCTGCAGTTTTTCCAATGAACACCTCATTCCAGTTAGTTTTATATAGCAACTTTTTTGCTTCCCTATAATCTGTAATTAGCCTTCTGTGCATTGGCTTAGATTTCAGTTTGGCAGAATTATCTAGCAACAAATTAAACTTTATGACCCCATGATCACTGCACATCAATGGTGGTAAAGCTTGACTTGAAGTTACAGTAGTTTCTTTAGGAACACAAACAATATCTAGTATATTCCGTTCCCTGGTAGGTTTTTTACAATCTGAAGCATTTGTTGTACCTGAATATACTCTGCGAATAATTTATTTACTAACGTTGTTGAATCAATATTATTCCAGTCTGTTTCTGGTATATTTAAGTCCCCAGCTAATATTATTCTTCCCTCCTCTGTTTCATGTAAGAAATGTATGAATTCCTCTAGGTCATCTGCACTTGACTTTGGTGGTTGGTGCACTGCAATAATTGTTATATGTTCCAGGGTTGTCTTTATTGTCACAGTTACACAGTCTATAGTACTGGTAATCACAATTCTCATAGCTATCTTTAATGCCTATCATAACACCTCCACCTGATTTTTTGTTAGAATGTCTGTTACAGTAAAAACATTTATATCCTGACAGAACTGGTTTCCAGTCATTGTTCTTTAACCATGTTTCACAAACTATAACAACATCAATCTTGTGGGAACGTAGCAAATTTTCTAATAAAATCACTTTATTATTAATGATCAATAGGTTCAAAAGCAGGAGCAGGATAAGGGTTAGTATGCATTACTAAAGCTCGCTCCCCTGCTCCACCTTAGTAATATGTGATAACCCTGCCCTTAACCTTAATGTGCAGTTTACTTGCAGAAAGCCATACCCATATCACCACCACTATACTAGACAGCTTGGAGGGCACGTGCACACATGTATACACAGACACACACACACACACACACACACACACACACACACACACACACACACACACACACACACACACACACACAAAATCATGCACGCACACATATACACACTAAATCTATCCTCTAAGCTAACCTTATCCTAAATGCTCATAATTGCTTACACACTAAATATATCCCCTTACAACAACAACAACAACAACAACCTAACCCTAACCCTAAAATATGCATACTCACAAAGGAACCCCCAGCCTCACCATTTACTTTTGTTGACCATCCAGAGTCATTCAAGCAAGGAATTTGTAACAGCCATATTTCTCTGTATCTGAATGTCACTTCAGCCAAGTGTCCCTAACCAAATGTACCACAAGGAGATGTCTTGCTGCCCAGGCACCAGAACCCAATGTAAAACCATGACCCTGTCATGAAAGAAAAGTCAGTATAATGTAGGATTACATTTATTCTCACATTTGTATTTTTCACTTGCTTGTAATTGGTTCTCAAATATTCTTTTTCTGATTTTTGAAAGTTTTTGTAAGCTTTAGAAAGCTTATGAAAGTAATGACATAAGTATTATATGACCTTGTTCAGAAGTTATATAAAAAGATATTTCTGATGTGTTTGCAGATTACACTGATGATGTTTGATTAGTGAAACTTATTTGTGGTTTAAGAAGCCGTTGACATAATGAAGCCCTACAAGATTATTTTTTTGAGTGGTGGATACTTGAATTTATATCTATATTACTATTTATTTGGTATATCTGTGTATATATTGTAATGTTTATTACCTAGTAAATATATATATGTATAACTCAAAAGGTTGAATACTTATTTGGTTGAAAAGATTTTGTGTTTGTTAAAACAGAGATAATGTAAAATGAGTGAATTGCCCTTTTTGTGACTCACATATGGTGGCATTAAAATGTTATATAGTGCAGGAAAGAAGGAGTGCACAGGAAAATTGATGTTTGAATGAAAAAATATTGGTTGTGAAGATGTACATGACTGTGCTACAGTAGTTGATGTATATGTGCAAGTGTTTGTGGGTTAGGGTTAGGTAAGGGGAAAGATTCAGGGGGGAATGTAATAAAGCCTACACATTTTTTCACTGTGCAGGCATCGTGCTGTGCTGCTTATTTATTTATTTATTTATTTATTTAAATTTGTTGACAGTTAAAATAAACAGACAGTATTTACATTGGATTACATAGTGATTAACAATTTACATAGCAATTACTTACAACATATTTACAGATGAAGAACATAGTACATCAGTAGACAACTAGAATCTTTATCTGTGAAGTGCATACCAGACATTAACAAATGTTACAAGAAGAAGAAGTTCATGCTGTATAATAAGTACTGGCTTATGAGCATCTGAGCTTGCTATAATCAAGGTAGTTAGTGGAGTGGAAAGAAAGGTAGTGGTTCGATGGGGTGGATGATTTTAGAGTGGGAGTTGCAAGGGCATAGCCAGCATGTTTTTAGTTGCACTTTTAGTAAAGTTTTGAAGTGGGTGCATGATGGTATGGAGGTAATTGTGGGTGGGAGTGAGTTCCATAATTTAGAGAATAGTGCTTCACCAGCAGAGTTATTGGCTTTAGTGATCCACAAGTGATTTTTGCTGCTGAATCTTAGTGGTCTGGTGGTGCGATAGGGTTGAGATGGGACATTTAGTGGATGGTTTACTAGTTTGTGGGTGAATGAGAGTTGATACCACTGAAGGAGGTGAGGGAGTTCAAGCCAGCCCAGTTCATCAAGTGAGAGACAGTGGTGACTCCTGTGGTGAATTTTTTTGTTGTAGCAAGTCTCTAGCTTGTTTAGATCACATTGCCTTAGGTTGGTATATATTGGAGAGGCATAAAGTAAGGTGGAGATAAATCTTTGCTGCTTTGGTGAGAAATTGCTTATTTCTGTATAACGCCCTAGTTTTTGTGGACTTTTTATAGTCATGGATATGTGAATGTCAAATTTTAGTTTTTGTCTATTTCCACTCCTAGCAATTTGGTGTGTTCAGTTGGGTATATAGTGGTGTTGTCTTTTTCGTGATGTTAAAGTGAGAGTTGTTTTGAGTATGTTTGGTGGGTTGGAAGATGAGTAGTTTAGTTTTGTTTGGGTTGAGATGTTTCAACAGAGGAAAAGGCTTCCTGTGTGACTTTTGCAGTTTTGGTAGTGTGCCATGTTTGGTGGCAGAGGCTAGATTATTAGTGGAAACAGAGAAGAGTAGGGGTCCAAGGATGGATCCTTGGGGAACCCCTATGGAGACAGGTAGTTGGGGAGATATGTCATTCTGCCATACAACGGATTGTTGGCAGTCAGACAGGTAACTCTGAAACCAGTTGGTGACCGATTGTGAGAAGGATAGGTTATTGAGGACAGACATAAGTTGTTTGTGTGGGACCATGTCAAATGCTTTAGATAGGTCTAGGAAAGTAGCAGAGGAGAGATAGCCATTGTTTTTATGCTGAAGGATAGTGTTAGTAAAGGAGAGTAAGGCAGTGGTGGTGCTGGTTTGGTTGGAAACCATGCTGAGTACTGGAAAGGAGATTGTTAGTAAGGAGGTAGTCTGAGACCTGAGAGTGTATGCATCTCTAGTATTTTGCAGAGTGGAGAGAGAATAGCGTTAATCAAGATGGATACTCTTGGGAGACTGTCTGCTGCTAATTTGGTGGGTTTAAATTTAGTTAAGAGTTTTTTTAAGTTGGAGGTAGGTACAGGAGAAAAAGAAAAGGCAGTGGGGAGATTACTAGTTGAAGGTGTGGGTTGTGTTGTTTAGCTAGTGATAGTATGGTATGGGTGAAGTGTGTGTTGAATGAGGTAGCAATATTTTCTGAGGCGTGAGGGATGTTAGGAGGATTTGTGCCAGTGCTCCCAGGCTTTATCCCTGTTTTTCATTTCTGACTTAGTGGGAGAATCTTATGATGTTCAGGAAGGTAGTATTAAAAAATTCAACTGCATCATCTAGGCTGAGGTACTTTAGAGGATGCCAGTTACATTCTTTGAGGGATGAGATGAATGTGAGTGGGTTAAAGTTTAGTTTTTTACATATTTGACGGTAGATGACAGGTTTAGCTTGGTATAGGTATTTTTTGAGTAGGAATGTTGGGGAGTGATCACTGAGGCTATCTGATAAGCAGCCTGTTATATATGACTGGGGGCTCTTACTGACTAGTATCCAATCCAATCCATGCATGCTTGCATGAAAGTAAGGAGGTTTTAGATTCCGTAAGCACTGCTGAATGACACGTATGCACTAGCCAACACAAGACGTTCCGTGTAATTCAAATCACCTCATAAGCAGGTGAATCACATGCATATGGGTCAGGTAGAGTGATCTAGCAAGCAGATAGGCAGTGCTACAGAACCAGTATCCGTGTCTGCAGTGTACATGGAAAAGTTCCATGTACAAGAGTGTAGACAGACAAAAAGGGCTGTAAAAATGTAGATATGTGGACAGAAATGAAATACCACATACATATGTGAATGAAACTATCCTTCTGAGTGTCTGAAAAATTAAAAGAAATAAGTTAAATTCATTTTTTTAATAATCTGGGCATGTTTGCCCAGCGCACAGCAGTGCGCAGACATGCTATATAAAAAAAAAAAAATTTGCAAAAAAAAAAAAAATAATAATATTATATGACAGAAATGTATTGCAGGACCTTGCATGGAGTATCTACAATGGTGCTTTGGTGTTGTTGCTAACATGGTAGGGTTATGAAGTATGTAGTTTCCAGGCTGTGAGCATGGATCCTTATGCAAATGAGGTGGAATTACTGAATAGCATAATGGGGTAATCGTGTCCGCATATCCCCATTGTGTAAGCAGAGAATCATGCTGGTGTGTACACAAGAGGTAGCTGACATTAGGGAAGGGTGTGTCCAATGACTTCTAAGCTAATTTCAGCTTAGTTGTGCCTTTTTGCATGATGCGCCACCATGCAAAACATGTCCATTCAGGGGGTGTGGGCAGTACCTTCTAAGCTTTGTTTAACTACGGGGAACACGTTTGGGTAACACGCCGCATTGCTGAGTGTATCTAAAAGGCCAATGACATATGAGTCAGTCTTAATCCCTGTTTAACTTAAACTAGGGCCATTAAATGATGTTAGTTATATACTAGACAGGTGGAATGCATCATAGTTAACCAATCACACATTCTGCACCTACAGCTGAACTCTATAAAGTATGTATACATCCTACAATCTGATTTTCCCCAATACTCTGGACCATTGGAGTACACATTTGGGAATTTTAACCTGAGAGAATGCCAGAGGCTGCTGCAGGTCAGCCATATCTGTATGCACTAGATGTTGAAATCAGTGCTGTTGGTGCTGCTGACAATAGGCCTAGACAGAGAAGGAGAAGAGTGTTCAGGCCCAGGGTAACCTTCTAGTAGTTACATGAGCTGGAGATTGTAGAGAGCTATAGGGTGGACAGGGACATACTACAAGAACTCACTGAGCTCTGCCACCCTCAACTCAGACCCAGAGCCAACAGAGGGGAACCCATCCCAGTGGAAACAAAGGTATGTGTAGCCTTTAGGATACTAGCTACAGGTACTTTCCCAACTGGGGACATGATGGGGATGTCACAGGCATCAGCATCCAGGGTACTTCAGCAGTCCCTGGATGCCATGCTACCACATGCCAGTGAGCACATTTCTTTTCCCCTCACCCCTGAGGTGAGGGCCAACAATATGCAACCCTTCTACCACGTAGCACACTTTCCTGAGTTACTGGGTGCCATAGATTGCACTTAGGTACACATCAAGGCACCACCCAGTAAGGAGAGTAGAATCTATGACAACTGCAAGGGGTACCACTCCATCAACTACTAGGTTGTGCGCTATGCCCAGGGGATTGCCATGAATGTGTGTGCTGGCAGCCCTGGTAGTTATCACAACTCCAAAATCTGGTGCGCGCATCACAGCTGTACCAGATATTTGCTAGGGGGGACATCCAACATAGTCATTTACTGTGGGATGCTGGCTATGCACTGGAACCGTGGATGATGACACCCATCAGAAATCCACACCCACCCAAAGAGGAATGGCATAATGAGGCACACACGCAAACTAAGAACATCATAGAGCATGTGTTTGGACTTCTAAAATCATGGTTCTGGTGCCTCGATATACCTGGTGGAACCTTGCAGTATGCTCTAGCCACATGTGCATATATGTTCACAGTATGTGCCATGTTACACAATATGATCCTGCAGAAGCAGCTGCAGCAGGATCAGCAAAGGGAAGGAATACACAGCCCCTATCAGTGCCTAGGACACCACAGCCACAGTCACAGTTTGACTTGGAGGAGGAACCCCCTGATGATGTCCCTGTAGGCAGATGTAGGCATGCCCAGTAGGCCCTGGGATTGGCTAAGGGACAATGCATATCACATTCACTGACAGCCTAGTGCCCTAGGGATGGACATCTTATTCCTACTCACATACATATATTAAAATAGTTGATGCCAGAAAACCCACACAACCTGTACCTATCCATATTTTGGCTGTGTACTGATTGCATCAGACAGTATCAGCCCTGAACTACAGGTCTGTTAACTGTTGCTTTCGCAAGGTAAGTCTCTAATCTACACACTAATTGTAAGGATTACTATAATATGGTATCATATGTACGGATCTGCTGCTGTTATGCAAGGAAATACACTGGACTATTTGGACAGATGTAACAACCACATGGGACTACAGATACCCAGTCCAATAGTATGTGTTCCTTAATATTCACTAGGCCTCATTGTTGAAATATTCACTATGTCCCCCTCTGTGACCCAGGAAACCCATACTATTTATTTAAGCTTATGAGAAACACTAGCCATCCAAACCAATACCATATTCATGGGCGACTTTAATTACCCCACTATTAACTAGGAATCCTATACATCACCAAAAAATACATGCACAGAGATTCCTGGATTTTATAAACACAAACTCCCTGGACCAGATAGTCAATACACCAACTAGCGGTGCAACCACACTAGATCTGGTCTGCACTAATATGGGAGTGCTGCACACCCCTTACTGTAATGCTTTCCCTGGTAAGGTCAGATCACAAAATGGTCCCCTTTGAAGTAAAAATAAAACTTGGACCCCTTGCTAAACCTGAAATATTCAGTAACTATTCTAAGGCTAACCTCCTCCTATTAAGTGAGAACCTGGCAAAATTTCATGCCTCCATAAACCCTGAGAACACTGCTGCCTATGCAGAACTGTTCACAGAACCCCTGTACAAGCATGTTAATAGCTGCATAGAGGCAGCTGTACCCACCAGGAAAAAGTACAGAACTAACTCAAAAAACAAGCCACCCTGCAGAAATTACAAATCAATAAGCTGTATAACAGGAGGAAGAAAATCATGACAAAATTAGGAGGTGCAGCATCCAACAGGATAAAAGCACTCTCATCAAACTAAACAAAAAACTCAGAGGTCAAATAAAGTCTACCAAAGCCAAATTTGAAGTAAGTTTGGCCTCCCAGGCCAAGAAAAACCACAAAGCATTCTTTAGCTATGTCTGCAACCTCAAAGGCAATGCACAATTGTGAGCAGATCTCATTGTAAATTGAACCACCTATACTGTGCCAGAAGATATAGTAAACCTCCTGGCTGATAAATTCAGCTCTAACTTTACCCCTCTCCCCACTCAACCTTCCCTCAGGAAATATCTAATATAACTCCCCTTACTATCACTAGGGAACAGGTCATTAATGTTCTCTCTAAGACCAAGAACACTGCATCAATGGGCCCAGACAATATCCCAGGTTGCCTTCTAAATGGCATAAAACATGACCTATCAGAGCCTCTGGAATTACTATTTAACTGTAGCCTCCAAAAAGGCTTCATGCCTCATGAATGGAGAAAGGCAACAGTCATCTCTGTGCACAAAGGTGGGACATCTACAGACCCTGGAAACTACAAACCCATAAGTCTCACTAGTCTTATATGTAAAGCCATGGAAAGAATTATCATGGAGATGATCAGTAGAGATATAGTAAACCTCCAGACACTGAACCCAACCCAGTTTGGTTTCGTCAAGGGCAGATCATGCCTGCTCAACCTGGTGGAATTCTTTAAGAAGGTCACCAAAGCAATGGATGAGGGCAAAATCGTTCACAATGCCTACCTTGACCTGGTGAAGGCATTTCACACAATATCCCACTCAAGGATTGTTGACAAACTCAAGAGGTTAGGTTAGATACAAACCCGTATGTCACCTAGTAGATAGCCAACTGGCTCACAGACAGGACCCAAGAAGGTAGAATTGAGGAGTCCATCTCTACAAAGTGGCCAGTTACAAGTGGTGTCCCTCAAGGATCAGTCCTTAGATTTCTCCTTTCTGGTATTTACTTCTCAGAACTCAAGGCCAATGTCAGTGGTCTCTGGCTGACTAAATTTGCAGTTGATTGCAAATTAGGAGCTGTCATTGAATCTCACACTGACACAAATGTTCTCCAGGAGGGGCTGACACAAACAAAAAACTGGTGTCAGAGCCATGGACTAAAACTAAATGCCAAGAAATGCATAATAGTATCCTTTGGGAAGTCATCCATCCCTGGTAACTATCATATTTACAACACACTCCTTAGAGATGACCCAGTAGTCAGGGACTTAGGGATACACATAGATAGTAATCTAGCCTTTGACCATCATGTGTCTACGGTAGTGAGGAAATCATTCTGTGTTACACAACTTATAAACAAAGGTATGGCATCTAAGTCCAAGGAAGTCATTTTTCCACTGTATTCGACATTCATCAAACCTATCATTGAGTACAATGCCCCCTTTGATATGTACCTAACCAGGCATATCCAACAATTAGAATGTCCACAGAGGTTCCTCACTAAAAGAATACAGGGAAAGTAAAATATCCTATGCAGACCGCCTCAAGGCCCTATCTCTGTATTTTGTCTCCTACAGGCTTTTGAGGGGAGATCTATGCCTGGCATACAGGGCATTGTCAGACCCTACTCTAATGGACCTCCTGCATATCCACAAAACAAACAGCACCAGAATTACCCATTCTAAAGACTTAAACCTTTCCTGTGATATAAATAAGACCTGCTGGAGAGATAGGTATGTATCCCAGAGACTACACTGTCTATGGAACAGACTCCCCATACATGTGAAGTGTGTATGTGTTTCGGAACAGCATATTTTTTTCCTAGGAAAAAATTCACTGTTCTGAATGTTCAATGTTGTCAGCGTTTGCTGAATTGGGTTCGATATTAGAACATTTGATGTTCTGAAACATCAATGTTCTAATATAGACCCCCACAATACACGTGACTACTAACTGACTGTGGCTAACAATGTTGGCTGATGCCTGAAAATTGGGAGCACTCATAGGGTCTTTGTGTTACGTCACTACCCTGCAAGGGGTATTGCTGAGTCCATAGCTGTTGACATAGTAATGCCCATGAACTCCATGCATAACTATATGTGGTATCATTTCCATCAGTAAGACCTCTGACACTTCGATGTTCTAATATAGACCCGTATTGTGCATAAATGGCTTCCAAGCAGTGTAGGACCCAGGACTGCACCCTGTTGAGCACTGCTGCTTACAGATCAGCTATTGGAGGTGGATGTCCCTATGTTGAGTATGTGTGCCATCAATGGGCCACTTAGTTACCCCTAAAATAAAAGTATCATGGATACCTAAGTGGGTGCTTTGTAAATGCTGCCTGAGTGGGGGATATAGACAAATGGCTTTGCTCAGTCTAGGGGATTGTATGCCCTGATGTCTCCTCACCTAGGTCCTGGATGACTGCCTCGGACATGTCCACCACATGTAACAGTTATGCTCCCCCTGTCACATATACAAACTGTGTACAGTCAACTGTGATGTAGATCACATATATGTGTGCTGATCAGCTCCATGATGATTTCCCCATACGGACAAACAGATATGGATACTTAGACAAAGAGGTATATGGTAATGTTGGTCCATTGATGCACCACCTCTGGGCAGGGGTATAACAGTTGCCATTGTCCACTCAGTTGGGGTGCAGCCAGTGGTTTCAGTATGATTGCAATATTTTCCCAATGGTGTTGGTAATCCTTGTCAGATCACATGTGGGATGCAGCCTGGAATGATAGCATGTGCAATAGATGCTGTGTAACCTCCACTGAGAGGCCAGTTACGAACTGCTGTGAAAATGGAAATTATGGGAGAGGTTGTAGGAATGTCATGTGTCACATGTGGTGGGGACAGGGGACTGTAGTTGACACAGACAGTGTGGAACTACAGGTTAGCTATGAGTACAGACCGATCATATGTAACAGCACTATGCATGACTTCACCGGCAATCTGGGCCTGTCCTTTGAGGACATGTGTAACTACACTGTGCGTTATGGTTCTATGTTGTGTGGGTGGCTTATTTTGTCAATTACAGTGTCCACATAACATCACAACAACACTATGTGCATCTTTTAGCTGAGGACATTGTGCCTCCATGTTGGAGGGGGGCACATATACCCCAACTGTCACACAGCACTATCTACCTGTTATTGTACAGCCTGCTAAAGGCATGTATCCACCAGTCAGGTTTGCTGTGCCATGATGAGCCTGTGTTCTTCCTGTCATGTACAGCCAAGTTCATGCAGTTGTAATGCTGCTGACAAAATGCATGGGTGTAGAGCTCTGCACACTTGCATGTTCCATCTGAAGGGGGTGGTGCAGTCAAGCTATGTCAGCCATTTCACAGGAGGTAATACATGGCTTTGTTGACATATATGTCTATACTGTCTGCAAGGGAGGGGTGCAAGTAGTTCTAAGGAGACTGATATGTGAGCAGATCCCACTAGAGTGGACCTCACATTGGGCGATGCTGTGGTGAACACCCATAGTGGTAAACACATGGTGCAATACAGTGGTTTCCCATGTGGGGATGTCACAGCACTGGTCTATGGCATTGTAGATATGGACCTGGACTAACCTTTCAGCAAGTGAGCCACAGCACGGCTAAATAACACAATGTATACATACTACACTTCACTAATGTGTTTGTGTGTGCTCTGTACAGACACCTTGTATGACTCCCTTCTTGCAACATGTTGGAGGTAACTGCAATATGTATGTGCGTAGAGGACAACTAGCATGTAGTGCCAAGCAGTGTCCCCAGAGCTCTGGGACATGTCACCTGCAATGCCATGAGAGGCATTAGCATGGGTATGATCACTAACACTGTCATACACTAACTGACACTGGACCACACACTGTTACTTTTGCTAAAGGCCAGAGCATGCCTACCAACTTTAACCGTCAGAGCCCATTGCCTGTTACACTATGCAATGGATGACAGAATTATGTCCCACACCACCAACCATGGCTTGGCAAGGAGGTGTTTGACAATAGTAGGCCAGCAGGCCTTGCTGGAAACTGTGTACGTTATGTACAGAGTGTTATTGCAGCAGATGGATCGGCAAGTGTCTGACGGCCATTCTTTGAGAAGATAGTATTGGGAGACGTACCCTGCAATGATGTCACTCAGCAGTGGAGTTCACCATTCTTCATTATTGGTGTACCCCTTCTAGCCATTCCCTCCCTGTAGTCATAACAACTGTCAGTGACCTCTCACTGACTACTTTAGCAGGTGATTTCATATTAGGAGCTGTCACCAAATCCCACACAGAACCAACAGTTATCCAGGATGGTCTATGACACACATGCAGTTGGAGTCCGAGTCACTATCAAAGACTACATGCCAATGAATGCACAATGCTATCCTTTGGGAAGACATCCTCCCCTCAAAAATATTGCAGTGTCTGCACACTGCACACAGTTGAGCCAGTACACATGGAGTTATGGACACAGAGAATAATGTAGCCTTTCCCATTCAATGGCTAGTCAGATGTGGGGATGCAGTCACTGTTGTGCAAATTATGCAGACAAGTATGGGATGGAAGTCCCAGACTGTCACTGCTATACTGCATGTGGCAGTCATCACACATATCATTGTGCACAATGGCACCCTTGCTATGTCACTACACAGGCATATCATACAACTGTTGCAGCCACACAGGTTCCATGGTACACCAATACACCATGTAGATAACATGTTCTGTGGAGTCCATGTTAAGACCATACATGTGCAGGCTGTCACCTAAATGCTTTTGAGGGCATGCGTATGGCTCCAGACAGGGAGGTGTTGGATCCCATGTTGTACCCCCGCCGTGTATCCATGAAAGGACTAACACATTTCTCACCTGTTCTACACACCTATAACATCACTGTGATATGCATTGTACATGCTGGAGAAACAGGTATGTAACACAGACAGTACACCCTACATGAAACACACACCCCCATGCGTGTGAAGCACACATCTGCTGTGACACACCTCATGTTCAGGTCACGCAATGGGATGCAGAACACAACAATCATAACTGATGTCAGACAACTGTCTGTACTGGACACAGGATATTTGTAGATGGGTCATCTCCAGCACCACAGCTTTTAGATGTCTTAGTTCCTAGAACCTTGGTGATACTTATCAACAATATCAGACCTTTTCACAGGTTAGGGATGCATGAGTATGCTGAATGATGCCATTGTCCTTATTAGCCTGTCATACAGATATGAACCTATGTAGTCATGCAGATATAGTGCTGTACCTTGCTGAAGACATATATCTGCTGTTTGACATGCCATCCTGTGTTGCTGTATTGCAGCTGTGTACCCGCAGGGTCTCCCAACAGACTCCTAAAACAGAAACAGAAAAATAATAATAATAAATAAATACATGAAGATAAGAGTTGGGAAGTGAGACAAAACATTCCATTGTTGACAATACATATTATATTCCTGAAAACACTGATAATAAATACTCTACAGGTATGTACTGTCAGTTTTGAGTACAGTGAATACAATTCTCCTATAGCTGCTGTAGCATGTTCATACCTCTCAAGTTGTTGGCAAGGGTCAGTATGGGCCAAGCAATAATAAATTCAGGTACACAACTACATAGAACAGTTTCATATAATGTGGACTTAAGTAACTACCAATGTTTTCTGTAAGCAGATTTGGTAATACAGTGTATTCCAGGTAATCATTTTTCTGGTACTCCTGTAACAGACGGATTAGGCAGTTTTAATTACCTTATGAGGAAGTCATGATACATGAGAGGTATAGTTGTGTACAGTCCATAAACTAGACAGCTGTCATGCCTTAGTTGGCAGGCATGGGAATAGAACCCAATAGCTGTGACTGCAGGGGACATCTGCAAATAATGTAACAATTGACTACAACAACTTAGTACAGCCATGCAAGGAATGCAGTTGTACTGCAGATATTTAGATAGATATATTTAGGAATCAACAAGGTTGCTTAACACTTTATTGGTATTGCTGATAACTGTCTGTGAAATCTAAACCCAATATCTGCTCATAACATGGGATACCTGAAATATATATATTTTTTTTCCTGGAGTGGGAGGAAATGAGAGTATTATGTGACTGATATTGGCCTGGAGACAACCTTGAACCATACTATGACTTGATCAATATATTTTACAGGACATTCATTTTGCATTCTAGAACTATTACAATGTTATACTTGACTGCAGTGACAGAATACACATGCATGGAATACAGCCGTAGTGCATATATTAAGACAGATTTATTTAGGAATCAACAATGCTGTTTAACACTTTATTGGTATTGCTGTTAGATTACTGTGAAGTCCACACACAATATCTGCCCATAAAGTGGGCTACCTCACCCATATATTTTTATTACCTGGAGTAGGAGGAACAGAGAGCATTATGTGACTTGATATTAGTGTTGCATTCTACAGCTATTACAGTGCTACACTTGACTGCAGCAACCTTACTATAGACAAGCAATGCTTGCAGCTCTACTGCAATAGTTATGGCAACACAATCCTGCTGTACACCATTTTGCTTACAGTTATCGTTATTGTTTACTGCTTATTGCAATACAGTTGTTATTGTTCATTTATTGCACTACAGCTCTAATTTCCCTTTTATTGCACTAACATTCTACTTGCCCATTTATTGTACTACCATTTTATATTGTGTATACTTTATTGCAGTAAATGCTTTACTCTTTCTTGCTTATTGCACTACAGTTGGCATAATGCAGCTGTACTTACCACACTCACAGCATATCCTGGCCAGGTGCTCGGCATAGGACTCAAAATTGTGAGGCCTGTCAGCTGCAGCTATTGGTAGAGAAGCACACCATTATGCATACCAGTTTTGCAGACATTCAGCTTGCATTTTGGTAAAAATGTGGAAAACATGCTTACATATTTGTGGGGTATGTCTAGCTCTTACATCTTGGACCCTGGTGTCCAAGGTTCCCCTCTTTCTCCTCTTCAGGTCCCATACTCTGGCTAGGCTTATAAATGCCCTCAGACAGATAGCCTAGTACCTACCTATGAACCTATAATGGTGGTAGCACTGCTCACCAGTGCGGGAGATACTAGTAGCACTGGTGAGTTCCCTGGCCAACTGGTCCCAGGCATCCGCCTTACATTCTAAGCTCTGGAAACCGCCTTGTATCAGCCTGGGTTCATGATTCTTTAACAGGAGCCTAACAAAGACCCTGGATTCCTGCACACCCTATCTCTGTACCTGAAAGCATGCACCTTTACCAGCACTGCCTGCCATATCAACTGATGATAAGACTCCAAAGAATGGTGCAGAATTCCTGCCTATTGGCCTTAATATGGGCTGTTTTCCCACCCTTACACATCATTGAGCAACATTCAAAAAAGTGCTGCATTGCTTAGCATCGTGCAAGCCAGCTAAGCAGATCTGAGCAGCATGTAAATTCACACAGCTGTGGTTTTAGCCAAGCTTAGCACTGTGCAAACAGTAGTAGCCATTAGCATGTTTAAACAGTGCTTAGCACCATACAGCACTAGCAAATATAACAATTTTGTATTTAAATTAAACTAAAATGTTCAGTACAAACATGATATGAATGTTACAGACTCAAACTCAGGATCTACTACATATTAGGCTATAACTCTGCCTATTTATTTACTTGGATATTGTGAAAGCTAGTATACCTTCACATATACTACTAGCATTGCTGAGCACCACACCATGCCATGCAAACACACTTAAACAGACCTAGAAATAAAAGATTAATTACATCCAGTTTCTATTTTTAGATGTCTGGCAGGTGTTGGCTATGTATGTATAAGTGCTACTGTTTCTATTTTTAGATGTGCAACAGGTGTCAGCTGTCTATATGTAAGCACAGCTTGGCACTGCTGCACTCCATGCCACGGTGCTCAAACATATAGCAATTAAAAAAATAATCCATGAAAATAAAATATTCCACATTTAAAACATTTCACAGCATGTCAACAGTAGCAGGAAGCTTTACAGGGAGCCTCACCCTGTACACAACATCTGACCAGGCATCCACAACCATGTGTAGCCTCTACACTTCTCCCTACACAGATTCAACATCCCTGTTATTATGCTCTTCCCTCGGCAGCATGCCATCATTAATATGCATGGCACGCTGTCCAGGAGGAACCATGCCCCTGTACACAGATACATTCCGGGTAGGCTCTACACAGTACCTACATAGATTTTATTAAATCCTGGGGTCAGTGTTGTGCATGTTTGGTGTTGTGTGTTCTGTGTCCTTTTTTTTTTTTAGTGGTAGTATTGAGGAAAGTGTATTTAATAACATAATGTTTGAGGATGGAGTTAGTGGCAGGGATAGGGTTAGGGTTAGCACACTTTACTCACATGCTAACCTTAACCTAATCCTAATCACAACCTTGCAAATTGCTTTCCATTATTAAATATCCTTTCCCTAACAGTAACACTACTAGGACTATACCTGATCATGGTTTATAGCAGGAGTTTACTCATACATTGCTTCTTTAGTGGGATAGAAATATTAAGTGTTTTGTGGTTTACTCTTAGTAGTAATTCAGTGTTTTGTGATTCTCTCTCTTTTGTGTTCTACCATTTGAAGTTCTCTCTTTTGTGTATTCAACCTTTCATGATAGAATCCTCTATATAGATGTATATCTATAGCTATATGTATATCTCTATCTATCTATATAATATTTCCTTAACATAAAAAGAATCATTTTTCCTTTTCCCCTTTCCTCAAACCAAAAATAGGTACAAAGCAAAACAAAAAAAAAAAAAACACACTATATAGAATAACCTCTATGGTAACATTTGCCAAGAAATTATTTATGAGCACCTTTGTGTCTGAACAAACCCTAATACTGTTGTTATTTTTGTTTATAATACAAATAGGATTTATGGGGTGGTGAGTAACATTGCATGGAACAGTTTACACTGTTTGATCTAAACTTACAATTTACTTTAAGGTATATGGCTGCCCACCTATAAATAAATAAATAAATAAATAAAGAATTTACTGGTGGCATAATGTTTGCCTCTGCTAAGCATACTGACCAGCACTGTGAATCTGAACAAATAGCAAGGCCATTACTGTATAGCACAAACTATAGATTCATCACTTATGAAGTTCCAAAGAGCTCATGCCTGCATTCATCCACTCCCACCTCTCACACTCTGTACAGTAGTGTTTATTACCTAATGCCTGGTCTGTATTATAAGGCTTACTGACCAAGAAACCCATCATCTGCTTAAATAGTATGCTCTATCCCAGAAAGTCACAAGTAAGCTGCTGAATTTTATTTGTGGTACATACTCCCAGAGACAATTAAAACATAAAAAGCATACAGTTTGACAATAAATATGGACTGCTTGTCCCACCTATAAGCCCTTTCTCATATCTAATGGAATTAACTACCATTTCACAGCAATTATAGGATCATAGGATCATAGGAAGTTAATAGGCTATTGACCCTCAGGTCCTTATAAGCCTAGCTAAGAGTTTAGTCCTTGTGTAGCTAAGTCAGCAACTGATGCCCCAGTCCAGCAGGGACATAGGTGGAATCCCAGGGGGGTGTATTTTCTGTTTGTCATCCAGTTATCCAGGTTGCACTTAAAAGGAATAATGAGGTACTCTGCTTGATGTGGAGAGGGAGTCTATCCCACAGATGGGGAGTGTCTGGGACACAAATCTGTCCCACCAACAAGTCCTATTGATGTCACAGACCAGGTTAAGATTGTGCATATAGGTTACTCGAGTAGATCTTGACTTGCGGAAATGCAGCAGTCCAATCAAGGTGTGGTCTGAGATTGCTTTTTATGCCAGACAGAGGTCACCTCTGAGGAGTCCGTATGAAACTGAGCAGAGGGACAGGGCTTTTAGCCTGTCAGTGTAGGATAGACGTTTGAGGCCCTGGATTCTCCTGGTGAGGAACCTCTGTGGTCTCTCCAGCTGCTGCATGTGCTTTGTCAGGTAAATGCCAAAAGGGGTGTTGTACTCAATAATGGGCTTTATAAGGGAAGAATACAGGGATATTGTGACCTCCTTTTCCCTGGATGAGATACCCTTACTTATAAGGTGGGCCATGTAGAAAGCTTTCCATACAACAGAAGCAACAGGGTGGTCAAAAGTCAGGTTGCTATCAACCTGGTTACCCAAATCCCTCACTACTGATTACATGCTTAGGATGTTGTTATCAATGTGATAATTTGTGGAGATGTCACTCTCCCCAAAGGAGATGATGATGCATTTTTTTGGTATTCAGCCTGAGACCATGTTTCTGGCACCAGTCATTTGTTTGGGTGAGACTCTCTTGGAGGATGTCCACATCACTAGGGGAATTGATGACAGCACCCAGCTTGCAGTCATCTATAAACTTTATCAGCCATAACCCACTGGTTTTGGCCTGCACCTCAGAAAAGTATATCCTAAATAACAGAGGCCTCAAGACCAATCCCTGGGGTACACCGCTCATTACAGTTCTAATACTTGAGGTGGCTTCCTCTATTTTGAGAAGATGGGTCGTATAAGTGAGCCAGTTTGCTACACATCTGGTAATATATGGATTGGTGCCTAGTTGAGAGAGTTTATCTATTATCCCTGAGTGGGGAATAGTGTCAAAGGTTTTGGCCAGGTCAAGGTAGGTGGTGTGCACTGTCTTCCACTCGTCCATGGCTTTGGTGACTGCCTCAAAAAATTTGGCCAAATTTAACAGACATGACATCCCCTTGACAAAGCCAAACTGTATGGGATCAAGTGTTTGGAAGTTGCCAATGTCCTTGTTAATGAAGTCCGTGATAATCCTTTTCATAGCCTTGCAGATCAGGCTAGTTAGGCTGATGGGTCTATAATTTCCTGGATTGGTGGATGCTCCACCTTTGTGTAAAGGGATGACAGTGGTTGACTTCCACTCAGCTGGGATGAAGCCAGTACTCAGGCTTTGGCAGAACAGGGCACCTAATGGTGCTGCAAGTTCCTGCCTGAGTTCATGTAGGATGAAGCCTGTGATGTTATCGGGTCCCATGGAGACTGTATTTTTTTGCCTTTGAGAGGGCAGTGATGACCTGTTCCCTAGAGTTAAAGGGAGGGGAGCAGGTACTGGGGACATCCTGATTTACTGATGGGGGGACAGTGGGGTGACGTTTTCACTGAATCTGTCAGCCAGCAAATTGTCTATATCTAGAGCATTTGTGTATGTGGTATCCTTGATTGCCAGTTCTGAACAGATCTGGGTGCTTCCTTTGAGATTGTGGCCATACGTGAAGAAGGCTTTATGACTGTCTCTAGTAGATGTGGCAAATTTGGACTCAGAGTTTGCTTTGGAGGATTTCACTAGTGTTCTTATTTGCTTGTTCAGGCTAAGGAGAGATTGTTTCCAATTGGGCACCTGCTCCTTCTTGGTCCTGGACAGCAATTTTTTCCTTTTGTTATAGAGTTTATTTATTGCAGATATCCACCGGACAAGTTTACTCTTCCTTGCAGATTATGATTTCATCCTGTCAGGTATTCCTGATTTCATGCATCTATATAAATGCTTGCATAGTACTTTGGTGTAGATTTGGACCCAATATTTCATTTTCTCCTTTTGATGTTTGTGTAATACACCTTCTTTTGTCAGTCTCTCTGGGTTATTCTTTTTTCAGAAGTAAAGCATTTGTCTGCACTACAGTTTTTCTTAGAACTAATCACTTTTCTTGATTACAGTGGTGCTTCTGCATAACATCTGGGAAATACATTGTATGGGTGACAATTAATGCTAATTTACCAACAGTACCAGATGCTTTTGCTATTGTTAATACCATTTTGGCCCAAAGGGTGATAATGACATGGCAAAGAAAGGCATCCTACTATGTCAGGAGGCAGTATTTGTCCCTTTCCTTCTCAGTTCTGGCCTTGATGACATAAAATCACTCACAGTCACGGCTCATCTTAGTATCTGAAATAAGCTGTCACATTTACTTACTTAGCTCCTTCTTTGCAAGAACACCTCTAGGAAAGCCTGCTCAATGCCAGTTTATATCTATCATCAGTCCGTGGTATGGAATGCTATGATTAGGTGTTGCAGCAGTAGCTGTCCTTAAAAATGAAGAGACAACTTCAGATTAGGATTAAGAAACAAAAGCAATAAGTCCAAAAGGCAAGGTTCTGTTAGAAAAGCAGTCCAATATTCAGTGACAGAATAGTCACGAAAGCATCATTTTATTTTCCTCATCTTATTTTAGTACACAATCTCCATTTTTCTTGCAGTGCTTCTAAAATCCAAGACTGGAATCCACAACTGTTAACAATGGTTGGGGGGGGGTGTCCATAATTCCTAGTAAAGAAAAAAATAATGCCATCAGCTTGGATGGCACTATGCAAAGTAAAGCAGTGCAGTGTAATGTAATGTAGTGTATCTCATTTGTATTAACTAAGATGACTCTCAGTTCCCAGTTGCTTTCTTTCTCACACTCAGATAAAAAATATAACTTGACATGATGTGGGAAACATGGCAAAGCAGCTCTTATGAGGCAAGGAACAGTCATTCTTTAACAGAGCACGTTTCTTATTTCAAGCTTTGTTTTTTCATTTCTTTCCCCAGTCTACAGTTTTACACACTGAAAATGAATTCTAATTGTGTTAACGCTATTGATTATGCTAAGCACTTATTGAACAAGGCTTTCTTGCTTGCTTTCTGTGAATTATGTGGTTTTACTTCTCATGGACTGCTTTTAGTTTTCAGAAAGGGATCAAGCTAGAGAGATGGTACAGTGACATGGCATTAGGTATTTCAAAGTGACCTTTCAAAATCCTAAAAGTAACAGAAACAAAAAAGGTAATAGATTCAGTTCAGCTTAAACAGCATCACATGTGACAGTGAAACCTCAGGCAATTTTCCTTTCATGTTATATTATTTCTTAATTTGCATTCTACCACTTACTTCATTTTGTATCTGCTTAAGTTAATTTTAACATCTAAAGTAATAATATAATAAGATTATTAATATTAATATGATTAACACTACATTATTTTTATTTTTGTGAGATAGTTAGCTCTTATATGGTGCAAAGAACACTGGTACTACTACCATTCTCATGTGCTGAACAAATGTTCTACCCATTTGTTTATATAGGTATTAATTTATTTCAATTTATAACTGGTTAGTCACATTGGAGCAATAATCTATTTTTGAAGGCATGGTTTTATTCACAGTATATATTACATAGAAATCAGATATTCAGCAGCTGTGATATAGGTTCATAGGTTCAAAGGTATGTACTAGGCTAATGACCACAAGGGCTGTTTTAAGCCTAGCCATGCATCCCAAATCTCTGACAAATTCTGGTACCCTTGGTAAGTGTAAGCAGGGGCGTGAGAGATGAACCATTTACAAGCAAGCTTAGAAGATGAATAATTTGCAGGGTACCTGTGTCCATTAGAGACATATGTGCAAACCATGGATACATTTCCTGTTTCCCCATCCAATTGTTCAAGTTACACTTGAATTGGGCTAGGGAGGAACTTTGCTTCACATGGTTGAGGAACCTGTTCCAGAGAAGGGATAGTCTCTGGGATACATACCTGTCTCTCCAACAGGTCCTATTTATATCACAGGCAATGTTTAAGTTTTGGAACAGGTAACTTTGGTGCCATCTGTTTTGCAGATATGCAAGAGGTCCATCAGGGTGTGGTCTGACAATGCCTTGTAGGCCAGGCATAGCTCTCCCCTCAATAGCCTGTAGCAGACAGATTACAGTTATAGAGTCTTGAGGTGGTCTGCATAGGTCATGTTACTTACACCTTGCATTCTTTTAGTGAGGTACCTCTGTAGGCATTCCAATTGTTGGATGTGCCTGGTTAGGTACATATTAAAGGGGGCATTGTACTCAGTGATAGGTCTGATGAGTCCCAAATACAGTGTAACAATGACCTTCTTGGACCTAGATGCCATATCTTTGTTTATAAGTTACACAACACAGAATTATTCCTCACTACTGTAAATATGAGATGCTCAAGTGATGTCCACATAGCTCTTCTGAAAGCACAGATCAATACATCTCCTGTAGTGCAGAAAGTGTTTATACTATAATGCTAAGACAACAGTGGAAAAACTGAAATGTGCTTGATATAGATGTCTAATTCTGCTGACCTATTCCACTTTAAAATACCATAAGACTGTGCCAGTCACTAAGTCAAAAAATAAAAGTACTTACTAGGTGTTTCCTTGATAAATCTTGAATCCCTCAGGAAACTAAATTCTTGCAGTTCAATTTGTAGAAAGCAGAGTCCCCTCATGTTTAGTTTATTATTTATTTATTTATTTGACATTTGTTGATCCCAATAGTTCGACTGAGCTTGCACCCTTTTCAGCGGAGGCTTGGTGTGAAAAGCTCCACAGTACAAAGTATACAATAAAAAAATTCACAGTACAAATTAAGCAAGTAATACATTTGCTGTACAGGTCATACAAGTAACAAGAAAATAACAAGCAAGTAATTAATTCTCTGTTTGGTTATGTGAGTAAACATAATACAGACAAATAAAAATTATAAAATGAGGTCAAATAGGTCAGCATAGCTGTTCAAGAAAGGGATAATTTATCAGATGAGGCAATTCTAATAGGAGGTGAGTAATAGGAAGGTGGGTAAAAATACAGTAGAAAAAGCAGAAGAGTACCTAATATTGACCTAGGGAGGTCGCTATAGCACTTAGTTTGATGAGTAAGAGTGAGAGAGGAAATGACAGAAGGGGATGAAGTAAAGAAAGGTGTTATTATCAGCCTAAGATTATGGTTTTACTGTTGATATTGTTAGAGAGCCATGAGAGAGATGTCAAGTGTGGTATTTATCCCTGGGGAATGTAAAGGTAAAGGAAAATAGATGTATGTGTTTGTGTTTTGTTGACTTGTAGGGAGTATTTCAGCATTATTAAATTTAGGAATGTAGGTTAGGTAGGGTATAACTAGGGCAAGGAGAAAAGATATAGTAGGAGAGAGACCTCACCACCACCCTTTCTCTCCTGTCTTTTTCTCAATGAATGAGTAGTAGCTAGGTGAGTAATTTCAGAATCTTTTATAGATGGTTTTAACCATGTTTCTGAAATAGATAGAGCCATGCATGGAGATAGTAATAGTAACATAGAGATGGATGGGGATTTAAAGGCATGACTGTAAACTGGTGCTGTGTTAGGTGTTAGGTGTTATGTTGAGTTATCTGTTGTATGTTTATTGTGTAGTGGAGAGAGAGAGTACGTGTACAGTAGAGTAAAAAAAAAGTAGAGTAGGTGAAGGTGAGAGTTAGAAATGAAGTGAAGTGTTATAGGTTAGCCAGTTGTGTGGTTACAATTAGATGATAGGCTGATAGGTGTGGGGGGGTTGTTGTGAGGGGCTGTGTGTGGGGAGTGGGGAGGTAGAGTGGGGAGTGGTAAAGAGGATATAGCCAGAGGGTGGGGGGGCTGGGGGGGATTTGGGGGCAGGTAGGGGAGCTGGGCCGGCCAGGAGGGAAGAACAAGGAAGGGAAGAATCCAAGAACCCTGAATCCAAGAAGACAGAGACAAGAGTGGTGAGGTGAGGTGAGGGTATAACAGGTAGGAGGCAGGGAGTATAGAGGGGAGACAGCAGGAGCTACAGGGGGAGATAAAGACCTTAGAGGGGGTGGAAACTACAAAAGACCTAAGGTTTAACTAGAGCTATTATCAGGGTGCAAGAAATTAGGAGAGGAATAGTGAGAAGTAGTTGATAGTCAAAGTAGATCACAGGAAGTTAGAAAAGACAGATAATTAATGTTGTAGAGGAAGAGGTGGGAAGAAGAGGGGGGAGGGACAGGAATAAAGTAGGAAGGAGGAAGATTTCAAGTGGGATGATTGGAGATGCATTTCCAGGTACTATTTATATAATTTCTAACTGTTGTCTTGAAGTCTTGAGAGTGGGTAATCTTTCTGAGGGCCATAGGAAGCTTGTTCCATGAAAGAGCAGGAAGGTAGCTGTAAAGTTTCTGTCCTAAAGATGTTTTAGGTTTATGAATCTGTAGGAGAAATTGTTCTGAGCTTATGAGGGAGCAAGGTGGGTTATTGAGGCAGACAAGAGAGGAAATGCTAGGGCAGGAGGAGGGCTTGTTTAAGATGGTGTGGATGATGAGAAGTTGAGCATAAAGGAGTTGGTTAGGAAACTCTAACAAGGAAAGTGTATGGAGTGAGAGACGGTGGATTTTAGGTGGTAGGTTGGCTGCAAATCTGACAACTTTGCTGTATGTGGTTTCAAGTTTGGATTGTAGAGAGAATTGCAAGTTAGTAAGGGTTTAAGAACAGTAGAAGAGGTTAGGGAGAAGATAAGCCTGTGTAAGTGAGATTCTGGAGTTGGGGTAAGGAACTTTTGTTTTTTATATAGTAGACCAAGTTTTTGGTGTGTTTTCTTTATACTGTGGTATACATGGAGGTCAAATTTAAGTTGGTCATCAATAATTACTCCAATGAGCTTTATGTGGGGGTTGGATGAGATAGTTGTGTTGTTAAGGGAGGAGATGGTGAAAGAGGATTTAAGATGGTGGAGAGATTTGGCTTGGAAAAGGAGGAGTTTTGTCTTATTAGCACCTGGAATGAGTTGGTTGTTAGTAAGCCAAATTTCGGTGAGGTTGAAGGATGTTTGAGTTAGGGTGAGCATGTCAGAGGGGTTGTCAGCAACAATGATGATGGCGGAGTCATCTGTGTACTGTATGAGAAATGACTGAGGGCAGGATGTGTGGAGTTAATTAGTAAAAATGCTGAAAACAAATGGGCTGAGAATTGAGCCTTGTGAGACTCCCATGTTTATAGGGAGGAAGGGAGAAAGAGCAGAGAGCCATTTGATGGCTTGCTGTCTGTTAGTGAGGTAGCTGGAAAACCAAGACATAGTAGTAGGAAAGAGGTTGAGTTGAGAACATTTGGAGTGAAGGATGGAGTGGGAGTCAGTGTCAAAGGCTTTTGAGAGATACAAGGAAAAAGCAGGACACCAGTTTATTATTGTCTCTGGCTTGAGGGATAGATTTCGTAAAGGAGATGAGAGCAGTAGTGGTGCTGTGGTGGGGGCAGAAGCTGTGCTGGGTAAGGGTGATAAGGATTTCATGAGTGAGATAAGCATGAGTTGCTTATGCACACAGTGCTCAAGAATTTTGGAGAGGGGAACAGTATGGCAGTTGAGCAATAGTTAGAAAGTTCTACAGAGTTTCCATCTCTGTGAATAGGTATAGTATGAAATTTCTTCCAGAGAGTAGGGACAGTGGATTCACTGATTGAGTGGTTAATGAATATAGAGAATGAGTATGCTATGAAGTTGGCAGCAGCTTTTAGGAAGAGAGGTGGCAAGTTGTCAGCAGATGAGCAACAGGGATTGAGTTTGAGGAGATGATTTTTAATGTAGCTGGAAGGTACAGGTTGCAGTGAGAAAGGGCAGCTTTGTAAATGGAGGGTGGCTGGGGATGAGGATTTTATTTGGGTTGGATGTTGGCATGAGTTTGCTGATGATATTTATCAAGTAGGTATTAAAGATGGAGACAGTTTACTTGGGTGAATTGTTTGGACTGGGGTTTGGTGCTGAGGGGTTACTGGGGTGGAAAATTTGGTTGACGGTGTTCCAGAATATTTTGGGATTTTTAAGTTGTGTAGTCATGATGTGTAGTAGAAGTTTTTTGTCAATATTTATGTGCTTTACGGCCAGGTTACATGTTTCTCTATATTTTTGGAGGAGTATGTGTGATTTTGTCTTTATCCAGAGTTTCCATGTGGAGTCTCTGCTTTGGATGAGGGATAGGGTTGATTTGGTGAGCCAGGAGAAGAATGTGATTTGACTCTAACAGTCTTGGGTCCATCCGGGGGGGGGGGGGGTTAGGGTCTTTAGAGTATTAAGGAAGATAGAGTTGAGTTGGAGGACTGCATCATCAAGAGAGAGGTGATAGAGGAACGTCCAGTCAGTGGCAGAAAGGTAGTTGTTGAGAGTCTCAGGGTTGAAGTTGGTTAGTTTATGGCATTCCATGAATATATTAGGATGATGGAGATGGGGGGAGGAACTTTGACTGCATATAAGGGAATGATCACTAATTGAGTCTGGCAGGGATATTGGGTGGTGGTAAAGTTTAGGATGGGAGACAAGAATCCAGTCAAAGATAGAACTGTTGTTTGTGGGTTTGTGAAGAAAGGTGGGGGAGGAGATAAGTCAGGTATAGCCATAAAGGTATATGCTGGTAGATGCAGAGTTAGAGGTGAGGGCTAGCCAACTGATATTAACATCAGCTAGTATGATAGATTTGTAAGATATTTTGTCGAGAGTCCAGTAAAGAATCTGTTCTAGTAAGGGAATGTCATCACCAGGCAGTATATAGATAGCAGATATTGCAAGAACATTATAGGTGTTTAGTTTACAATTAGCCATGATAAGTTCAGCTGGGTGGAAAGAGTGGGATGGGTTAATAAGGGGGGATAAGTTTAGGTGGTCTGAGTACATTATGGCTGCTCCTTCTTTTTGTGTGTTCTATTGAGGCTTAAGATATTATAGCTGGCGGGGACTCTGTCAGTGTTATAATGTTTCAGCCATGTTTCAGAAATAAAGATTATGTCTGGGGAGGTATTGGGCTGTGAAGAATGAAATTCAGTTGTTTTGTTAAGGATGTTGTGTATGTTGAGTAAAAGGAGAAATATTTGAGGTTGGGGTTTGGTCTTTGCAGGAATGTGTAAGTTGTGTTGGTGGGAGTTGATGAGTTGTTGTTAGGGCCTGGGTTGGAATGAATGTCACCTGAGAGTCTAAGATGTTACAAAGGTGGAGTATAAGTGATATAGTGAGGTATGGTGGGAGAGATTTCAGTTTGTGTTTTGATGAGGAAAGGTATTGGGAGGGAGTCTTATTTTGAGTAGAGTGTGTTCAGTGCAGTAGAAGAGAGTAGGTGATATAGGATAGGAGTAGTGTCTGACAGTGTTTGTAGGAAAGGAGGATGTTGGGGAGTTTGGATGAGGGTGGAGATAAGTGTGATAAGAGATGAGGAGAGAGAGGAAAAGAAGGGAGAAGATTGAGGATCACTGTGAAAGGTGTGGCGTAAGATGTGGAGAGTGCAATGTCAGTAAACAAAGTCAATATGTCCTGAAGAAGCTTGAATTCTGCACATATATTTACATATTTTCTCTGTCCAAGAGAAATGCATGCTTTTGCATGCACACATTTACACACACACACACATTTACACACACACACACACACACACACACACACACACACACACACACACACACACACACACACACACACACACACACACACACACACACACACACACACACACACACACGAGACAGAGATGACAGCTCTGAGGGTGAGGATTAGATTCTCACAGCTCTCAAGCTGAAAGTGGAAGCATCTCCAAGGTCCCTTCCATACCTATCCCCAATCATGGTGTTCTCCAACCTTTTTTGTCCATCACTATCCCTGATTGCCCTGATTGTCATGTATGTCCCATATGACTGTGCCTGCTACCTAACCTACTCTACCTACCTGACCTTCTCATTTCTAAGCACCTTCTGCAACATTCTTTATCTAAAAATAAATAAAATAAATAAATGCAATAAAATAAAATAAAAAAATGAAAAATGGGCACCTGTCCCACAAAAAAATGTATGTCCCATACATAGCTCTTCACATTGCTTAGGTTGATTTGGTCCTATCAGCCATGCAACATTATTATGCTATTGTTACCTATCCCTGGTCAGGTGACTCTCAAAAGTAAGGAAATTTTGCATACAATACTACACTTATGTTCTGAAGAAGTGAATAGCTAGGGTGCTGTTCCACCACCCTCCTGCAAATTCCTGTATTCTTTCCCCTGTGTCCTATCCTCTGCTTGACCTCCAACCCTTTTACCACTGTCCTATCAACCCCTTTTTCATTCTTTTATTCTGGTCAAAAAATACAATCACAGACAACACACCTGACCAGAAATGGCAAATCAAAATGCCTTCACTTTCTGCCCTCAGCATTTGCAAGGAGGTGGACATACTGCATCAATGCTGTGTGATAGTGCATGCCGTTTAACGTCCTATGGCAAAATCTGATTTTGTTTTAGCCACAGTAGTATCTTTAGTTTTGTACTGATATGATTAAATTTGCTGCTGTATAGGAATGCACATTAAAAGCACTAGTTTAAAACACTTACTGTAACAGTTCTTAGGCTGAGGGATATAATGACCTAGAAGTTCTATGTGGTGTACTGAGATAATTTTCTTATTTGTAGACTGATGTTTTTGCATACTATCATTGGTTCAATTACTGTTGTTTGTAAAATTATTATTTCAAGAAATGTAATATTCCTATCACGTTTAACTGCAAACGTCTGTATTTCTCTTCATTTACAACTTTTAGTTAACATACCGTTTGAATAGTGCAGCAAGAAAGTGTTTGCAAAAAAAAAAATTCATCCCCAACAGGGAAACTTAGAAAGCCACCCTTATCCTACTTATGTCTTAATGTTGGTTGTCCTCTCCTACCTGTTCTTTCTCTCTATATCAAGAACTTTATTAGACAGCGCATGACACAATAAAAATGAAGAAATAACAGAAACAATACTGTTATAGCATTGGCATCTCAAACAACTTTGAGACACCAGCTTATGAAATCTTCCTTGAGCAACATGTGTAAACAATCCTTTATGTGAATGCCAGTGACTAAAAGCATGAATACAAGCTGCATGGAATACAATGCCTGGCTAAAAGGGCATCAGCCAAGATAAGATAGTGCTCATAAATAATTCCTCTCTTTATCTCTTTATTATTAATATAAATACATTTTTATGTTAAAAATAATTCCTCTAATACCATATTTCCCCGAAAATAAGACCAGGTCTTATACTTTTTCTCCCGCTGAAATATGCATTAGGGCTTATTATCAGGGGATGCCTTATTTACCCTCCCGTACAACAATCTACATTTATTCATTTATTCATGTACACAAATCAACATTTATTCATGTACACAAATTGACATTTATTTGGTACTTTTCCGTTATTGGACAACAGTTCTAGGTATGGCATTAACAGTTGTGTGAAAATTCTACATAAGCAGTGCAACAAACATTTCAACTTCAAAATATCTACACCTTGGCTTACTCAGTTCAATATTTAATGCTTAACAGAAAGTGCAGAAAAATCTCAATATATGTGTATTGGAGGAGGATAATTAAACAGGTGAATAACTGCCACTTTTTGAGTGGTGATGCTTTCTTTATTCCTTACCCAAACCATAAGAGAGGAATGATGGAAAGTCATAAAAATAAAGTCTGGGAACTAGTGGCCTTACTTTGTAATTACCCCTTGATAATGAAACGTTACCTTAATACAATAAAGTAAAAAAACAGACAATATCTTGCTGGCAGCTGAAAGCAGGAGCAATCCATTGTGTTGCCCCAATAATGGAAAAATTATTCAAATACAGTCATGTAATCTTCTTCTGGAACATTGTCATAAGTCTCCAACCCCCGAATTCCATCCGGAATTTCTTGCGACTCCATTTCCTGCAGAACCATTGGCCCCAATCTGTCATGCCTAGCAATAGAGCTCTCCTTAAATGAGCACTGCTTGTACATGTAGCCTGCTCGTAGTGCATTGGCAACACAGCTGTCAGTGATTTTATCCCATGAATTCTTCACCCAAGTCACGACCTCTTGCAGGCTAGGCTTCACAAAGTTTTCATGCTGATTTCTCTCTATTCTATTTTCAATGTAGTCATTGAGTTCCATGCACAAATGGTCCTTGAATGGCTTGTTTATTTGCAATATCAAGAGTCTGGAGATAGGCAGTTATTCCTCCAGGAATCATTATTTGATCTATTCTCCTATATGCTAGGAGTTTCTTAATTTCTTCAGCACAGTGAGTGCTGGCTGAATCCCAGACTAGCAGACCTCTTTCACCACCTCACAAAACAAGTGGCAGCATTACATCAACCCACTTCCTTATAACTGCTTGTGTGCACCAGGCTTTTTCAGTTTCAAGAATGTAAATGCCTGAAACACCTTCACTCTTACCTTTCTTGCCCTTACTAATGATTAGAGGTGAAGTTTTCTTTCCATCTAGATGAATTGCCAAAATACAGGTAACACGTGCACTTTCATAACCAGTGGAGGGCATGTAGATTGACAAGGCACCCCTCTGATCAATTGTTGTTTAAGATCCTTGGCCCATAAGCACTGCAGTTTCATCCATAGCAATCATGTTGGAGAGTTGGTATTTAATAAAGTCAATGCCATCAACAAAGGACTTGAATGCAAGTGCACATTTAATAACTTCAGTATCTTCCAGCTTGAACAGTGTTGTCAATCTTCTTAGAGACAGTTCATATCGCTGAAGGAAGCCATTCAGCCAGTGTTGTGATGCTTTGAATTTCTCTGGGGATATTTCTAATTGCGGTGCCATTGCAAGGGCAAATGCTTGAATATCAGCCCTGCGCACAACCAAAGCCTTAGCTCTCCTGTTAGCAATCCATTCACAGATGATGTCTCCCAGCTCAGGAAATAATGGTTGTTGACCTGATCCACACTTGCACTTATTAGCATTTTCCTTGTCCACCTGTTGACTGAGGTTATCGTACTCTGCTCACCATTTTCAGACCATTCAAAGATCCAACTTCTTCTCTTTGCAGAAAGCCATCAGATTCTTTCCCTGGGATTCCTACATGATTCCTTTCTTGTACTCGTCAGAATAGCTCTTTCTTTTTGCACTCATCTTGTCTGGGGCGGGATAATTGAAGACTTACGAGACAGGAGTGGCAACAAAAATGGCGACAGTAAGAAGACACAATCACACCCATTCATTATCAAGTGTGCATGTTTTACATGTGTTGTCTGTACTTTGATCAATCAAAGTACACTTGCCAGTGTTTATGGGCCAAGGATCTCAAACGCCAAGTGTGAGTGAGGATTAGGGTTACAGTAAGAATCGTGGAGGACTCCAGGGGAAAGAATCTTAAGACTTTCTGCAAATTGAAGAAGTTAGGTGTCTGAATGGTCCAAAAATGGTGAGCAGAGTATGATAACCTCAGTCAACAGGTGTCAATAATATTATTATTTTATAATTCAACACGTCCGTCATGTGTTGTTGATGATCTTAACTGGGGCTTATTTTTGGGGTAGGGCTTATATCATGACCACCCTGGAAAACCATGCTAGGCCTTATTCTCTGGTTAGGTCTTATTTACAGAGAAATACGGTAGTCAAATGTCAGATGTAAAACAGTTATAAGAGTTTGCAGTAGTTTTTAGAGCTGTTAGCTCAGTTTGCTATTAGAGAAATAATAAAATGGAAAGCTCACAGCATCCAGGAACAAGGGTCACACACTGACACACTCTGATGTATTGTAACAGCAGTGAATGGCTCTTCTATTAGAAGTTGCATAAACATGTATTAATTAGTAATTTTCCATTTCTATCAAAGCATTCTTAACCATATGTGTAAAGAATAAAAAATAATGTAAAATACATGATCTGATTTGTAAAATGTGCATATATGATGCAAACATCAAAGAATCAGAAGACGTATATTATTCCGTTTCATACCTTATCTATAGAATGAATAACATGAGCAGATGTTGTGTCCTGTATATACCTGCTGCAGATTTTATATGAAGTTTTTATTAAACTTTGTATTGTTTTGTAAGTTGCAAACATTCATTAATTCTGAATTATTCATCAGTAATAATAGTGTAAATATTAACTGCAGCTGTAACAACAATAAATAGTCTTTCTTATTAGAAAGGTGAAATAATCAGTAAGTAAGAATATATGATGATAAAGCTGAAGCAAGAAATGCTTGCATCTGTACTTGTTACATAAAAATAAAAACTGTCATAGTAGCACTTTTAAAGAACTGCATGTCCAATTTAGGACAGAGTATGTCTGAGAAGGCAGAACTACATCTTTCAAGACTGTATATAAACGCTGCCTTCATCTGTAATCCTTGTCAGATTCATGAGAAATAAACTGTACTGACCCTGAGGTGCCTTGCTTGCTTATCATTTCTTGTTGTTGTAACTGCCTGTATTTTTCCACATAGATGCAGTACTTATTATTATTACAAATACTGTTTGTAATTCTTTCCATCTCTCTCTGTATCCCTCTCTCTCTCTCTCTGGTCACCGCTTCTGCTTCAATAAGTTTTCACTGACCAATCGATAGTGTGTGACATAGGAGTTCCATCGTGGCATGATGAGATAGTGCTCCAGTCTTTAGACTGATTTTTGCATGTTTTTAAGGGTTCTAATTCAGGCATTAGCTAAGTGGTATTGACTGCTTTTAGTACACTGTTGTATGTGCAGCCATTGCCTGCATATTATTCTGAGATATCATTATCCTACTTCTGTTAGAAGCTGCTTGTTCCCTCCCTCCCTTTCCCCCTGTCTATGTATCGCCTCTCTTCTGTGTCATTAGACTTTCTTATAGGTTCATAGGTAGGTACTAGGCTATTGGACTTAGGGCCTATATAAGCCTAGACAAAAAGGTACCCTGGCTTTTGCCACCCAAGAAAATTATTTTCCTGTGCCCCTGTCGGGTAGAGCCACAGAGGTGACCCCCGGGGTGAATTTCCTATTTACCATCCAATCATCAAGATTTTTCTTGAAGAGTGCTAATGAGGAGCTTTGTTTGTGAATATGTTTTTAGAGAGAGAATATCCACATCAGTTGATAAAGGATATAAGAAATTATGGTCGATCACAGTGGGGTGTAAAATACAAACCCTTATTAGGGATGAATGAGGTTAGTGACACCCCCATTACATCCAAGAATGCATTTGAAAGAACATTGGTGATACAGTACTGTCCCCAAGCATCCCAAATTAAAGAGACAGTAGAAAGTAATTGGAATATTTTAAGGATAAACCCTGGTTTATTTCAGATACTGGGGGCTGAGCCACTTTTGATCTATACGATAGGATGGAGTTTGAAGGAGGACTTTATGAAGATGATTATTCAACCTTCCATCGTAAGGGGACCAATAAATGTGGATCCTGCACACAGAGTTCTTAACATTTTAGAGGCTGAATCCTTAATATTGGAAAATTACATTAGTTCACATATAATTTTTGGAAAAGGGAACTGTTCGACAAAATTGGTGGTGTACCTTGCCAAATGTTCAGGGTTCTATGTGGGAAAAATGGAGAGACAGCTTCGTAGAAGAATTTATGAACATAATTATGATATGGCAAAAAGGAATGAAAGTAATGCCCTATATAAACACTCTAGAATTTTCAGCATTTTATAAAAAGGTTTTATTTGACTTTTAGGAAAGTGTAAAGGTTAATCCAAATGGGATTGATTGTAAAATGTTATTAGAATCAAAAGAGGTTAAATGGCAATTGAATGCAACTCTGCAGCCATGTATTAATGAAAATCTTTTCATCCTCCCTCCACTTGTTTTGTGATCAAACAAATTTTAAATGTACCAAAAATGCATTGAAAGGATGGAGAGGTCAAACCATTTATCTTTGGAATATTACTACATTTTTTGGCTGCCTTTACGTTTTCTGATGAATACTGAAAAAAAAGGGTTTATCTTAAATTTTTAGGATGAGTTCAACAAGTACTCTTCCCTTTAAAAGGATGAAGTTTAATTATTTAATTGGTTTTATGTGAAATGGTGTTGGTGTTTTATTATATAAGGCATGTGGTGGCATTTATGATTTGATTCTAATGAAGTCCTGATGTAGTTTAGATGAAAGTGCTTAATCTAAATCATTTTATATTATGTGTTATTATAATAAACCTAATTTTTAAACAAGTTGAACTGTGTACATCTGCTGACAGCTAGCAGACCATTGCACTATGGCTGTTGTGTTTAAGTCGCTGATAAATAAGTTAAGTAGTAGTGGACCTAGGATGGAACCTATTAGGACTCATAAGGATACAGGAAGGAAAGAGGAGACATCATCTTGACATTTCACAGTGTGGGACCTATTAGTGAGGTAACTCAGAAACCAGTTAAATGAAGAGGGTGATGGCTCAAAAAGACATCTTAGAAGAATTTGATGACTCACCATGTCAAATATCTCAAACAGATCCAGAAATATGTCTGAGATTAGAAGACCTGAATTTCTAGTGTGATTTATTATATCTGTGAACCTTACAAGGGTAAATGCTGTGTGATTGGGTCTGAAACCATGTTGTAAGGGAGAAAGGAGGTTACAAAAAGTAACACACATAGTAAGTTGAGAGTGAAAATAGCTTTCCAAGATTTTGGATTAGGGTGAGAGAATGGCGAGTGGTCTACAGTTTGCGAGCTCATTTGATGAGCCACTTTAATGGAGAAATATTATACTTTTTTTTTCTATAAGGTAGGGACTTTTTTTGGTATAGCGGTTTATTAGAATCGATGCAGAATATACAAGGATATCTGCAGTGAGTTTGAGGTATTCAGATGGAGGTTGATCGGGGCAGTAGTTGAATATAGCTTTCCAAGATTTTGGATTAGGGTGAGAGAATGGCGATTGTCTACAGTTTGCGAGCTCATTTGATGAGCCACTTTAATGGAGAAATATTATACTTTTTTTTTCTATAAGGTAGGGACTTTTTTTTGGTATAGCAGTTTATTAGAATCGACGCAGAATATACAAGGATATCTGCAGTGAGTTTGAGGTATTCAGATGGAAGTTGATCGGGGCAGTAATTGTCTTAAGGGTGTGTAGGTAGGCATTTAAATTTAGATGTACTGAATGAGTGTGAAGTTCAGTTGTGACTTCAATGATTGGGGTGAGATGACTGGATTTGTAGTAGTTTTGTTTTTAGGAGGGAGGTTACTGTATTTACAAAACATGAATGTGAAGAAATGGGATGTTATTAGAGGTTTTAAGAAAAGTTAAACCTAACATTTTGTTCTAAGAAACCCACTGTAGATACCAACAGCTTTGCAAGCTTTTGAAGTTTGGAAAATCAATGGAAGTCTTTCAGCAGTTACCCTGGGAGGACACAGAAGAGAAGCAGCAACTATATTTAGGAAGGGGATTTTGATTTGTTTGTAAGACAAGAGGACAGATAAGGAAGGCAGATGTGACAGGTAGAAGAACCCGTAGAGCGCAGTCACAAATACATATTTATAATTAGTTCTTTAAATAATTAAAATATTTAATGACAACTACATAAAAAACAACACATCATTAAGCTTACACTTTTTATTTAAATTTGAAAATCAAATACAAATTATTCAAAATGATATTGCTTGACACAACAGTCAGGGTGCTCACTATATGCCAATCATTACTTGCAGAATTAAGTTTAGCCCCGATAGCACATGTTCACTAACTTACTTGCAGTGGGACATCAATTAAAAACTGAGACTTAACATCTAAAATTTGTTTAGCTTTCCATAAAGTTCAGCAGAATACATCTCGGGGGGGGGGGGGGGGCATGACAGTGAAACATTTGTAATGAAGTGTATTTTTCAACCGAAAAGCTGGTTAAGGTACGGTAAATATAAACAACTAAACCTCAGTGCTGCTGGGATTGGACAATACTACGACTGGTATTTTACTCATGTGAGCATGCTCATTACACATTTGATGAGTTGTGCTACTCAATTATGCTTTCAAACACAATGAGGTTTGAGACAGTCCAGTGAAGTTTAAACAACTGGCCACTATAAGTCACTTTAATGCTGTGATTGCTTTCATACGTTCATATGAGTATACTACCCAAATAAGCACTGGGGGCCTTATAAGCCTAGCTGTGCAACCCAGATGTGATCCATATTACTGACTGCCTCTGTCCATCAGAGACACAGGCACCAGACCACGGGAGAATTTTTGATTACCCATCCCTTGGTCCAAGCTGCACGTAAACAGGGATAGGGAGGAACTCTGCTTCACACAGATGGGGAGCCTGTTCCAGAGAATGGGAATTCTGAGAAACATATCTGTCTCTCTCTAACATATCCTACTTAATGTCACAAGCAAAATTTAGGTCTTTTAATCTAGTAGTTCTGATGCTGTTTGTTTTTCAGATGTGCAAAAGGTTCATCAAAACAGGGTACAGAGATGCCTTGAATGCCAGACAAAAATCACCTCTCAGAAGTCTATATGACAGAGTAAAGAGAGACAGGGCTTTGAGGAGATCAGTGTAGGACATTGTGTTTACTACTTGAATTATTTTTGTAAAGAACCTATGTGGAAGTTCCAGTCGCTACATGTCTCTGGTCAGGTACATACCAAAGGGGGCATTATACTCTATGATGGGTCTGATGAGGAATGAGTACACTGGTATGATGACTTCTCTGGACCTAGACACCATGCCCTTGCTTGTAAGATGAGCAACACAGAAGGATTTTCTTAATACCTTGGACACATGTTGGTTGAAGGCTAGGTTACTATCTACACAAATTCCCATATCCCTTGACTACTGAATCAACCTGTAAGAATGTTTTATTGATGACATAATTACCTGGGTGGTAAACTTCCCAAAAGATACTACAATTCATTTCTTGGTATTGAGTTTTAAGTCATGGCTTTGGCACCAAGCATTTGTGTCTGTTAGACCTTCCGGAAGGGTGTTCTCATCTTTGGGGAATTATTTATTTATTATTTATTTGTTTCTAGTTTGATTACTGGGGAGGTCCAGCGGGCTCAGGGAAGCCATTTTCAGTGGAGGCCCAGGGAGAAAAGCTCTGCATTACATAGTTTAGTTACAGATACAATCATAGTAAAGAAGACACAATTACAATGTCATTTCATGCTAGAGAACAGGAATAAATTCTTTGGTTACATAGTATCTAAATGTTTAGGATGGCAGTGGTAACATAATTGAGAGGGAGAATAAAGACTTAGAAGGAAAAGAGAGAAAAAAGGTGGGATGGGTTATTTATAATACGTACAATTATGTTATTTACAATATGTACATTTATGTCAGGTTAGCTTATACTCAGAGTCATTCAGGAGTTTAAGTGGTGGATTGATTATTAAGCTAGGTGGGGAGAGTGCAGTTGCATTTCCTGTTAGAGGAAAGGTAGGAATGCAACTGAGATTTAAAGTTTTCACAAGTCCTTAGTGAGGAAGGAAGAGAATTCCATTTTTTAGCTAAGGAAAAGGATAATAGAAGCTGACCAGCAGGACGATTGGGTTTGCGGACAGTGATTAGGTTTTGGTGAGTAGATCTTAGAGTTCTCTGAGGGTGCAAGGTTGAAGGATGTTGATTAGTGCTGAGCACTTAGTAAGTTGAAAAATTAGTCTGTGGGCTGTAGTAATTTGAAAATAGTATAGATAGTTGGAGAGTTCAAGCCAATTTAACAAATGAAGGGCAGTACAATGATGGGAGGAGAATTTGGCTTTGGTTGCAAATTCATTGACTGCTCCCAGTCTGCAATCATCTGTGAACCTGATTAGCCAGAGACCCATGACACCGGCTTTGACAGTTATTTATTTATTTTGCATTTGTTGACCGGGTTTGTCTGACTGAGTTAAGTAGCCCTTTTTCAGTGGAGGCCGGGGAGAAAAGCTCCATGTGTTCTACAGATTCTAATTTACAAAAATGAGTAAACAATCAACAACTGGTTTACAGAAATATTCAAAGCAACATATACATAAAAAACAAGGATTTGCTACAGTAAACTAATCATTATGTCTGTCAGATTTAGAATCCTACATCATTCAGAAGGACTAACAATAGTTTTGTCACCAGACGTAAAATCTTACATTATGCAGATAAGAATTATGTAATGTGCTTAGGATACAGAAGTTAATGTGAGACAAGGTCTAGAGAGTTAAAGAAAGTTACACAGGTTGGGAGCAGATAGAGGTGTACAGTTAGGGTTGATAGGCTGTTTAAGGGGTGTGGGTATGGGGGCAGGTCCATTGGCTTAACAGGAATTCTTTAGTGGCTAGCTTGAATTGACTAAGTTGCTTGAGTGATCTAGTGGGAGTTTGTTCCATGCCTCGGAAGGATTATAGCTATAGAGAATACATCCTTTCTTAGTTTTTGGTTTGTAGATTTGTAGCAGATCTAGGTTGGAGCTCCGGAGGGATCTAGTAGGTGAATAGTGGGAGATGACAGATGATAGGGTAGGACAGTAAGAAGGCTGATAAAGGATAGAGTGGATGATCTGGAGCTGAGGGAGAAGAACCTGGTGAGGTAGTTCAATCCATTTAAGGTGTTTGCATGAGAGACAGTGATATGACTTGTAAGTTTGATGTGCTGCAAATTTGGCTATCTTGTTGTAGGTAGATTCAAGCTTGGCAAGGAGTGTGGAGTTGAGGCAAGTAAGAATTTGTGAGCCATAAAACAGACTGGGTAGGAGGTAGGCATAAGACAGAGTTACTTTAGCTTCATTGGTGAGAAACTTTTTGTTGTGGTAGAGGAGCCCTAGTTTCTGATGAGTTTTCTTGATACTGTTGTTAATACGTAGATTGAATTTAAGTTGGTCAGCAATGATGACACCAAGGAGTTTAATGCTAGTTTCCACCTCAATGTGTGTGTTACTGAGGGACAGGATTGATGATACCAAGGAGCTTAGTGCTAGTTTCCACCTCGACGTGTGTGTTACTGGGGCAGGATTGTGAAAGTGGATTTAATGTGGTTGTAGTTTTTAGGAAGAAAAAGCAGTAGCTTAGTTTTTTAGGGGATTAAGGATAAGCTAGTTATCAGAGAGCCAGTTTTCTACTGAGTTAAAAGAAGTCTGTATTGTAGAGATGAGTTTGGAGAAAGAGTCAGCAATAGTGATGACAGTAGAGTCATCAGCGTATTGGACCAATAATGACAGGAAGAATAAAGAAGATTAGTGAAGATGTTGAAAAGTAGTGGACCAAGGATGGACACCTGAGGAACACCCATTTTAACTGGGAGAGGAGGGGAGAGTGCAGATTGCCACTTCACTGATTGAGATCTGTCAGTGAGGTAGCTGGAAAACAATGAAGGAGAGGGTGACAGACGGTGTCAAAAGCTTTAGAGAGATCTAAGAATAGGCAGGAGACAAGTTTGTTGTTATCTCTGGCAAGGGATTTAGTATTAAGGAATGATAGTAGGGCAGTAGTAGTACTATGCTTTGGTCTAAAGCCATCTTGAGTAGGTAGTGCATAATTTGTTTATGTATACATTTTTCTAGAACTTTAGAGATAGAACGGCAATTGGTCTAAAATTACTGATGTCTGAAGAGTTACCTCCTTTATGTACCGGTAGACTGAATAATTGTTTCCATATGGAAGGGACTTTGGACTCTGAAATGGAGTGGTTGATTAAGATATGTCTGGTGCTGAGCACCAACTGCACCTCATGTTAAATGGAAGTATACAGCTTATGGCAAAATACTTTGAATTTCTGCCTTCAGGTACATTACTGTGCTGCCCTTTGCACTACTGTGCTTAGCTATGGATTGTCAGGCTAATCTTTTGTTGAACAAACTGAAGAGTTGAATGTATAGCATACAGTTGTCATGAGGGTAATAAACAGTAACACATATACATTCTCCTTTTTTTCAATCTGGTTTCATATTTGCACTTTGGGGAGTAGGAGTTCTTATGTGTTATGGTCCGATAATACTCAGGTCTGTAGATATTTCATGGAATAATGTCAAGGTTCAAGTACAGCTGTATGCCAAAGTGGTTTTTAAATGTTTGGTATGGCTCTTGTGAGTGTAACTGTTGGATACACCTTTCCTTAACACACTGTAATCCTGTTGCTGTATTAAAGTGCTGCTCCCTGTTGTGAAGACGGTCTTATAGTGATCTTGCCTGAATAATTATGATGCTAAAGCAAACAGTAACATAACACAAATATGTGCATAAATGAACCATAAACATATGGATTTTAAAAATAAAAAAGACATAAAAATTTGTATTTTAACCATTTGGATGGTGCAGTGGTGCAGCAGTAGCATTGTCACCTTACAGCAAGAGGTTCTCCAGTTCAATTCTCAGCTGGATTGCCTTCTGTGTAGAGTCTGCGTTTCCTCTCTGCGTTCATGTGGGTTTCCTCCATGTGCTCTGGTTTCCTTCCACATTACAAAGGCATATATCTGGAGCATTTCTCCCTGGGCATCCACTGAAAATTGGCATTGTTCCAAGTCGGACTTTCCTGGTTAACAAATGTTAAATAAATGAGCGTCTTACTATGACTACATCTGTATTCCTGTCACCAACTATCCATCTTTTTACAACCCTTTTATGTCATCTAATATCCAGCCAGTTTCCATAAGCCATGTATCCATTGGCAATAACATGCTTGCTCCCTCATGTGTTTCACAATACAGGTGTAGCAAACATATCAATATTGAAGAACTGCAACTGCCATGACAAATGTGTAAATTATGACACCTGAAACATGATCATAAGACATATCTGTTCTATATTCTCGTAGACTCAGGCATAGTTGTTATGTGTGTACTACTTATTTTTGCAAAGGTCAGCATGGAGCACCACAGACTACTCCTAATTCCCATTCTAAGTTCAACACCTCAAGATAAGATTGTGCATGCATTAATACTCTACCATCAGCAGCTCAAAGGAGCTTGTCAGCACTGCACTTCAGGGAGAGAGTTAAAAAAATTGCAACAAAGCATTATGTAAGCAGGTGGTACATTTTCTATATATCCATTCATCCCTCCATCCATCCATCCATCCATCCATCCATCCATCCATCCATCCATCCATCCATCTATCCATCAGCAATCCCTTTTTCCCATATTACTGCAATTTTGAAACCAAGATATCTGCATTTCACAGTGATGTTGACTCAGTTAATTCATTCTGTTAATGTATGCCTGTACTGCAACAGGTACTCTTGCAACTTTGTTACAATGGTGTGTAGCCTTTTTACACATAATCCATCACTGTTATTTAAAAGTGCAGGTCATATTTAGGAAGTGTCTGTATTGTCAATGCACATTGTGCAAGCATGAGACAAGACAACTAACAGTGACACTATACATGTTTATTATTTGCTTGCAATCATCCCCAAATGAACTGGAATGCATGCTTGATTGCTAATCCACTGTTTCAAAATTGTGCTTGTAAATTATACCCCATACAATGAAACAGCTAGATGTCCCTCACAGTACTGCAATGTGCATGAATAATGGTATATAAATCTTAGAAGATAAGTATATCATTTCATGATACAAGCATAGTGCTGCTATGTGGCCTGTTTGCTCACATGCATTTGTCCCAAAACCTGTGATGCACAGTACCACATGTTCCAAACAGTGAAGTTTTACTAATTAAAAATATGCACTTCCACATCACTAAAGTCAGACATCTCCTGTGGCACTTATGTTTCATACTGCATTCTCTAGACTGGTAAGAGGTTCAAGTCTCAGAGTGATGAACGTGTGTGTGTGTGTGTGTGTGTGTGTGTGTGTGTGTGTGTGTGTGTGTGTGTGTGTGTGTGTGTGTGTGTGTGTGTATGCAACTATATAATACCTCAGCATCAAACATGCTATGCCCACTTCCACTCAGGAGAATAAATTTTACTTTCGATATGGCTCCCTCTGTACTTTATCAAACTTTTAACACAAACATCCTCTCTGCAACACACTGATGAGGTCATCATGTCAAAAGTAATTCTTTCCCCTTAACAGACTTATCCTGTGGCACTTGCAGCTAATGTCATGGTCGTTAGATTGAGTAAATAGATAGGTACATATAGCTTCCTGAACAGACATGCAGTACCAGCTTCCAGGCAGGGGAAAATATAACCTGGGCAAATAATTCACCCTCCTCTTATCCCACGTTTAACACAAACATCTTCTCAGCCAACACACTGATGGGATCATCCTTTCTTAAGTGCATTCTTTCCCCTTAAGAGTCAGACTTTTCATGGCACATGCACCTAATACTGTGTTCTCTAGATTGTGTGACTAGATAGGTAGGAGGTGCAAACCTCACACTGGTAAACTTGTGTGTGTGTGTGTGTGTGTGTGTGTGTGTGTGTGTGTGTGTGTGTGTGTGCACGTGTGGTTTGATGTCTGATATGGTTAGCATCCTGAACAGACATACTGTATCAGCTTCAAGACAAGGGAAGATTTTAACATGGATGAGGATGCCTCAATCCCCTTATCCCATTTTTACCATAAACATCTTCTGTGCAACTCACTAATGTGGTCATCATGTCAAAAGTCCACTCTCTCCTCTTACTGGTCATACTTCTCCTGAGGTACTTGTGGATAATTCTGTGTTCTATATAATGCATAATTAGATAGGTAGAGATTCAGTTCAAACTTTGGATAAATAATGTGACTGTGTGTACCGTCATGTACAATTGTATCCTTGGCAACACCCTTATGTAAACTTTCACTTAGGAGACATGTATTCATGGCAAGAGGGCTACCCTATGAATATATATTTCCCCCAGGCAATACCCAGCTTTGGAAACACAATGGTTATATCACGCTATTAAAGCATTGCAGTATTGTCTTGTGGTGCTGGCTGTTAGTAGTATGTTCTCTAGACTGCATAAGTACAGAGAGAGGAGCTTTGAATTCAGCAATGACTGACTAGTGTGCATAATGTGGTTACCTGTGGTGGTAAGTAAAGAGGGCTTCCAATACCCGTGCAGTGTTACTATGCACGTCATACCATTTTAGAAGGTCATCAACATAGTAAAGAACAGTGATGTTATCCATGCAAATGTACGTCACAATTGCAAAACAGCATTTTATATGGCACGTGTGATTCTGGCCTTGTTCTGTACCTTGTGATCTTAGGAAGTTTGTTCAAATCCAGTCATTACTCCTTAGACTCAATTGTTTCAGTATGACTGTGAATGTTCATGTAGGTAGCAATGTTGTCATCCACCTATCTGATATGTACATGTATGGCTGGGTATTCTTATTATAAAATGTTATGCTCATTTTTCACAAAGATATGCTTTATTGGATAATGATGATAGCATGGGATGAGAGTTGGCTTTCCCATTAGAACTACTAAGGCTTTTCCTGTGGCGTGAAGACATCAGACAATGTTCTGCATGCTATTGCCTTAGTAATGCATGTGTTGAAATCTGTGATTATGCACACATTGTGCATGATTGCCATTCTGCTGTTACACTGACAAATGAGTTACACATCACATGTGTTTGGTTATATCTAGCGTAAGATAATGCTGTGTGAGAAAGAGACCTATAGCAACAATCTTTTAAAGAAATTACAGGCAAACATATCCCTTGCAGCAATAATGTGATGTCATGGCTTCAAAGGCCCAAATACCCACAATTTTAGCAAGACGTACCATGGCATGTTCATTCTTCACAATATCATGTAGCTTCTGTTGTCACATAGACAGGTATTCAAACCACATATTGACTGGTTGTCTGTATCATGTGTTCTGATGTGGTTATGCATGAAGAACATCCAAAACTATTACAATATGTACAATTACAGTCAAAGGAACCTCCCTCATCACTTTTATCTCATAGAAATTGTTTGCAACAGCGGGGTTACATAGCTTGTTGTTCAATTCCAGCGAAGGGCAACATTCTATTGATGTACTGATGTTACAAAAAACAATACTGCATGAATTTATCAATTTGTACTTTGGAGAAAGAAATATAAACTCATTCTGTAATATCCTGCCAGTGCAAAAATTGTTCTGCAATTGTTATGGTATGAGTGCTCCTATGTTACATGCATTCAGTCATGATTTGTATAACATCTACACAGATGGTGTGTGCTTCAGTTCTTGGACAATGTTGCACAAAACAACAGGAACAGCTTCCTTGAGTGAGAAACATTGATACTGGGCTGCTTACAGTTGTGTGAACATTAACATACATAGTTACTGCCTTGTCATCATTCTGACAGAATCATATTACGCAAATTATCCTCAAATGTCCTTTATTACTTCACACTTCAATTTCATTTATTTGTGACAACATCCATTGCTATGTCATGTGGCAGATGCAGTCAATACACACCACTGTAAGAATGTGTGGTATGATAGGCAGGGGTGTGAATCTGGAAACATCTATCTGTCAGATAAGTGTGTCAGGCAGGAGTGGCTTAGACAAAGGAAGTATTTATGGCACAGTCAGAGGGCAATATTTCTAAGGCATCATCTTCCAAGGTAGAGGATCTATACCCATTACAATATGGAAGTATTGTAAGCCGTTCAAGTGTGTTCATCAAGACACACAACTTATGCCTGTTTCTGTGGTAACACAGGCTGATATGCATCTTTGTAATATCTGGCCTGGCATGTATTCAGTCTGAGAATGAATATGTCATTGATAGTTCACAGGCATTACTTAATTGCCAAATAAGAATGCACTGTATTGCACATCTTCCTCCAAAAAACAGTGTATTACTGTAATTGATTTCTTTACACTGTACAGTTTTATAGGGCACAGGGACTAACATAACATTTCTTGCTGTTTGACATGATGCAAGATCATCATAAAGTGTGATTGGACCTGTGTTAAGACACTTTCTTGTGTGTTTGTTTACACACCATTATGGCAGGGTTTGCTGTAATTTCTTGTGAGCATGCTCTGTATAATCATGTAGTAGATGCACTTTATTTATGAATGGAGACCTTGAACTACTGCAATGTCATCAGATCTGTGTTGTCATTTGTGACTTTGTACATGAATATAAAACACAAGCTTGTCTAATACATGTGTCAAGGTAATATATCCCCCTATCTACGGCTGTCAAATGACAACAAATGGTAAAACATGTCCCTTTTACTCATGCACGACACAACAGCTGCATGGCTCATTCCTTATTTATACAGAATGAAGTGGAAAATACAGTGTTACAGACAATTATCACATATACACTCCTTGTATATACAGTACATGTCATATTTACATACTGCAGTGTATGTGAATGTATACACTAGACAATCTTGATGTACTGAAATTTCGAATTTCAGTACATCGAGATCGAATAGTAGTAAGTACAGTTACCCAAAACTGCACTATGTAGAATCTGCAAATGTCAAATTCGCCAGTATCGTGGTGTCGTGTCCATGACGTGTGGTGCGGTTTGTGGATTTATCTGGGGTTTCAGGAAAGTGTTGTGTGCTTGAGTATATTGGGGAGGGATTTTAGTGTGTGTGAGTGTGTGCGGTGGTGTTTTTTGTGTGTTTGTGTGTTTAGTGTGACCTTGGAGTTAGAATATATAAGTAGGGGGGGGTGCAGCCCCCCACATGGCGGGTGCAGCGGAGCTTGCCCCCTGCTTATAGGTAGGTTAGGTGTGTTTGTGTGTTGCTATGTTTGTTTAGTTAGGTAGGTGTATGTGTGTGTGTGTGTGTGTGTGTGTGTGTGTGTGTGTGTGTGTGTGTGTGTGTGTGTGTGTGTGTGTGTGTGTGTGTGTGTGTGTGAATAGTCACGGTTGTGGTATTCGTGATTATGGGTTTTCGTGTATGTGGGTTTTCCACTATTCAGGGGTTCGACTAATTAGGTGGAGATTTTGGACTGGCTGCTAGACATCAGCACTGGTACCTGGAGACCATCCTTGTGCATGTAGAAGAGGTGCATGGATGCCTGACACTGCCTACTGTGCCGCCTGAGGTAGAACCCAGCAGAGAGGGCAGTTACAATGCTGATGTCTTCTGTCTAGGTCCTGTCTAAGGCAGCATGAAAAGTAACTGGGACATCAGCATATACCCACTCCAACTCAAGTCATAGTCTTCCCCTACCTTCTGTGTCACCACCCTCCATTGTTTGAAATGCAGTCCTCCACATCATCACTTGGTCTCTTTCTGTTTATATGTATATCTAGCCATTGTCAACTCAAACTCACCCCCCGCATTATGACAGAACCTCCTCTGATGTTTTTTATGTTTTATGTTTGCTTGTATTTCCCAGCTTCCATTCTTATAAAAAAGTTTCAGTTCCTTTATTCCCTTAACATCCTTCCACAGTAACCCTTCCTGAAAATTGGTCACCTATCAGGCAAAAAGATTCCTTTATTTCTCTCTTTAGATATTTAGAGCAGTTACTTTTTAGTGCATATATTATTTACATTACTTATAGTTTGTAGTGCAGAAATTTGATAGATTTGTCATTTGGAACTGGACTTCAGCTGACATTTTCATATTCTAATAGGCACAAGACAAGACAAGTGTACACTGCAAAGTCCAACAAGGTTTAATAGCTGAGTAAAACAAGCTTACAGCAATCAGTAGTCCGGTGCACACTCCGGTAACTGCCAAGCAATAAAAAGTTAAAAACGATCTGGCTGTACAGAATCCAAGTCACAAAGTGTAAAGCGCTTTTCGTTAGAAAACACTTCTCCTAACTTCTTCAGACAATAGTGCTCAGAAGGAAAAAACAAGTTTAAGTACTATCCTAGTGACTCATACTTGTTAATACAATTAAGCCAATTAAGCACAGTCACATCATTTAAAGGTGTAATCCTAAAATACTGAAGTCAAACAGTTTGTTTTTTGTTAAGTCATTAGGTAAAATGAGTGCCTTAGTTTTATAAAAAAACAAACTCAAAGTTCTGTTGTCTTATAACAGAACATATAGTAAATTAAATAGTATTAATTAAAATCATAGTTAGTTCACTTTACTTATAACTAATGTTCAGGGACCCGTGGAAGTAGTAATCTTTTCATAAAAAACTGTGTTGTGTAATGTTTCTTTTAACCTATAAAAGGTGGGTGTAACTTAACAATTGTAACCTCCCTAGGGCTAATGAGCATCTATTATTTAACCATCCAACAAAAATAGTGTGTGTGCAGCTACTATCTCTTAAGGCTCTTTAATTTCAGCACACATAGAATAGAAGTAATTTCATTCAAGCCCGGTGGGAAGCATGCATTGAGTCTAAGCTGCCACAAAAGTTCCAATTTCTCCAACATAAGTGTAGACGCCTCTCCTCTACTATTCATCTCAATTGAGTTGATGGCCTTAAATTTGTAACTGTGGTTAGAGTTTTCAGTGCAGTGTCTAGCTAGTGGGCTCTCCATTTTCTTTTTGTTAATGTAATAAACATGTTCGTAAATCCTTTCCTTAAACTCACGGTCAGTCTTGCCTACGTAAAAACTAGGGCAGCACTGACATAATGCTACATAGACTAAGGCTTTGGAGTTACAGTTAAACTTATTCTTCAGGAAATAGTCTCACCCCCTAATAATGAATTTTGACCCTGTAGCAATGTGTCGACATTGGTTACATGCCTCACATTTAGACGTCCCTGGGGTGCCTCTAAAAGTGTTGTTACTACTTTCAGTAAGTTTTTTTTAGGTTCCTTCCTTTTCTCCAGGTGACCAGCGGTTTGTCTCCCAACTTTCCTTGTATATCCTTATCAGACAGTAACAACTGCCAGTTTTTGCCCAGTATTGTGATCAGGGCTTCATAATCTAAAGATCACGAATCTCAAACAATTTTGCTCCCTTTGTGGTCCAGTACTATTCCTAACTACGGGGTTACTCAGTTCTATCTCTACTGAGACGTTGGTTTCAAAAGTGTGAGCTGCTGCCCATTCTTTGGAGAGGATGGGACTGAAGTGGCCAGAGGCCCTTTTACTACTCACCTCCCTTATAAGGTCAGCAATCAACTCAATGGGGTACCCCCTCTTGAGGAACATGGACTTCAAGAGTTCACATTCCTCAAAGAAGTGGTCATCCTCCATAGTCATCCTGGCCGCTCATACCAGTTGGCCCTTCACTACACTCCTCTTCTGGTGCAGCAGGTGAAAACTAGTGTAATGTAAGAATGAGTTAGAGTAAGTACTCTTTCGGAAAATCCTTGCTAGATATTTTTTCTGGGCTCTATCTTTAGATAGTTCAACATCCAAGAAGTTCATAGAATCTATGTGTAAGTTACTATTAAACCTGAGAAAGATGGTGGACCTATTAATATTCTATATATTTTCTACTAAAACATCAAAGTTTTTACATTATGGTTTGTGTGTGAAATAGTTTTTTGTTAAGATGATCCGTTTCCAATATTTAACCATTGTCTTCCATCATTGGGAAGCTTGTTCTAGATGGAAGGAACCAATCTGGAAAACACTGTTTCACCTAGCAGAGGTTTTGGTCTGATGAATGTTAATCTTTTTTGAATCCTCCCTGAGATCACAGGTTTGATGCCTGATGAATAATTTCTTTTTTAATGAGGACATTGACAAACTTTGATTATCTTGACCACTTGTGTACTAAGAAGTATTGTTACTCTATTACTTGTTGGTAACTAGTTAAAACATTCCAATAGTAAACAACGATGGGTGCAATTATCAGCCAGCAAAACAAAGCTGGCAATGTTTTATTTATCTCTGTTGTATCTTTTATGAATTTGTACCAGAGCAGAAAGTGAGTAAAGGTAGCCAAAAATCCATTTTGGTAGGAGGATGTATTTTGCTAAAGAGTACTGGGCTTAGGGTGAGAGAATATGAGTTACTTTGTAACACATTTTTTAGCTGGGCAATTGTTTTAATACCTTTTTGTTGTTTGGTGAAAAGAAAATGTTAGCAGGGAGTCAAGGGTTAAACCTAGATATCTTTGGAGTGCTGCTTTTGGCAGAGCATTTCCACTGTTGTCTTAAATTAGAGCTGGTGGGTTCCAAGTAGTTTAGATGTTGTGCCATATATCATAGCAGTAGTTTATATGTTGTGCAATACATTGTAGCTGTAGCTTGTACGGTACTAATCAGTAATCTATTTTTTATATCCAGTTAAAAAAAAAGACTATGAAAATATCTTGCATGCTTTTTTGGCAAGTGGTACTGTTTTTGTCGGACTCTAGCAGTACCAATTCATCCTTCATCATTACTACATTATGTTTGCTGAGGTCATAGGTATGATCATTAACAAACAGAGAGAAGGGGGACAGGACTGAACCCCGTGGGACCTCTTTGTTAAGAGCGCCTGCTTCAGATAAGATGTTATTCACATAAAACTGAAATGATCTATTGGCCAGGTGGCTGTGAATGCAGTGTTTTACTGAAGTTCCAAAGTTTAATTTGATGTGATGTTGCAGGAACAGAAAGTGTTGGACTGGTCATTTCTGTGAAAGTGCCACCAGTGAGGCTTGATTAAGTCATGTCACTGAAAATGGTATCAGTAGCAGTACAATAAAGTGTCTGTACTAAACGGGTTGCAAAATCCATGCTGAACAGAGGCCTTGCATTTCTTAAGATGGGATGTTTTAGAGAGTTAGATTATGATGGCATTATTGAAAGGGGGGGGGGGGGGATACACCTGAGGTTAATGAAAGATTCTAGAAATGAGTAGGTTGCTTAAAAAAAAAAATGAGATCCATCATAAGAAAAAAGGGGTGCAGTACTGAGGAACATGGCACGGCTTTTGAGTTTAGGTTATTTACTGCTCTTCTGATGTCTTTGAGTAAGAGTTCTTTGAATTAAAATTTGGCACTTTAAGCCACAAATGTATGCAGTTCTAGATCACCTAGTATATTCAAATTTAGGTATTCAGGCTGCACAGGAGGAAATGCATTGATTTTATCCAAACTGTTGAGATCAGGAAGTGTTTATAGCTGTTAGAAAGTGTCAAGTCGTACTTAAACAGATTATTAGTAGCTGAGTGAGCTGACTCAGTCATGCCACCTTTTAGGAGTTGTGCTCCTTCCTTTGCAGCATGATGTAAGGCATTCCTTCCTTAATTGTTGCAGCATGCTGTAAAGGCCTCTTGTTTACTCCTTAAGAAGGTGGCTTTAACTGCATTAGTAAAAATTTGAGCTTGTTCCCTTAAAGCACAGTAGGATTGGTGTAACTGCATGTTTAGTGGCTTTTGCTTCCAGGCTCTCTATAACTTATCTCTAAAAGTTAAACAGTTTTTTAAGGTTGGTAGATAGCCATGAGCAGGGCTTTCCTCAAATACTAATGCAAGCATGGGATTGTAGCAGCCCTACACTGTTTGCATTTAGACTAGCATCCATAATCTCTATGCCCATTTAGAGATTCTGTGTATTACCTAAATACTGACCATTTAGAGCTAAATCTGTTACTGGTTATCTTTATGGATAGAATGGATATGAAGCAGTGTCTCGGGAAAAGCTGTACTTAAACTTGCTGTGCTAAATTATTTTATTTGCAGTGAACTAAGCTTCTTATGCAGTGAATTAAATAAGTTGTTTCTGAGCAACTTCTGAATATGTACTGTTGTAATAATAACTTGCCTTCAAGTACTTCTACCACAGAATATCTGCCAAGGGAAAGGCTGTACTACCTAATTCTGTTTCCATTTATTCTGACAGAATAAACTGCTAAGAAATCAAAATAAGGCAGGTGCTATGTTGAGTGGAAGAAAAAAAAAAGAAAGAAGTTGTTGATCTTCAATTTATTCAGAAAGTAGAGAAATGGGCAGATGAGCAATGAAAAGCAGTTCTTTTCTGCCTTCAAAACATATTTCAGAAATGATTTACAATTGTAATCTTAAACATTGGGATGTCAAATCTTCTAATGCCAAAAGAAATGCACTGAAACTTTCAACACCAAGGGAAAAAAACTCACTAAAAAAAAGACAAGTTGCAAATCTCCCTACCACTCTGGATACAAGAACAATCACTAACATGGACCTGGAGAGGGAGGCAATTCTTGGAGTTCAGTAATTTTGATCTTCAACATTGCGAGTTTCATTGTTTTCCTGGCAACATTGCCAGTTTCAACATTCCAGTACTCGTAGTTATGACTGCAACTCTTCACAAAGACACACAGGCACACAAAGGCACACACAGAGACACACACACACATGCACACAGACAGGCACAGAAAACAGACGTGGCTAAAAGATTGTGCCTTCCTTTTCCAACATTTAATACTGTTTGTCTCCTAAATTGAGACTGGCTATATTTAAGCAATAACCCATGCCTGGGTGTGGGTAATGCTGGATTTACCCATGGTTGGTGTGGTTTGGTCATGAGGGCGAAGCCCGAGTGGCCAAACAAAGACAACCGTGGGTAAATTCAGCATTACCCACACCCAGAAGTGGGTTATTGCTATTATACAATGACATTATTTAAGAAAAAGAAATACTTAACTTTTCTTAAATAAAGGCATTGTATAATGTGTCCGTGCTGCCCTTTCGCAGCTGTCTGGTATTCTGCAACAGTTCTGATGTACTGTGTATGCGTATGCTTACGTAGTACATCAGAGCTGTGGGTGGAAGCAACAGAGAAAGCAAGATCTCTGTTGCTTTTTACAAAGTGTCTTGCTATGTTAAAGGGGTTTAACATAGCGAGACAGCTTTAAAAAAAGCAATGGAGAATCTCCGTTGCTTTTTTAAAGCTGTCTCACTATGTTAAACCCATTTAACATAGCGAGACAGCTTTAAAAAAAGCAATGGAGAAAGGAAGATCTCCGTTACTTTTTTTAAAGCTGTCTCGCTATGTTAAACTCCTTTAACATAGCGAGACAGTTTCTAAAAAGCAATGGAGATCTTGCGTTTTCCATTGCTGTAAAAAAAAAAAGACTTATACTAATGGAAAACTCCGGGTGACCGGACCTTTTTCCATTAGTATAAGTCTGATTTACAGCGTGCATGCTGACCAATCAGCATGCATGTTTTGGAATATTAATGGGGGGTCCTTGTCTAATTGTGTATTGGGTACAGACAGAGGGAGTGAGAGAATGGGATAACGCTGGACTGTCTTAACAATGATAACTCAGTGAAAGGGAGGAGGTGTGGCTTCCTCTTTTCCCATTATTCATGAATCTTGCAGGTGTTTATAACACTGTTAATGTACAATTCCTTGATCCCATAATTTATTCCAATATTATTAGATTCAGAGTACCCCAGCATTCTGATTTGTTTTCTTTAAGACTATTTACTTTGTCTGATATCTCTTTGAACAATAAAGTCTCTAGTATTATATGCTGTTCTCCATTTCATAGTATTGTTTCTAGCCTTTATTGTAAATATCTGAAGAAAAACAGGTATTTCAGCATATACCTTCACTTGGCAGCGATCCAGATTTTTGTCACCAGTTATTTTCCTTCATAATTAAATACACATTTATCATGTGGTTATTTGTTTATGCAATTACTTTATTTCAACAGTGCAATAAAAATATAATTTAAAAGCAAAGAAAATCATTTGAGGGTAGTAAACATTTAAGAGGTTAAAAGCAGCAAGGTTAAATCTGATCAAACTAGAAATTCCTTGGGCTGTTAACATTCTGTGCGTGAATATACGTAGCTTTAGAAGTAGCAGACTAGAAAGGCTTAAATATCCCAAAGGTCTCTTGTGATTGCTATGATCTTAGATCCTATTCTGCTCATAAATCATTGTAGTTTTTCTTTTTCTTTTCAGATTTTTTCCCACAGAAAAAAAAGTTATGCTCAGATCTTCTGAGTTACTTTTTTCCATACCCTATTTATTATATTCATTACAAACCTATACAAAAAAGAATCTCTGTTTATCTGCCTTCCAGTTACAGTTAATAATAAAATGAATAGCTGTGATAGAAATGGAATAGTTTTAAACAAACACAAGTATTTGCATTTTGAAGAATAATTGATAATGCTCTTATACTACACGATAAATAATGTTGTGGACAACTGTTAAAGTGTGCCCTCTATTATCAGCTCTAGCTTCTTTTATATGTCATGTAATGGTATAAAATGAGTAAACAAGTCATTTGTCCTAATTGGCAAAGAAGGTTCAATAATAATGCATTTCAGTAAAATAAGTCTTCTGCGTTCCATTTAATACATTTTAATGAATACCTATTCAGCATATAGTAAGACACAATACTGCCTTAATTATTAGAGAAGAAATTAATACATTTCAGTGTGCTTGCTCATATGCAAAAAATATATTTCTACTGCATCATGTTTCTTCATTTTGTGTGTGTGTGAATATATATATATATATTTATATATATATATTATTCCATTAGAGCTATTAGACATATGACATCAATACTTGAATTGCTAGAAAGAAAATGGTACAATTCCCTTAATGAACAGTAAAGCAGGAATATCATACTTGTTCATAAATGAGGTTTGGTAACAGACCAATTTGTCGAGAGACATCTTCAAATGGGTTCTTAGATAGAAATATTAATGGATTAACAGCCTGCATATCATTGCTAGAGCCTTCCTGTGTCCTGAAAGAGTGCTCTTCAAACTATCTGGAGATATACAGAGCTGAGTATATTTTTCTGGCACTTCAGAGTTGTGTACTGGTAATTGTTGTTTGACTAATTTTATATCATTGCAGGCTGACTTCAGAGTTGTGCACTGTTATTTTTGCTTCACTGTATAGTTTTTCAGATCTCTGCTGAAGGTGTTGTTTTTCCCCTATCCACCCTCCCTATTCCTGTCTTGTTAGATATGGAGGCTTTTGCAGTTGCCCGCCCCCACTGTAGATTTGATCTGGGACACTCCCCCCAGTCCCATCTCTTTACCTTATTCTACCTAATAGACTCCTTCTGCACTTGTTTTTAGTCATTTTTAATTTAATTGCATTTTTTTAAACTGTTTGGTCTAACATTGCTACATACTCGTGTGCTAGCTTGCACTGCATTTGAATTGTTTTTACTGCTGTTTTAGCTACTTTTCTGTATATATATATATATATATATATGTGTGTGTGTGTATATATATATAAATATATATATATATATATATATATATATATATATATATATATATATATAAATCTAAGCCTGTTTCCTACCTTTCCTGTAATTAGTGTAGTCCAGATTCAGATTTTCTGTATCTAGGACTGAATGTAAGCTTCTGAGCCCCCCAAGCTTTCTGTGTTGGAGGGAAGCCTTCTAGCTTATCAGCAGGAGTGGTAAGCACTAGGCAGCCTGTCTACCACATAAGTAGTGTTTCTGGCCCAGAAATTGTAGTTATTGGCTGTTTGGGCAGTTTTTCCATCTCTCTCAACTTTCTGATTTAAATAGGGTTGCCACCTTTTCAAATGCCCAAAGTGGAACATTTTTTGTAGAAATGTGAAATTTTGCAGTATAAAACATACCATGGCCAATGCAAAGGACATATCTTCTCTTCTTTGCCAAAATAAAAGCTTATTCATTTAGTATTTAAGTTGCTTACACTGTTTCTTATAGCATTTAGGTGTTTCAAATACAAAATAGCTGAATTATGCAACTATTAAAGACAACTTAAGAAATATTTTTTTCCTAAAATCTCAGGACATTTGCCATATTTTAGTTTTTTCAACAGGACACACCTGACCAAAGAGGGACTGTCCCTCGCAAAGATGGACAGGTGGTAACCCTAAAGCCTGCATTTGCACTTGTTTCCCTCCTTTCCTGTTACTAGTTTAGTCCAGATACAGATTCTTAGTTTTAGCACTTGAATTTGCTTTATTCGTGATCAGCACTTGTTCAGAACTTGTTGTAAGCACTAAATAAGCTACTAATTACTACAGCACTCAACCTTCTTCATTACCTAGAGGAAAAGAGTTTTGGTACTTACTTTCCTCACTTGCTTAGAGAAAAACAGCTCTTGTACTCACTTTCCTCACTTATCTAGAGGAAAATAGTTTTTATCCAGGCATGTCCAAGATTCAGCTCGCAGTCTTCGCTCCTGTCTATCTGAGGAATCTGGGCATCTTGGGGCAATGTAGAAATTGCCTCATGTACGCAGACAACCCTCTCCTCCTACCACCCAACACTACAACCTGTGAGAGATGCACTTATCTAGCCAAACTGGAGGTAAAGCTCTCTCCAACCAAGACTGAACTTGACAGTCAAGAGGAGAAGGTAAACACTTGCACCACACCACACTCATCACATAGTCTCATTAAATCTACATCACCAAAATCCACACATAGAAACACAAAACATTCACGGAGGCTCTCAGTAATAATCTGCTCAAGCAACAGAGACCTCCAAAGCAGAAATGCAAGCAACCTCCACCCCCCCAACACAAGCCAAATGATACATAGCCCGCAGACTCAGTGTGCCACTCAACCACAGCCAATAAGGCAAAACAACCTACCCAACACACTATTCATAGGTGACTCTATAGTCAGGCACACTGATGCCCCACTCATCAGACTAAACAAGGAGAAGGTTACTGTCAGCTGCCTGAAGGGTGCCAGGATCTGCCACATAACCCATGCACTCAGGTCACTCCACAACAAGTACAAATATGACTCTGTCATTGTCCATGTTGGTGTGAACGACCTGAGATGTACCTCCCTGGACTACATGAAAAGAGACATGGAAGAGCTCTCTGATCTTGTAGCCCAGGCAGGTATGACCCTAGCCCTGAGTAGCATTCTGCCATCACCCAGAATGATGTCGCAGTACAAGGACAAAATGATTCACTTCAACAATTGGTTAAGCTTCTGGTGTCATTCTAAAGGGATCCAGTATCTGTCTGCCTGGGATGACATGGTCGACAGACCACGATGATTTTCCAGAGATGGCCTGCACCTGTCACCCCTGGGATTTTGAATACTGGCTAAGGTTCTTGCCGGCCCTATAGTGCCTTTTTAAGGCAAAGTTCAAAATGACAAATTCACCACCGTAACAGGAACAGGCAAGCAAAAACTGAGGATGATGCTACTCAAAGCTAGAAGTCTAAATCTCAAAATGCACTCACTCGAGACACTCTTTAAAATGGAGAACATCTATATTTGTGCAGTGACTGAGACCTGGTTCAAGGCTCCAGAGACCACCCCTGCACTACCACGCTATAACTCATACTACACTTTTTGGCCATGTAACCTGGACCGGAACACCAAAGGCGGAGGTGTGTCCATATTCATTAAGGATATCCACACCTTCAGGCTAGTTGCTCAGCATAATGCAGCCAACGTTATCCAAGTGCAACTAACTATGGGCAAAACTGCAATCCAAATTGTAGCTTGCTACAGATCCCCTACCATGCCCCAGGATTCCCACTCCTCTTTTCTTGATGTACTGGAAAATATTAGGGTTCAACCAAACACCCTAATAATGGGTGATTTCAACTACCCCACCATTAACTGGGAAAACTACTCATGTACCAACTCCTTCGCTCAACGCTTTCTGGAATTCATGAACTCCAATGTCTTGGATCAACTTATCCACACCCCCACCAGGGGCAACAATATTCTAGATCTAGTCATTACCAACATGAGTGACTAGTGCTCCACACCTGAAGTCAATGCCTCATTGGTCCGATCCGACTATAAGCAAATTACCCTAGATATCCACATCCTGCCCCAATCCCCCATTAAGGAAACCATGGTAAAAAATTTCTCCAAAGCCAACGTCATGCTTCTTAAGACAGTAGTGGTGAACTTCATGACACCCGTGCAGGTGGACAATACAGTTACAACTACTGAATCCTACACAATTGCACTTTATAAGCACTTACACAAGTGCATGGATCATGCCATCCCAAACAGAGCCAAGACATTATCCTCCAAAAAAAGGAAACCAATCTGGTGGTCCCCTGCCATAAACTAACTGTACAACAGAAGGAAGAAACTGTTGCAAAAGAGAGTAAAATCCCATGAGTGGAGGAGCTCCCTGGTCAGCCTCAGTAAGAAGCTGCGATACCTGATAAAATCCTCCAATGCTAGTTACGAAAACAAAATCGCCACTGATTCTAAAGACAAGCACAAAACATTCTATAGCCATGTCAAAAATCTCAATGGCAACACTCAGATCTGTTCTGAGTTACAACACAATAGCACTAAATATACAGACCCAACTGATATTGCCAACATCCTGGCAGATAGGTTCAGTGCTAACTTTACTCCCCTCTCACCTCCTAAAGAGCCCATCTCTGTACCAGAAGAATGCAAAGTTCCTGTAATCACAGCTGCACAGGTAAAAAACACACTCTCCAAAGCCAAGAACACAGCATCCATGGGACCAGACAACATCCCAGGCTATGTTCTACATGAACTACAGAATGAACTGGCACCCCACCTAAGTATGATGTTCAGTCATAGCCTCACCTCAGGCTTTGTGTCTGCTGAATGGTGCACAGCAATGGTTATCCCACTCCACAAGGAGGGAGCCACCACGGACCCCAGAAACTACCGCCCCATTAGCCAGACGAGCCTAGTCGGCAAGGCCATAGAATGTATCATCATGGAACTTATAAACAAAGATATTGGTAATCTCCAAACTCTGGACCCCACCCAGTTCGGGTTTGTAAAAGGCAGATCATGTCTCCTAAACCTAATAGACTTCTTTGAAGCAGTCATCAAAGCTGTAGAGGAGGATAAGGTGGTTCACACAGCCTCTCTAGATCTTGCCAAGGCTTTCAACACCATCCCCCACTCTGGAATTATACATAAACTCTCTAAACTAGGTATAAATCCCTATGACACAAGATGGGTTGCCAACTGGCTCACTGACAGAACTCACACTGTGAATGTATTCTGACTTCAGACCAGTGACAAGTGGAGTACCACAGGGTTCAGTCCTGGGTCCTCTCCTGTTTGGCATCTACTTCTCTGAAGTACAGGCTAACACAGAAGGTCTTTGGCTAATGAAGTTCACAGATGACTGCAAACTAGGAACCATAATCGAAACTCCTAATGATGTGGACATCCTACAAAAGGGCCTCACTGAGATAGATGCCTGGTGTCAAAGCCATGGCCTCAAGCTCAATGCCAAAAAGTGCATTATCGTCCCCTTTGGTAAAAACTCTGTACCCATGATCTACAACATAGGTGGTAGTATACTTAACACCAAAAGTGTGATAAGAGACCTTGGGTCACAGGTAGACAGTAGTCTCTCCTTTGATAATCACATTGCCACAGTAGTCAGGAAATCCTTCTACATGGCACACCTAATCACAAAAGGTTTCTCATCCAGAAAAATAAGTCATTGTTCCCTTCTACTCATCACTCATTAGACCCATTATAGAGTACAATGCCCCTTTTGGTATGTACCTCACAAGACATCTACAACAACTGGAAAGGCCACAGAAATACCTTACAAAGAGGATTATCAGCCTCAAGCAGATGCCCTACGCAGACCGTCTCAAAAAACTCCAGCTTTACTCCATCGCATATCACCTACTCTGAGGTGATCTCTGCCTAACTTACAAAGCTATGTCAAACCCAGAGCTGTTGGACATGATCCACATAAAGAAATCCCAATCCCTCCGAGCTGCATGCTCTAAGGATCTAAACCTTGTCACCACAATAAACAGAACATGCCGGAGGGATAGATTCCTCTCCCAGAGACTTCCCATACTCTGGAATAAACTACCTATCTATATCAAACAAAGCTCCTCATTAGCACTCTTCAAGAAAAATCTTGATGATTGGATGGGAAATAGGAAATTTACCCTGGGATTCAATTCTGTGACTCTGCTCGACAGTGGCACAGGAAAATGATTTTTTTGGGTGGCAAAAGCCAGGGTACCTTTTTGGCTGGGCTTGTATAGGCCCCAGGGCCAATAGCCTAATACCTACCTATGAAACTATGGATGCGTAGGAGGATATGGGAAGAAGTTAGATGGGGGGAGTTAAACAGGAAAGTATGATGACTGGAAGGAAGTGAGGTAAGTGTCGGGAAGGGTTTAATAAGTGTTGTGAGAGTGTAACTGGTAAGCTATCACATTTTGTCGTGAACTTACTAAGGCTTGGTTATGTTCAAGAAGACCTGTAGGTAATTTGGAAGACAGATAGGCCTTTGGTAATAAGTAAGCATGGTGGTATTGGGTGAGTGCATTTTGATATTTTTTCCCCTCTCTATCCTTGGGTGTTATCTTCTCTCCATATCTAACTGTGAGGTTTCTCCACGGTATGTTCACTGGTTGGGTACTTGATGGGTTATATTGGGTTGGTGGTAGTCCAGTTTATTTGTTTTAATTCTGGGTGCTATGAGGGCTTCCTGGCTTTCTGGAGGCTTAGTAGTGATGGCTTCTGGTGGCTTTCGCATGGGTCCAGTGTGGGGCAAACATGGGTTTCTGTTTGTGCTGTCATTATGGCTGTTTTAGTTGGAGTGTCATTAATGGAAGTCAGCCGTCAGTGGTGGTTGTGATGCAGTAAACATTTAGTGTGTGTTACTTTTCACTCTCTGTTACTTTTAATTAGCAGAAGGAGGTTTCTGGGGCTGTGAGATGCCCAAGAGCGATTGCCGGTGGGTGCATATGCACATAGCGCGACTACGGCTGTAGGAAGGTTCAGATGCTGCTACTGCTACTTGCTCATCTTATGGCCAGATATTTATGATCGGTCTGTATTTAGCACCTTTGTCCTCCCAGTTTGGCAGGCGTAATGTTGCCAGGTATAGTGCTACTGTTAGTTGGGAGGAAAAGTGCAAGGGGAGGAGGGTCAATGAATTACCAGTCTGCATACTCGTGCCTTATTGGTGGCTTTGTTCCAGGTCTTAGAGGGATGGTATGCATCTGAGGAATACCTCTAAGATATGCTGAATGTCAGGCATTTATGTTTCAGACAAATTCTTTCTAAAACACTGTTATTCTGTCAAATCCTTGTTTGGTGAGAGCAAAATAAAAAAAATAAATAAATAAATAAATAAATAAATAAATAAATAAACTGTCCCTAGTTCAGGTTGAGGATATCGACATGGCATGCAGATGTCATGTCAGTTTGGGTCCATTCATCATAGGATTTGAGGTTGCATTGGTGGTGATAGTCTTGTCAGTAGTTTTTGGCAGTTACAGAGGTTGAAAAAAATGCAAATTTCTTTTGCGGGCGTTAGGCTTATAGTGTGGAGCTTGCCTGAGGTACCGGGTAGTCAGCACATGCATGTAGTCACTGAGGGAGGTGCGCCTGAGCAACTTTAAGCTGTGACCAGATTATTAGTGGCCAGGACGAAGTGACAGATTTTGCATCTTCTGTTTGCCAGGGTGCTTATATCATTCCCTGACCATGAGCTCTAGAGTGATTTTACTGCTTTAGAGTAGATCAAAGATGAGGGATGTTAGAAAGAAAAAAAAAAACTAAACTGCCCCTTCTCTATATTGATACTTGTCTGTGTATATGTTTATGCAGATTTCCATTTATATGCTCAGGGAAAGGTACCAATGAGTTAGGAAGCTGTAGTCAGGTTTGCTTCAGGGAAAGTTTTGGATGTGGGAGAACAGAACTATGGGATTATTATGATGTGCTGCTCACAGAGCATACCCAAGCCACTAAATATAGGAATTATGTCAATACAAATGGAAATCCATTATGGCTGATTATAGCCTACAAGACCGACAGTCCATTATTCTACCATTGCCTAGTAGCCCATTCCAAATGCACACACTACCCACTCAGTAAATCAGCATATATTTACACTGCAATTACATTGTAGCCTCAGTAATATGAATTCAGCCTTTGACATGCATTAGTTCAAAATAATTTCCAGACCAGTGCACCCAAGTAGACTTTAATTACTGAATTCTATCTGTGCAACTGAAAAATCTTCACTGTGGTCTCTCTTATGATAATGAGCACAACACCAGCACAGACTGTTATTTACTTGTAAATGTAGTTTGCCACAGCTTCCAACTCACTATTGGAATGGCACCACTCATAATGTTGAATACAGACACACTAAAAAAAAAATCATAAATGCAGGAGAAAAACGAATCTTGAACATAACTCTTCTTACGCATAAACCAGGCTTGTACGAACTATGTGCAACATTAGTTTTGTGAAGTGCACAAGGAAAGGATGTGGTGAAGGTTGAAAAGTTAGTGTCTGTTCTGGATCTGCATTTTCTTGAGTGACGGTTGCTTTAAGTAATGTTGGAGAGAGATGTGTTCGTTTCTGATGTTAAGTTACTGGTATATAGTTAAATAGTTCCAGGCATCCATGTATTTTATTAACTGGGGTATTGTTATGTTTTCATGGCTAATTTGTGCCATGCATGCAATGATTTGCATCTAAGCTTGTTGCTGTATGTATGGTTTTCCTAATCCGTTTACATAAGGAGTGAAGATCATCATTTTGTATTATGTTTGCGGTGCAGTATAATTTGATGCAAAATGCAGGGGTATCTGTTTTTGATTTTATTTTCTTATATACTGGGGGGTTTACAATGTCTCCCACAGGTGGACATTGGAGAGTAGTTGCAGGGATGTGCATATTGATCACAGCTGAGTTGTCTTGTGGGCTAATGCACTATGCTGAATTGACATGGTGCTGGGTTCAATACTTGGCAGATGTGCTTATTTTCCAGTCAGACTGATGGGTTTTGGGGGTGCTAAATGCACTGGAACTGCAGAACTCTGTATTTGTAGCATGCACATGATGGATAACAGGGGAAACAAATTACGCAGTCATGGAACAATTCCAGGATAGGAGGGAGTTGAGTTGTGGCGGGGTTTAGTAATGCTGATTTAGAACATGTTGCGTTTTCCAGGGTTCCTATCGCATTTAAGACACGAGCAATTTCCACCATAACTCTGATGTAAAGTATTGTTAGAGGTACTACTTAACCATAGCTGCATGCCATGGCTCAATTTTGGTGTAGTATACCATGTTATTCAGCTTTGGGATTTTCGTATCCAAACTCCAGGGAGAGGTAAGTTTCACTGCTCAACAATTAGTTGGCAGACACGGGCAACAGGGAATAGTTCAGGTGCAGCCTGAAAAGGGATGCATAAATTCGGAAAACATATCATACACTGTAAAAATTCAAGACTATAAAGACATGTACCAGCCAACTAAAGAAGGAAAATGTGAGGGGGGTGGGGGTGTCTTTGTGTCCAACAGTGGTGCAACATAACTGGCTGTCAGAGCATGGCCATGCCTCCCAACCATTTTCACAGTAACTGGGTCCATGCAGGTGGGGTGGGGATGAGTGGTATTAAGTCGCACTTTCAATATAGGGTCTATCATATGAGCGAATTGCACAAATTGTGAACGCTCATAATATTGAACGTACCAGACCTCAAACTTTCTATGCCCCCCCACACCTCCCACTAAATATATATTCCAACTCCAAGATCGCACTACAGTGAGGAAAGGGCAAATATCTCATTCTTCACTGTACCACAATCTCAGAAAAAGCACTTCAAAGTCTGGTGCGTTTGACATTATGTGCATTCACAATTTGTGAGATTCGCTCATATGATATAGACCCTTCAATATACACCTAGGAGATGTGGGTATGTAATGAAAGTATTTCTTCTATGTTTTAGGTATCTTAACTAATGCTGCTGGGTACATGTTGCACTGGGGATGCTTGCACTACAAAGCAGCTCAAAGGGTAAGCTTTCAAGTCCATTCTATTGGGAACTGGAGTTTTAAGTATGTGCAGTGGCTGGGCAGTTGATCAGTAGTGTAGGTGTCTGGCAGGGATTAATGTGGTCATTAAAAAGCATTGGTTACGTGTATGCTGCAAATTTATAGTGTTTTTTCTTTCCTTCTTTTGTAAATCAGGAGGCGCTGAGTGGACCTCTGTTGATGGCCGAAAGGAAGGAGGCCCAAGAGGGATGGAAGCAGTTGCAGTGGATGTCCCTGTCACTAGAGTGTGCATAATCACACTGCAAAGGGCAGTGCACAGAGAGTGTAGTGGCAGGGTAAGGGATTCTGATGGGGATGTCACCAGAGTGGTGCGTAATGAGACCACTAAGGGCAGTGTGCAGAGAGCGGAGTGACAAGGTAAGGGATTCTGATGGGGGTGTCACCAGAGTGGTGTGTAATGAGACCAAAAAGGGCAGTGCACAGATAGCGGAGTAACAATGTAAGGGATTCTGATAGGGTGGATGCTCTGGTGGCTGCAGTGGAGCACAATGAGGTCACAGGTAATCCTACTTATTCGAGTTCATTAAGGCACATCAGAGTTCTGTACTTTGGTGGAGTGTGGGAGCAAGAAGGTAGAGGTATGTTGGAGGCAGGGTAAAACACTGTTGAGGATTGTTTATGGGGAGTCTGGGGTTCCCACAGGTGGACCTGAGTCACAACAATCATAGAATCATAGGAAGTATTAGGCTAACAGCTCTAGGGCTCATATCAACTAGCCAAATTCAACCCTTGTGAGCAGATGGGTGGAATCACTTGGGTACAATTAGTTACCCATCCAGTTGTTACTGTGTTTGGTGTTTGTATGGGCGGAATCATTGGGGTACAATTAGGTAGCCTTCCAGTTGTTACTGTGTTTGTAGAGGGCTAATGACATGTCTTGTTTGGCAGGACATTGGAGTTGGGTCCTAAGGTGTGGTATCATCGGGTTGACAAGTCTGCCTCTCAAGTAGGTATTGGTAATGTCACATACCAGGTTAAGGTTTTAGAGAGAATAACATGAGGACCATATCACTTGTGCATTGGGTGAATTTGTAAGTAGGGTTTCAGGAGGCATTGTAGGTATTTGAGTGTGTCGGGATAGTTTAGGAATGGGGTGTTTTGACTAAGTGGGAGCTAGAAGGCTTAAGCAAGGCATGCTTTTGGAGTTTTGCAGAAGTAGGTCATGTTTTAATTCCTTACTAGCTGCATAGGAACATCAGGAAAGACACAATTTGAGGGAAAGGTTAGGGACAAGCAGCAGATTTAAGGATGTTTTTCAGTTTTGCTAGGGTATTAGTGAGGATGGTCATTAGGAAGAAGCAAGCCGGGGGGGGGGGGGTAAGGTTAGCTTGAGTGCTGTGGGTGGGGTCTAGCCAGGATTGCCATTAGGAAGTAATAAATTTGAGGATGTTTAAGGTTAGGCAGGTTTTGAGGGGTGTCAAAGTAGTTCGAGGATATATGATTAGATTAAAATAAAATAATATTTTTGTAGAACATGATTAATGAGCACTACCTTAAATATAATTTCAGCGGTCTCAGTACAGATTATTTCTGGATATTTTGTATAATCAATAATGCCAGTATTCATAAAACATGTAACATCTGTTGTTGAAATTTAAAGCAATTGTACATTATAATTACAAACACTTTATGCTATGTGGGTTAATTTGGGGGTTACAGCTTCACAAAGTATCATCATTCTTTTTATCTCATTATGTTTCCATTTCTTAGTTCTGTACGTTTATGTATAGTTTTTGCTATATTGCATTCTCTGCTGTCTCTCTTAATATACAATTTATTTTTTCAAACATACTGAATATTTGCCCAGTTTTCTCCCTTTATCATTGGCGTGATTACTTTTTAACAGAAACATAATTGCATAGAAGTTTAGCAGATGAATTTGTACACCCTGTCGATTATCTACCAATTTCCTAGGGCTATGCAACAAAATGTGTATTATTGCCTGTTCCTGGCCCAAGTACATAAATTCATAACACTTCCTGCATATTATTTTAGATCTAACCATTGTTTTTCTGTAGAAAGCTCCTGTCTGGTGAATTCCAGATAAATGAAAGGAAATGGATTTGACTTTACATTGTTTACAACGCCAAATGACAGCAGATGGAGCATTGTGTTACATAATTAATAAGAGTTAATATGTCAAAGTAAAAAAGTTGAACTGGTTAATACTAAAATATTTGCTTCTTTTACTAGATCAGCACATCTAGTTGTTATATTTGGATATAGAAGATGTATGCTTATGTTATGCGTTTTCATTCATACATCATACTAAATATCTAATCCTCCTAGTGGGATATTTTATTTTCCTGTTTTAGATCTTCCTTTTTGTTGTTTTCTTAGCCATAAAAGGTTTCACAAATTATTTAACCCTCACCTTTGTTTTCCTTAGAATCTAACAGATATCCACGTATCTGTATATGAATGACACAATTGTGGTCAGCACTCTTCATGAATATTAAAAGATGATCATCTAAACATTATTTTCAATGAGGTGGAAAATCTCTCTGAACAAAGACAACTTGGCTTTAAGAGCACATGGTTTCTTGGAGCAGTATCAGACATTAACATCTCTAGCACAGTTATTCTACAAAACAAACTTTGAAAATAACAAGCTTCATTCTTTACATGTAAGCAATACCTTCAGACTCTGCATTACTTCATATTCTTGAGTTCATCTTTTTTGTTTCCCTTACAAAACTGTATATTAAGATTATCAGGCTGTTTTGCAAGATCCACTGGAAGGGAGCAACATGTTTGATAGAACAATTGTCTTTAGTTGCTAAATAACGTTTGCAGTTGGTTCAAGCAAGCACTGGGGATTCCTTTTTTCCCTCTGACACTAACACAAGCTATGACAACACATTTGTAATTTTACACTTGTCATTATTTCCATTCTCACAAGGTTCATGGCATCTAAAAAGAAAATAAAGGAAAACAAATGCCTTCTCCACATCAGTTTGATTTATTAAAGTAGTTTGCTAAGTACTTAAAATGCAATAAAATAGATTAGCATACAAAGAAAGCAAATAAATTAATCAGTAAAATATAATTATTACAGAATTAACAGTTGTTCTTCCACGGTGGTGCAGCGGTGGCATTGTTGCCTCACAGCAAGAGGTTCTCCCATTCAATTCTCGGCTTGGTTTGGGAGTGCCTTCTGTGTGGAGTCTGCATGTCCTCCCCGCGGTCGAGTGGGCATTTGAAAGACATGCGTTGAATGGGCATGCCTTCGTTGAAGGTTGGGCGTCGGGCTGGCAACTCGACACCATAAAAAAACTAACTGCCAATGATTAGTGGACCGGAGTTCCGCTGTGGCGACCCCTAACCGGGAAAAGCCAAAAGACAAACAACAACAACAGAATTAACAGTTGTTCAGCAGGGATAATTGTGAATGCTGTGTTAAAAATAAGATTTTTAGGCAGATTTTCTAGCAGACCAAGACAAAATACTCTTGAAGTCACTGAAGTCATAAAGTTCAAATGAGCAGAGCTTGTAAAGCAAAGTAATGTTTCCAAGTATAGCCTTCGGAAGGCAAAGCACAACACTTGTGGTAGACAATATGGAAAAGTAAACTCCTTCAGGTAAGACTGACTCAAGTCACGCAAGTCAAAACCAAGAATACCAAGTTTTGACTATTTTTCAAAAATGCAAAGTGAAATATTGTAGTCTCTACAACACTGGAGTAATATCTTGATAAAGAAGTAATCATGCAATACAGTTTAGTATTAGCTATAACTGATGAATCCCATGTCAGGAAGCCAGGGTAAAAGATATAAAAATAGTCAATGTTAGAGGAGACCGTTGCATGCATGACAAAAGAGACATCCTTTTGAGGTATCAAGCATTTAATCTTGTAGATATTCCTCAGATTAAAACAAGTTGATTTTATCATGGCTGAAATCTGGCTCCCTAAATATCAGTTGATAATTGAGGATAACAAAGATATCACTTGCTTTTAATATGAACTCAAGTCATATTGTTGCTTTAAAGAGTAAATGACAAAATATTAAGCAGAAAGTCCTCTTTCTTAGCTATCCAGAGGTTCAACTGATTTTATTAAGCCAGAAATGTGAGCTCCCTAAATCATCCATAAATAATATGCACTAACTGTATCTTCCTGTGAGTTCAAGTGGTAAAGCTCAGTATCATCCACATAACAATGTATACCAACATTCTCCATCAAATAAGATATTTAAAAGGTATCACAAGTACTCTAAAGACTAAGGGATCCAAGACTGCATGTGTCAGGCTCCAACAGGTAGCACAGAGTGGCATTTAAACTAGAAATTACCTTTTTATTGCAATTGGAATGGTAGGAAGCAAACTAATTCAGGATCATAAAGGAGACCCCATAGTAACACTGTAATTACTTATTTATGATGCTGTAGTCCATTGTGGCAAACTTTATTGAAAGATAAAGCAGGAGTAGTACTAAGTAAAAAAAAAACATTTATTTCTTCCAATGAGGAGATTAAGTACTACCTTAAAGGTGGAAGGTCCTGCCCTATGACAAGAGACTGTGGTTAGACAGACTGTGACAACTTTTTCACAAAATGGAAGGTTTGAAAAGGAATGGAACATTTTGAAACTATTGTGATTCAATGAACATTTACTGATTACCAAAGTAACTAATGTCTCCTCTAATAAAGATGATAAAATCCCAGACCTCAGAGAGAGCTCTAATGTCTGTTAAATTCCACATCCCTAAACATTCAGGTAGACTATAACAAGTCTGAAAGAACATGGTAAGTTGTATACTTAAAATAACAGTCAAGAATGCACATTCAGAACACTAGATGCCACCCCAAATCATGAATAATTACTCTCAGCTTTAACAAAAGAGCAGCCTATGGAGTCAAGTGGAGACATACATATCCTACAGTGGCATCCTGTATTAGTCAAAAAAATGAGCAACTTTTTCATACTGATGTGATATTAAAACCTTTCAGGTGGCAAGACACTCTGAGTAGCACAAACCCAACAATCTACCATCCAAACAAGCATGCATAGCTAGTTAGTAAATGCTGATACTTCACTTGACAGATATAATCCATTCTTATAATTCTCATCCAGATTTTTTGTCACTTCACTCATCCAGATTTTTTGTCACTTCACTCATCCAGATTTTTTTGTCACTTCACTTATCTATCATTAATTATGTTCAAGCCTTCATCCTTTCTGCCTCAGGAAGTGTAGCTCAAAGTCACAGTATGTTTGTCATGCTATAATTGGAACAACTACTTGATGCGGGGAGGACTAGTCAGAGTTATGGACAATGACTATGACTGATTATTGGCAGAGAACAATGTATCAAAATGGCCACAATTCCTCTCAAAAGTAATAGAAGAAAGCAAACAAGGCCTAAATTAAGATGATTACATGATCTGTAAGCTTAGTTTTGGAGAACTAAAATTGATCAGTTAGAGTGTAAAGTAGACATGGAAGTAATAAGAAGATGAGAGTGGTTCTACAACCAGGTCAGAGCTCTTCACATCAAGTAAGATTAACCAGTCAAGAGTACTTCATTATATAAGTCTGCCAAAATAATAGCATGAACAAATTGGAAACCCCTTAAAAAGTAGAATTCCTTAATTAAATCTACTGACACATCATTAACAGTAATGAGGAAGTCAACAACAACCTCTAGATTTTAATGAGTCAAAGTTTAAGTCAGCAACATTTTGGAAGAAAGTTATCTTGTAATTTTTGGTGAAGGTAGAAGAGGAGAACTCATTAATTTATTCCTGTAGCCAGGTTATTTTCAAGGGAATTCATATCATGCTAGCAATTTGTGAAGCTGAAACTCAAAGTTAAATTAAATGATGGTGACCATACTTCCAGTCCTACCCTCCCTATAGTATTGAACATTTTGGTACTAATAAGCAAGGAAACTACTGTTTAAGGGAAAAGGCTGCCCTCAAACTATATCTCCATTATAACTGCAAGATCAGAATCACAGAGCAAGTCAGAAAAAAACCCAAACTTATTGTGGATGGAACTTTCATTTGTATACAATACTGTATATGATAACAAAATATGACAGATCCTTTTAGTCTGCATAAAGTGACAATAGATATCCAAGTCAAAGCTTGTTTTTCTCTGTGGTGGAAGAAAGAGATCTTGTTTCCAACAAGTTAGGTACATCCTTGAGTGATAACCAATTTTTACTTCCCTTGTCAATTTCTGAATCTTTACAAGATATGCTTATATCATCATGTTTGAATATTATCTTGATAGATTAGAAGAAATGAAGAAGCAGAATCCAATTGTGACATCTCTGCTAAAGCTTATTAACCTGATTACTAGAATTCATAATTAAATAAAGCATTAGTGAAAAAGTCTAAATTTAATGGGTAAACAGGGGAAACCAGTAAGTTAACCCAAAAATGTAAAACAAGCAACTAGGCAACAAGCATTAATGAGTGAAAGCAGCAAAAACACTTAAACTCAAGACATAATATCTTCTGCAATGTTCTGCAAATAAGAAGAATCACATACATTCAAAAGAAAAAACTGAAAATGGATGTGATTTATTTTGTACAAAGAAAATTGCAGCTGGCACAGTACCTTTTGAACAACTTCCACATGTACAATAAGTCAGACTATACAAAATAACGATCGACTAAGAAAATACCTCAGTAACAGCACTAACTTCTTATTAATGTAATACGACCTAAAATATGTGTATATTTAATCATTCTTACTTCTTAGCAATAAAAGAACTGTGCATACCTTTACAGATTTTAATGAACATCTGGTATTTCCAACAAAAGTGTTCAATCATCTTTATTTCAGGCTTGCATAACATTAAACACAATTTATTATTATTTCCCCAGTCTTTCATCTTCTACAGTGCTTGCAGGTGCAATCAAGATTACCAGTTTCTTTAGAAATATATAAAAACATTTAGATTAAAAATGGTTTATTTTTTTAAATCTATCTACAAAAACACTGCAAACTCATTAATATTCCAAATTGAGCAACCTGACTGGACACTCTGAAAAAAGTGCCTGCTTTGCATAAACTGAATTAATAAAGAGAAATATAACACATGCACTATAAACCAAAAATAAACCTATTACAAAACCACTCAAACTAGTATTTTTATACTAAAAACAAACACAAAAACAACCAGTACTTTCTCATGAAAACAACATAAACATCCACAAGCCTTCTTACCTCAAAAACATTCTACACTGAAAAATAACTGCAAATAACACATAGTAGAGAAAGAAAATAAAAGATAAAAACATGGAATTAAACTTTGATCTAATACGTGATACTGAACTACAAGAAATATTTGACAACATGCCAGACATAACTCATCCTTCAACAAACAAGAAAATACGCAGGAAGTACAACAACATAATTCCAGGCAAACCAGGAAAATAAGATTACCCATATACTTCAGAAAATAAAAGAAAATTTTCAAACTAATAGAAAGCAACAAAGAAAAGGACATGCAGAAAAAACACATGAAGAAATAGAAATACTAGAATTAGAAGCAAGTACATGAAAACAAAGTGGACTATAAACATATTTCAAAACTGGCAAAAACAAAAATAAAACTACTGTATAGACTTGCACACTATTACATCAGAGAACTTAAACACCATACTAAGAGAATTTATGTTACAGCACGAAGCATTAGTAGAAACAAGAATTGATGGACATGCTCCACCTAAAGAAATCCAAGTCACTGCAAGCCACACTCTCTAGTGAGCTAAACCTCACCACAACAATAAATAGAACATGCTGGAGGGATAGATTCCTGTCACAGAGACTCCCCATGCTTTGGAACAAAATTCCAAATTACATCAGGCAGAGCCCCTCACTAGCACTCTTGAAGAGAAACCTTGACGAGTGGATGGGTAACAGAAAATACACCCCTGGGATCACTTCATTGGCTCTGCCTGACAGAGGATCACTTAATTAATCAATGGGGCAGCGAAAGCCGACACACTCTGGCTAGGCTTATAAATGCCCTTGGGCAGATAGCCTAGTATCTACCTATGAACTTATAAGTACATTTGGAGCCATACGTGCAGGACTCAAAAGATATATAAGCAACACACCATTAAACAGAAAATTTAACATAATTACAGATACATGTCTAGCAAATGCTAATAACGTATTAAAATCAGAAATTAAAAAATACAGAACACAAGGAAATTATGTATCAGAACACCACAACCTACTAACACTAGAAGAAATAACACAGCTGAGAAACAGCCAACCACTTTCCCCAAACAAAGCAGATGGGCTCATCAGAAAAGTCTGGTTTAATATCCAACTACACTTTGCAAGACATGAAAATAAAGGAGTACAATACCTCAGACATGACAGTTTCAGAATAAAAAAGTGAAGATAGCACAGAATACATAACAAAAAATGTTAACAAGTACACCAAAAACCATACAGAATGTTATGACCTCACAAAATAATTTCCTAGAGGATTCATGTTTGAAAACCCCACAGATCCATTATGTTCTATAAAAAGTTTCAAAAATACTTTAAAAAAATGCCACTTAATACAATAGCACTGTTTCTATACCCAAACAGATTTCCTCAAGCTATGCTAGACAAAATGGAAATGTGATACACATGACACCCAATGGGAATAAATTACTTTTCAAAACTGTTACCAGAAATATGCAAACTAGCAAATCTATCAAAAAGATATACAAACCACTCCTGAAGAGCAACAGCAGTAACCTTACTTTCACAATCAGGAGTGGAAGCACGATAAATAATGAGCATCACAGGACATAAAATTGAAACATCACGATGCTCCTATTACTAGCCATCATTAGATGAATTCAAAACACGGGGGAAAAATATTCTATGGGACATATCATCAGACACCAAAAAATACAATAAATGAAGATAATACTAGTAATAAAAGAGACAGTGAATCCCCAAAATGAAATTCTATAACACAGAAGCTCCAAACTTTAGAAATACATCAGAAACACCACCAACAACAGACAAAAATGATAAATTATGGAACAGTAAACATCTACAACATAAAAACCCCAAAAAACAAGTAAGTAAATTTATGCTTATATTTAACTTAACTATTATTGATATTGTTGTATTACAATTCAATGTCTAAAAGCTCCTTTGTTAATAGTAAACAATATTCAGATCTGAAAGTTCTCCCTTTTGAAATATGTGATCTAACAACCTTCTTTGTGTCTTTTTCTTTCTGTTACCCTAATTCAAAAATATTGTTGCTTAAGTGAAAATGTAGAATTGATCTCAGCTGTATTTAAAATGCCTAAATACCCTGGTACTCCATGCTTCTATAGTTAGCATGACCTCCTCAAGAAAGAGTCGCTCTTCAGAAAACACTAATATTACAGTAACAAACCTCAGCATATCACAACTTAAAGTATCTCAGTCTACGTTACTAGAGGATTCCATAGATAAGTTATGTGCAGAGATTTTCTGTTTATTAAAACATGACACAATCCTTTACAAAGAACTAATACCTTTCAAAGTGGAAAAGGTATTTGATTTGTTACCAGGACTATGTATCAACCATCAGTGAACAGCCTGCAGTGGCTTACACAGGATGAAAGAGCACCTGAGAAAAAATAGCCATGAATGATTCAGGGAATAAGCATTGATATTACTAATTACTATTCAAGTGATCTCCTAACTAGGATTTTCTGTTATGGTGATACAGTGTGAAGCTATACTTTCCTCTATCATATCTAGTTCACATTTTCATCTCATTGCCATAAATCCATTCCTCTTATCAACCTCACTCTGTCTTCTTGTTTGACTTCTGAGGGAAAGAATGCTCATGGTTCTTGTTTCTGAAAATATACATTCTTTAATGTTCATTTGTTACTAACATAGTGAAAAAAAGTCCTAATCAATGAATATTCCTAAGAAGATACATATTTTCTGCCTGAATGCTACCTGTTAACTTTAAAGATATTATTTTTATCCTCTTAGGTAGCTAGAATAACACTCTCTTAGCAGAACATGTTCATGGAAGTTACAAAGAAAATCAGGCAAAACAGATAAACTTGGATGAAACCACCAAATTATGAAAGCAGAAATGGAATTTAGAAATATAGGTGTGAATGCTTTATTAAGATGGGGTGTATGGGGTGCCAGGGAGAGGTAGTACCTCTGATGGATGAACATATCATGCTCTTCAGAGTAGTTCATCCACCTTGGTCCTCACCTGACATTCAGCTCTCATCTGTGGCTCCTTGTAGCTGTCTGCATGCAACAGCAGCCACACCCGAGGCAATGGCTTTGACTGGCTGGCAAAACCAGGTGAGGGTAGCTGACAAGTTTGCAACCCTCAGCGAGTCAGGGCTTCTCTACCTATGCATGCAAAGACTGGATCTGGCAGACTGCATAGAGGAAATCCCCAGACTGATTCAATGGGCAGAAAAGCAGACTCGTCAAAGTGATGTGGTGCACAAATAGGGCACAGTGAGACAAATTAGGATACTGTAGGCCATCCACTGCATCCCAACCCATCTCCAGTCATCTCAACTACATCCTGCCACTGGATCAAGATAGGCTGGAATGAGAGAGTGAGACTGATGATCTGCCCAACTCTTTCTCTCACTATAATCCAATTCAATTGCGAGTCAAAACATCACCCCCTCCCAAGTCCTGTGGAGATGGGTGATTGATGAAGAAGTAGGTGTGGCTACACTGGAAGCTGTAGCCACAACCTCACACACAGGTGGCCCAGGGGCAATGAGTCACTCTCTACTGAACCAAAGTAGCAGTGGATTTCGGCAGTCCCCTGTGTGTCTGAGCAGCCTTATTTAGGATCTCTCTGCTCACCTCCATGGTCTGAGGAAGGGGCTAAAAAAGGTGCTGTAAGCATAGCCTGCTTCATCCTAGCCCTAGCCTGCTTCATCCTACTTCTAGCATGCTTGCCATGGCAGGTGGGGATCCCAACCATGTGGTCGAATCACAAAGAAAAAAAAACATTGGTGACTTCGCTCACCATTGGCACATGGAATGTGCGCACATTCATGGATAGCTCCAAAACAGACAGACATGAGAAACGGATAGCACTTGTTGCAAGAAAACTTGGCTGGTACAACATCCAGATAGCAGCGCTCAGCAAGACCAGGTTCACAGATGAAGGCCAGCTGACAGAAGTTAAAGCCGGTTATACTTTTTTCTGGAGTGGCCACAGCAGTGATGAACATTGTGAAGCAGGAGTAGGTTTTGCCATCAGATCTAATCTGATCAGCAAATTAGCCAGCCTCCCAAAAGGATTCAATGACCGACTCATGTCTCTGTGACTCCCCCTGAAAGGAAAGCGCTACACCACCTTCATCAGTGTATATGCCCCCACCATGACAAATCCAGAGGAAATCAAGGACAAAAGACTTGAAGTTCCTCATAGCATCTGTGCCCAAGGTGGATAAGCTCATCATCTTAGGCGACTTCAATGCCAGAGTTAGTGCAGACTACTAGACATGGGAGGGTGTCATAGGGAGGAATGGAGTCAGCAAAAGCAACAGCAATGGTCATCTACTTCTGAAGACCTGCACAGCTCATGACCTGTTGATCACAAACACAGTCTTCCACCTACCCAACCATAACAAGATGTTCTGGATGCATCCATGCAGCAAGCACTGGTATCTCATTGATTATGTCATAATAAGGAGAAGGGGCAGGCAGAATGTTAGAGTCACTGAGGCCATGTGTGGCACAGACTTTTGGACAGACCACAGACTCATCCTCTCAAAACTCAACATGCACATTCAGTCTAGGTGGCACCCGCAGGGGAAAAAGACCAATAGGGGCCCTGAATGTCAGCAAGTTAGAATGGCAATCTGTGCACCAGAACCTCAGTGAGGACCTCGATAATAAGCTTGACCAACTCAGCTTTGGCACCAACGGTGCAGAAGAGGATTGGGCAGTCTTTAGGGATGTGGTCTATAATGCTGCTTTCACTCATTTGGACCTGAAAACACGCAAACACCAGGACTGGTTTGATGATAATGATGAAGACATTCAGAAGCTGCTGGATAAGTAGCATGAAGCCTTCAGATCCCTCCAGCAAGACACTACATCCATCTCCAAGAAAGCAGCCTACAACTCCATCAAAAGCAAGGTGCAAGCAAAGCTCATAGATACAAGACTCCTGGCTCAGCAGAAAGGCAGATGAGATCCAGAAGTAAGCTGATAGTAACAACTCCAAGCATTTCTATGATACCCTGAAGACCATCTACGGGCCACAGCTCTCTGGAATATCACCACTGCTCAGTGTCGACAGGTCCATCCTGCTCACTGACAAGAAAGCCATCCTGGAAAGATGGGCTGAGCATTTCAACAATGTCCTGAATAGGCCTTCCTCTATCAATGCCGAAGCCATTGACTGCATGCCGCAAGTCACCATTAATACCTCCCTGGCAGAACCTCCAAAGGAATCAGTGGTTAAGGAAGCAATTAAGCTTCTCTCCAATAGTGAAGCACCAAGCTCTGACTCCATTCCAGTCAAAATCTACAAGACAGGGGGTCAGTCTTGTTACAGAGCTCTTCCAGACCATCTGGCAACAGGAAGTTATCCCTCAGGAGCTAAAGGATGCCTCCATCATCCATCTCTAGAAGAGAAAGGGAAACAGGCAGTCTAGTGACAACCACAGAGGAATCTTTCTCCTGGTCCTTGCTGGCAAAATCCTTGCCAGAGTCCTCCTCGACCACCTCATTCAACACATGGAAGATGGACACTGGCCAGAGTGTCAGTGTGGCTTTAGAGAGGGCCAAGGGACAGTGGACATGATATTTGCAGCACATCAAGTTCAGGAGAAGTGCCAGGAACAAAACAGGGACCTTTACACAACATTCATGGACCTGACCAAAGCCTTTGACACCGTTAGTCATGAGGGGATATGGCGGATCATGGAGAAGTTTGGCTGCCCAGGCAAATTCATCATTATGGTGTGCCAGTTCCATGATGGCATGCTTGCTCAAGTACTGTATTATGGAGATGCCTCTGATGCCTTCCCCATCACCAGCAGAGTCAAGCAAGGCTGCATATTGGCACCCATGCTGTTCAGCATGTTATTCTCAGCCATGGAGGCAGATGGCTTCTGCAATGACGAAGAAACCAGTATCAAGATCAGATACAGGACTGATGGCAGGCTCCTCAATCTGCAGAGGCTACAGGCCAAGACCAAGGTTGAAGAGGACTTTGTGCGCGATTTCATGTTAGCAGATGACTGTGCACTCAATGCTGCCACAGAGGCCCAGATGCAGCAGAGTATGAACTGCTTTTCCACTGCCTGCAGAAGCTTCGGCCTCACAATTAATACCAAGAAGACTGAGGTTTTGGATTAGCCTGCACTGCAGAAGATGTATGCTGAACTAACTTTCACCACTGAAGTTGAGATCCTGAAGGCTGTTGACAAGTTTACATATCTCGGCAGCACACTCTCCAGATTTGTGAACATTGATGATGACGTAGACACACGTATTGCCAAGGCAAGCTCTGCATTTGGATGGCTGCGGGAGTCAGTGTGGGAGAGTTGAGGAGTCAAACTGCTCACAAAGCTGAAGGTGTACAACACAGTCATATTGCCCCACTATTGTTTGCCTGTGAGACATGGACTGTGTATGAGCTTCATGCCAAAAAGCTGAATCGCTTCCATATGTACTGCTTAAGAAAGCTGCTGAAAATTACTTGGCAGGACAAAGTTCCAGACACAGTTGTCCTCTCACAAGCTTGACTGACAAGTATCTACACCCTACCGAGGAGAGCCCAAGTCAGGTGGGCAGACTACCTTGTACGTATGCCAGACACATGCCTTCCCAAGAGACTGTTTTATAGTGAACTTGCAGGAGGCAAATGCACACAAGGAGGGCAGAAAAAGCACTTCAAGGACATGCTGAAAGTCTCTCTAAAGAGCTTTGGCATTGACCCAGACCCCTGGGAAACCCTAGTGCAAGACCTCCCTGCCTGCCAAAGCTGTATCAGCAAAGGTGCTACCTCTTATGAGCATAGCAGGACTGCAGAGGCACCGAGAAAGCATGAGCTGCATAAATCCACAGCAACTCTTTGCCTACCAACTCAACTGACCACCTGTGCCTGACGTGCGGCAGAGATTTCCGAGCCCACATTGGACTGATCAGCCACAGTCAGACACACCGTACTCAGTCAACCTCCTTGATGTGATGTCCTGGTCATCGTCAACAAAGATGAATGAACAACAATGAACAACAAGATTCTCACACAGGCACAAGCTGTCATGTATGACAATGCTGTCTCCAGTGCTTAAAATCACACTCATCTGACACAGTTAATACCATGTCCACTCATGTGATACACAAAGGCATCATTTAATGTTGTTGTTGTTGTCTTTTGGCTTTTCCCGGTTATGGGTCGCCACAGCAGAACTCTTGTCCACTAATGATTGGCAGTAGATTTTCATGGTGCCGAGTTGCCAGCTCCATGCCCAACCTTCAACGAGTGCACGCCCATTCACGCATGTCTTTCAGAACTCCACTCGACCCGCGGGGAGGACATGCAGACTCTACACAGAAGGCACTCCCCGCACACTAGCATAGAATCGAATGGGAGAACCTCTTGCTGTGAGGCAACAACACTACCGCTGCACCACCATGGATTTTAACAATATATATAAAAATAAATACACATAAAAATATTTTTAATCAATGTGTTAAAATACTGAGGTTTAATAAAAAGTTTAAAAATAAAAAGACTAGTTCAGACTAGGTGAAGCTGTTCAGTTCCAATTTTACATATTGTACTCTGCTAAATTCAAAGGCACATTAAGTCCCACATACTTATTATTTATTTATTTTTTTGTTTTGTTTTTGTTTAAATTTGTTTACTGGGAAAGTCTGACTTAGTAAGAACCCAGGGTGAAAAGCTGCAAAGAAAATAAAATATACAAGTTTTAGAATAAGTGGTAGATATAAACATAATTATATATACAAACATAAACAAAATGAAAGTACAGATAATACACTAAACATGTTCCCTATATTTATTTATTTTTTGGTTTGCATTTGTTTACTGGGAAAGCCTACATGGCCAACAGCCATTTTCTGATTGAAGCCCAAAGAGAAAAGGTGCAAAGCAAATAAAGTAAACACACATCAGTAATAATATAGCAAAATATAGCAATACAAAATAAGCTATAGATCAAAGCATAATGACACATACAAGCAGCAGTACAATTAAAACAGAAATAGTACAATAAGCAATGGAGTATCCAGCATTTCAGCACAACATTCAGAGCTGTATACAATAAAGCAGTGTTTACATCCAAAGGATGCAGTTTTAGATATCCTTTATGAAAGCTAAATAATGTCAGGGAACTAGAGGGAATGATCTAAGGGTTATACTGGTGATAAACAAGCATTAAGTGTTAGGAGCACAGTAAGCACAAGAGGTCAGGTAGAGTGTAATAAGTGTTTGGAAAGTAGAAAAGATAAAAGGTCAAAGAAAAGGTTAAGATACTCTGCAGAAAGATTATATGTGCAGAGAAATATATCTAAACAATCCTGTCTTGGTTTGTGATGTGTTGTGGAGTTGACTGGTAAGAGCAGTTTTATTTGAATTTATATTGCATTTGTTACCACTATTTTTAACTGTTTGTAGGTAGGAAGAGACTGCCTATTAGCAAGTTTTACTTTGATTCATATTTTGTTGTTGTTTTACCTTTAGTTTCACTGCTGGTTGTGAGAAAAGGATAGGTTTTAGACAGGCAAGCTCTAGCCACCCCAAGGGGCCTAGATAGCTATAAATTTACACAGACTGCAGAGAGGAAAATTCTGAGCATATCTAAACAATCCTGTCTTGGTTTGTGATTTGTTGTGGAATTGACTGGTAAGAGAAGTTTTATTTATTTTTACTGTTAAAAGGAGGTGCGACTGTGAGCTATAGTGAGCAGAAGCTACTGCATGTGATGTGAAGAAATTACAACTTCTGTCTGGCTGGTAGAACTTGTATGGTCAGAACAACTTTATTGCATTTTATTATTTAGTTGGATATTGCTGGTGTAATTTTTGTCATTGAAGTTGATTTAAGTTCCTTTGAATTATTTGCTACTGATTTTGTGTAATTTTTTCCTTTGCAATATTTTATTAATTTAAAGCTAAATATGGATTCCTTAAATGAGTATGTAATTAACGATTTGCTAATGCATAAGTATCTTGTACAGTGTAATAAATGTTATGCATATTTAAAGGTAACAGCTGATAACACTGATGATCTTTGTTCATTGTGTCAAAAATTGGATGATTTGCTTGCCATTGTTAGAAGCAAATCTTGACTTGATGATTGCACATCTGCAATTGGCATAGTTTGGAGAACTATTGTTTCATATATTAATGACTGGACTGATGAACTAAATAATGTTAGGCATAGAACAAATAAAAGAGATTTAGGACATGATGCATTTACTTTCTGCAAAGAACATTCAACCCCTATGAAACATGATGATGCCCCTGAGAACTATGGAATTGTGGATGCAAGTTTTCAGCAATCTGAGGATCCAGTTTGTTTAGAAGGAAACAAAAAAGAAAGAAAGGAAGTTCTCAACAAATAACAAGGAAGAAAAAGAAACTAACGACTGTAAAGGAAAGAGAATACATAATAAAAAGGATTCTGCTTTGTTATGTAACACACTGCTGATCGTGAATGAAGATATCTGTCTATCAGAAAACCCTCAGTCTACAGAAAAAGGCATCACCTTTCCGATGGAAAAGGTAGAAAAAAGAGGCAAGGGGCAGATGAAAAGGAAGAAATCAAAACTGAATGTGGAAGGAATGAAGAACATTACTGTAAGAAAAAAGAAGAGAAAGACAGATGTTGACTGTATGGCTCAAGCTGTGGACGTACAATGCCAGCTGGATGAGAATTTAATATGCAATGAAAACAGTGGAATTAATAAGACTAATAATGATGAATATCTATCCTTCATAACAATTGATAGAGCAGATATTACTGTATTAGAAGCTGAAGATTCTTCAGAGCTGGCCAGCAAAGATATTCTTGTAATTGGAGGTTCAGTTATTAGAGGAACTGATACTTATACTTGCAGAGATGATAATGAACATCGAGTAGTGTTATGCTTGCCAGGAGCAAAAACAGAAGATGTGAAACAAGCCTTGGAATGCCTTAATGTAAGGAAGTATGGATCTGATTTTATTCATGTTAGTAGATAAGATGTCACCAACAAAGATTCTCTGACTGTTAGTCGGGAACTGACAGCTCTCCTAGATAGTATAGCTTGTACTGGCGTTAGGATATATTTTTCACAAATCACTTATAGAATGGATAGTCAGGTCACTGTGAATGAAAAGATTTTTTTGGATAAACACCTACATGGAAAAAATGTCCTGTTTTAAAAAATGGAAATGTGTAGAGCATCCAAGCCTTCTTTTGGGTACACGTGTTCAGACAGGATGATGTACATTTGTCTAGATCAGGGAAGAGAATTTTTGCAGCAGATATTTTGCAATATTTGACAAACACTAGCCAGGATTTTTGCCACATCAAAACTGTAACAGTTTACAGATAGCAACATCTGATGCATTTCTGATGGTTGTTAATGCTAGGAGCATTAATAATAAAGTTTATTTATTAGAAAATTTGCTACGTTCCCACAAGATCGATGTTGTTATTGTTTGTGAAACTTGGTTAAAGAACAATGACTGGAAACCAGTTCTGTCAGGGTATAAATGTTTTTACTGTAACTGACATTCTAACAAAATCAGGTGGACGTGTTATGATAGGGATTAAAGATAGCTATGAGACCTGTGATTGTTACATGTTCAATGATAACACCAATACTATAGACTGTGTAACTGTGACAATAAAGACAACCCTGGAACATATAACAATTGTTGGAGTGTATAGACCACCAAAGGCAAGTGCAGATGACCTAAAGGAATTTATACATTTCTTATATGAAACACAGGAAGGAAGAATAATATTAGCTGGGAACTTAAATTTACCAGAAACAGACTGGAATAATATTGATTCAACAATGTTAGTAAAAAAATTATTCACAGAGTATATTCAGGAACAACAAATGCTTCAGATTGTAAAAAAAAACTACCAGGGGACAGAATATGCTAGATATTGTTTGCGTTCCAAAGAAATTACTGCAACTTCAAGTCAGATTTTATCACTATTGATGTGCAGTGATCATGAGGTTATTAAGATTAATTCGCTGCTAGATAATTCTGCCAAACTGAAATCTAAGCCAATGCACAGAAAGTTAATTACAGATTATAGGGAAGCAGAACAGTTACTATATAAAATTAACTGGAGTGAGGAGTTATACTAACTCTACTACCCGTAAATTATTATCCAAGGCAGTAGATCTGAGATGTGAAGTTGGGAAACCCTATTACTCAGATGAGGGGCTTCATCCATACGTAGGATGAGCTATAAGAAGAAAAGGGTGAATAATTATATGCGCATACCCAAAGAATTTTCGAGTGACACGCATATTGTCACAGATACTATTAGGAAATACTAGTCTATTCTAGCACATGATCCAGACATACGTACCATTTTAGGTGATAAGCCTAGCTTTTCTTTTAAAAACAAGAAATCACTAAAACAGTTTTTATGCCACCCTAAGAATGGAGGAGATACAGATGGTATGAAGGGTAAGAGAGGGATTGTCCCTTGTTATAATTGTAATCAATGTATGTACATTGATACTAGTAATACATTCATGCACCCAGACCTTGAGACTGAGTTTGTATTTAAAGCTAGAGCAGGTTGTAACAGCATGAATATTGTTTATTTTGCTGTTTGCAATGCATGCTCATCTTTCTACATTGGAAAGACTAATAGGAAACTCAGATTTAGGATCAGGGAACACATGCTGAAAATCAAGAATGATGATTGTATCAACGCCCTGGCGAAACATGTGCATAATACAGATACACCACACATGTTTAGGTTTTTTGTTATTGAAATGGTTTATGAAAATGAAAGAGGCAGTGATATTGTTAACTTAACAAAGACAACTGAAAGTAGGTGGATAGTGAGACTCGGGGCAGACAAAGGGAAAGGTTTGAATGACAGGGTACCCTTCAAATCCATATTAAAGTGTAAACCATTGGTTAGGAAGTACGTTTTGAAGCATTTATATACATGCCATATAGTGACACAGTTGATAAAGGGAAATATTTTTAATAATGTGTTTTTATATGTATATTTTTTATGTTATTATTTTCTGGTTTTTAATTAAGAATGTACATATATTTTGTCTATGATATATTGAGGTAGGGATATGCTGTTCTTTTAAGAAAATATTTTTACGCTAATTACTTTTCAGTTGTGATTGGTAGTTTTTAATCACTACAAGTATATATGGATTAAATATTTTGTTAGTGTTTTAGGTCTGATGAAGTGGTGCATCTACACCATGAAAGCACTCACCAAACAAATTTACCTGAATTTTTATATAAACACGTGAGCCGTTGGGTGGTCTGTTGGATGTTTTTGTGGACATTGTTCTTTTTTCTTATATCCAACAACCTCGTTTTACTGACTGTGACTTGTTTTATGTTTGGTAACTGGAGTGAGGTGTTCAGTGGAAAAACTGCAGATGGAATGTAAAAAGTTTTGAAAGAAAAATTGTTTGAGTGCAAAAAGTCAAAAAAAGTTTAACATCAGGATCTATGCATGAAACATGAGGGGGCATATTTCCATAAGAACAAGATACCTGATAAAGGTGAGAGACAAAAAAATATAAGAAATGGAAGAGAGGTCGAACTACAACTCTGAAAACTGAAATAAACAAGCTGGATAAACAGATTAAGCATAGTGTTAGACAAGATCAAGAAAATTTTGAAGAAAATTTATATAAAGATATTGAGCATAATAGGAAACCTTTTTATAGATACATAAGATGTGGAAGGAGTAAAGATACACAAACTGATAAATTGTGTGCAGTTTCTCAAATTTATTCGCAGACACAACAGATTATAGATATATTTACAAAATCTTATGAAAAACAGTTTGGCTCCACAAAAGGGGTGGTAAGTTGTCCTAGTGACATCCAGGTAACCCCAGATACTGGAATCAAATTAGATTATATTGAAAAAGAACTGCGCAAACTGGGTCCAAACAAAGCGCAGGGAGGAGACAGAATAAGTAACAATGACCTGAGAATACTTCAGCAAGAACTTACACTACCATTATATCTATTATTCGGGTTCAGGCACCTAGGCAGTGAGACATTTCCCTGTGGTACATTTGACTGGGGACACATGGCTGAAGTGATATTCAGCTGCAGAGAAATATGGCTGTTTTCAAATTCCCTGTGAGCAAAAAGAAGCACCCACTGCCATGCTCACAGCTATAAAAAACAAATGCATAGAGGCAGAAGAAGTAATGAGTGCTGTGCCCAGTGCACAGTACATACTTATGTAACTACAACATGTAGAAGTGTGTTACAGCATGGAGGAAATCCTGCAAGCTACTCTAGTCACATTTATGCTCCAGGATGCATTATAGGTAATGTTCCCTAGAAATTGTGAAGGCGGTGGTGGTTCACACACTCCAATTATAAAGTCACTGCCCATTGTGCACTGCATTTTTACTACCACTGACATGCCCTCTGGCCAGCCTGCTGCTGATGCCTGCCATATTGCCTGCTGCCTCATGTTCCCTTGGGGATCATGGACATTGTTTTCCCCCTGTGCATTTGGTTATTGAAGTTGTGGGCATGGCTACATATTCTTTTCTTTGCGCACAGGGAATTTGCAAACAGCCATATTTCTCTGCAGCTAAATGTCACTTCAGCCATGTGTCCCCAGTCAAATGTACTGCAGAGAAATGTCTCACTGCCTAGGTGCCTGAACCCCTATTATTCACTAGGTCATATAAATATGGGGAGATTCCTCAAGATTGGAGACATGCACTTATTAAACCTGTCTTTAAGGAAAGGGGAGTAGGACAAACCGAGAATCATATAGACCCTTAAGTCTACTTTCATGTTGTGGAAAAATAATGGAGAAGGTAATACTGGATAAGATATTGTTAGAACTGGATAGGTTGGAACTTGAAACCATATATCATCATGCATATGTCGAAAACAGATCTATTACCACCTGTAACATGATGTTCTATAACAATATAATAACAGCTATGAATGAAAAAATTTGCTGTGATGTGATTTATATAGATTTAACTTCAGCATTTGACAGGGTCATACACAAAACACTGATCAATAAATTAGTACAACTAGGTATTGATGTACTGTTGATAAGATGGATAGCTGAATGGCTTACAAATAGGACATGGCATGTATCACACACCAACTGGACAGCTGAAATCCTTGGTTACAGTCAAGGTGTCTCATAGGGCTCTGTTCTAGGCCCTTACTTGTTTAGATTGTATCTTTCAGACCTTACTTTTTCATCTGAGGTGTTCTACAGTCTATATGCTGACGACCTGAAATTGGGTAAACTGATAAGTGTTACAGATAAGGCATGTCTGCAGAATAATTTGACTAAATTGACCATTTGGGCACAGGAGAATAATATGTTGATAAATACATCAAAAACTAAGCATATGACATTAGGGAGACATAAACTGAAAGGTGAATATTTAATACAACACACAGTGGATTCAGCTATGAGTTTTTCTAATCATATCAACCAATTGGCTAATGATAGTTATAGAACTATAGGTTGTATAAAAAGATTTATAACGTCTAGGAACTCAAACACAATGAAGTCATTGTTTGTTAGTTATATTTGACCCAAACTTGAGTATGGAATAACAATATGGAAACCCCATAGGAAAAGAAGCATGAATAAACTGGAAAGAGTACAGTAGAAATATACCAAGGTCATCCATTGATGTGAAAATCTAAGTTATCATGAAAGACTAAAATATCTGAACTTGTACAGTGTCTCTTACAGATATTTAAGAGGAGATCTTATTCGGGTATATAGGGCATTTAGGGACAACTACCTTTGGGAATGATTGGGGTTATCAAAAAGTACCAGAGAATCATCAGATAACCTATATAGAAGATTCTATAGGAATGAGAAGTGTACTAATTGGTTCTCTGACAGAGTAACTGATGCTTGTAACAGACTACCAAATTACATTAAAGTAAGTACTAGTTTAGACATTTTTAAGAACACCTGGACATTTATTATGGGAACAAGTGTTTTGGTATATTGGCAAGCTAGACAGGCATTAATGCCCGTGCTTGAAACATTTATATGTATGTATGTATATAAATATTTATATTGCAGAAAATGTTAGTGAACCCACAAATGGGAGCACAGAAGAAGGCATGTGAGCAGTGAGTGAGCTGTAGTGTTGGGGGGAGCGGGAGCAGTGGTAAATTCATAATTCAGTCCAGAAGGATATTCAGTTGTATTTAAAGTGTTGGGGATTAGGGATTTGGAAAATAGAGAGATAGACGGACAGGAAATTCCATGACTATGTGCCTTAGTTGGAAATATATCTCTATATATTGACAGATACATATTATTTCTTTACACTTTGTTGGTAAATTTAGTCTGACTGGGCTGGAACCCTCTTTCAGAGTAGACCTAAGGTGGTATTTATACTGACTAGAAGAAAATTGGGCATTTTTGAAATGCATGTTTTTGCACCTGCTAGAAGTACTGAAAAAAAATAAAATAGTGTAGTAAGGAGTATAATTATGAATGCTTATATAAGTGGCAAGGGAAAAGGACAAGCTATTTGAAGAAAATAAAGTATTCTGGGTGACTAATGTGTCATAGTCATTTTAGGTGACTTTCACTGTGGTTTAAAGCCAAAAAAATAAAAACAGCAGCAGATATAAAATTACATAGCAAGTAATGGAAAACTTCAGTCTTGTTCATAGGTTCATAGGTTCATAGGTTCCTACTAGGCTATCTGCCCGAGGGCATTTACAAGCCTAGCCCATCGTTTTGTGGCTTAGGCCACCCCTTTAGTATGGGGAACTATACCCATTATTTTTCTGTGCCTCTGTCGAGCAGTGACACTGAGGTAATCCCTGGGGTATATCTGCGATCTCCCATCCATTGGTCAAGATTTCTCTTGAACAAGGCCAGCGGTGCTCTGCCTCACATGTGCAGGATTTTGTTCCACAGCATAGGGAGTCTTTGGGTGATGAATCTAGGTTTAAGTCTCCGCCCTTGTGGCTCTGATGGATCTAGATTTTTGAGGTGAAGCATATTCATCAAATCTGGGTTTGACATGGCCTTGTATGTAGGCAAAGGTCACCTCTGAGCAAGTGTGTGTGTTACAATAGAGCTGGAGTTCTTTCAGTCGGGCAGCATAGGACAGATTTTGAGACCCTTTATCCTTTTGGTCAGGAACTTTGTGGCCTCTCCAGCTGCTGCAAGTGTCGGGTCAGATACATTCCGAATGGGGCATTGTACTCAATCATTGGTCTGATGAGTGATGAGTAAAGGGAGACTATGACCTCCCTTGATCTAGATGAGAATCCCATGATAAGGTGGGCAATGTAGAAGGTCTTCCTAACTACTTTAGCTACATGGGTGTCGAATGACAGACTACTATCAACCTGGGTCCCCAGGTCCCTGATAACTTCTTCTGTGCTCAGTGGATTGCCACCTATTTGGTAGCTAGGGGTAACCTTTGGCATTTAACTTTTATCCGTTTCTGTGAGACCCTTCTGAAGGATATCTGTGTCAGATGTGTTTTTCTATGGTGCCCAGTTTGCAGTCATCTGCAAACTTTGTCAGCCATAACCCTCCTGTGTTTGCTTGTACTTGAAAAGTAGATGCCAAACAAGAGTGGGCCCAGGACTGAGCCCTGTGGGACACCACTTGTGACAGGCTTTGAGTCTGACATGGCGCCAGCAGCTCTGACCCTGTGGGTTCTGTCACTCAGCCAGTTTGCAACCCATCTTGTGATGTATGGGTTGACATTTAAGCTGATGAGTTTTTCAACGATACCCGAATGGGGTATTGTATCGAGGCCTTAGCCAGATCGAGGTAGGCTGTATGGACTGCCTTTCCTCATCAATGGCTTTGGTGACTGTTTCAAAAGTCAACCAAGTTTAAAAGGCATGATCTGCCTTTGACAAAGCCAAACTGGGTTGGATCCAAAGTCTGCAAATTCCCTATGTCTTTATTTATGAGGTCCATTATGATCCTCTCCATGGCTTTGCAGATAAGGCTTGTCAAGCTAATGGGCGGTAATTTCCAGGGTCGGTGGAGGCACGAAGTGGTACCACAGTTGCAGTCGTATCCAGAGGTAAGACTTTGATTAAACAGCTGTCCTAGCTGTGGGTTTAATTCCTCATTGAGTTCATGGAGCACACAGCCGGGGACACCATCAGGTCCCATGGATGCTGTGTTTTTGCTTTGGAGAGCAGTTCTCACTTGGGCGCTGGAGATGTTTGGGGCTGCAATCGTTTGGTATAGATATCTCTCCTTTGGGGAGGGGAGAAGTTTGCACTGAACCTGTCAGCCAGTATGTTGGCAATGTCTGTAGGATCAGTAATCTTCACATCATTTTGAACTAGCTCTGAGCATATCTGGGAGTTTCCTCCCAGGTTTCTAACATAGCTAAAGAAGGCCTTATGATTGTCTTTTGAGTCTTTAGCTATTTTTCTCTCGAAATTTGCTTTGGATGATTTTATGAGAGCTCTTAGTTTTTACTTATAGTGATCAAGGGTGTCTTACCTTTTAAGGATTTTGCTCTATCTTGTAGTAGCTTCCTCCTTTTGTTGTAGAGTTTGTTTATGGCTGGGGTCCACCAGACTGGATGCTTGCCTTTGGTACAAAGAGTCTTTGTTTTGCTTGGGATTGCCTTATCCATGCAGTCCTGCAGGTGCTGGTAGAAGGCATTTGTAAGTGATTCAGCGGCTTGAGTACTGTTTGGAGACCACACTAGTCTTTAGAAGTGTGAAGTCGGCTTTGAGAAGTTCTTTACTGTGGTCTTTTATTTCAGGTGGGTGGGATGAGGACCTCCAGCGAGATTAGTTTGTGGTCTGATCTCACCAGTGAGGGGTACACCTCGGTGTTGAACATTGTGCTCCCATGTTCGTGATGATGAGATCAAGTATGTTATCTCCTCTTGTGGGGATGGTGACTAGTTGTTCCATGGCATTTGAGTTTATGAATTCCAGGAACTTTTGGGCTAGGGTGTTTGGGCTTGAGTAGTGTTCCCAGTCTATATTAGGGTAATTGAAGTCACCTAGTATGATGGTGTTTGGTGATACATTTATCCCCTCTAGTGTTTTCAGGAAGGCCATGTGAGGTTCCTGAGTTTGTGAGGTGGCCTGTAACATGCTACAATTTGCAGAGCAGTCTTGCCTATGGTTAATTGCACCTGGATGGTCTCCGATGGTTGCCACCAGTCTTGAGGTGTGGGTGTCCTTGATGAATATGGATACCTCCTTTCTTGGTATTGTCCAGATTTTGGGGCGGAGCATGATATGAGGTAAAACCTGATAGCCGGGGTGCTCTCAGGAGCCTTGAACCAGGTTTCTGTCACAGCACAGACATCGATGTTCTCCATACTGAGAACATTTTGAGATTTAGACTTCTGGCATTGAGCAGCATTACCCTTAGTTTTTTTTTTTATGTGTTCTAGGGGTAGGTTTAGAATTTGAGCCTTGCCTAAAAAGGCACTATGGGGGTGGCAAGAGCCTTTGCCAATATCCGAATCCCAGGGTGACAGGTGCAAGTGGCTTGTCCAGCATGTCATCCCAGGCAGACAGACACTGGATCCCCTTTGAATGACACCAGTGTTTAAGCCAATTGTTAAAGCTGATCATCTTATCTCTGTATTGTGGCATCATTCTTGGTGTATTAGGTAGAAAAATGTGTATACTTGTATAAGAATAGAATTAACACTATAGACAAAAAAAAAGAAAAGTATCAGACTTATAAGGAATCCTAAAAGCCTTTAGAGTGTATTTTAATAAACTCAATAGTCAAGAAAATAAAGTAGAATCAAGTGAAGCACTTAGAAAATTCCTTAAGGAAAATATAAGACTAAGACTCTCAGATGAACACAGAAAAATAATAGATAAAGATATAAGTATGACAGGAATTAAAGTGCAAATCAAGAAACTAAGTAAATAATGTGGGAAGAAATATTCACCTAGTGCTGATAGCCTAGTACTAACCTATGAATCTATGAATGAAAATTAAACAAAGCTCCAGGTAATGATAATATAAAGTACTATCTAATAATGCATTAAATTTATTACTAAGTGTGTTCATATACACTAGAGTATCACCAATTTTGAAATAAGATAAAAAACCTGATGAGTGTACCTCATATAGACCAATAAGTTTATTAAATATAGATTTTAAAATATTTATGATAGTTCATGCAAACAGAATAAAACAAATATTGCCGTTATTAATAGAGAACGATCAAACAGGATTCATTAAAAACAGAAATGCATATGACAATATAAAGAGAATTTTGTCTCTTATTGATTTCATAAATGAAACAAAAAATAAAATGAATACCATTTGCTTAGATATTAACAGAGCATTCAATTCCATGAATTGGGATTACCTTTGGCTTACACTGGTGGTGTATGGAGTTTTGAAAAATTTTACCTCACTGTTTCTTTCCAATAAATCTTTGGCATACATAAAAATAGGATCCTGTTTGTCGGAGCCTATTACCATTACAAAATGTACAAAACAGGGCTGCTCACTTTCTCCTTTGTTATTCACATTAGTAATAGAACCATTAGCAAATTTCTTACATGCAAACCCAAACATTCAAGGAATTCAACTAGATACTGACCTTGAGTTAAAGATTCAACTATTTGCAGATGACATTTTATTGACTTTAAATGAAGATAATAACACACTAAAAGAACTATAGAAAACAACAAAACAGTTTAAGAAGATTTCTGGACTATCATTTAATGAAAATAAAACTAATACGTTACTAATAAATATGAACAAGGAAGCATTAATTAAAAATATCATAAATATCTATCTAGAAATGATACAATCAAATACTTAGGAGTTAAAATTACAAATGACATAGATACAACAGTGGAACTAAACAATAAAGAGATTTTGGATAATATCAAGGAACTCATACAAAAATGGAATAAGCTATTTTTTTATCATGGAGGAAACACTATATATAATTAAAATGATTATATTCTTGAAAATTCTGTATTTTATACATGCTTGCTTACTACCTCCACCAAAATCATATTTACAACAATTTGAAGGGTTAGTAACAAAATTCTTATGGTACCCTAAAAAACCTTGAGTTGCCCTAAGACATCATTTTGACAAATGGGAAGTAGGTGGAATAGGCTTAAAAGATTTAGAAGGATATATACAATCATCAACTTTAAAAACAGTTTCTCCATGGTTAAACAAAGAATATACTTCCAAATGGAAATGAGTGCATGAAAAAAAATCTGGTTAAAAACCACTCATGATACAATAAATAAACATATGGAAATAGTACCAAATAGCTTACTTTGGTTATTGAAGGAATATATGGCAACAGAAAACACAAAAATATAAATTCTAAATACATTATCAATATCCTAAAGTGTTTTATGCACTTTGTAAACAAAAATCCTGCTATACACACATACACAAAGAAATCCAGAACACACCAACCCAATAGCTCTTATAAAACTTGGGTGAAATCTCTGTAAAAACACTGTTAAAATCAAATACTTTAATCTTGAGATTTAAAAATACTAATACTATAATTCCAAAGATAAAAATAGGAGCCTTAAGTCAACAATAAGTGCCTATCGTTGACTTAAGGCTCTTATTTTTATCTTCTGAATCAAAAATTAGTAGTGAGAACAGAAAAAGATTCAGGAATAGTGTATTATATAGAGGTGTGTTTACTGATATATCTGAGCTGTGTACATGATTTGGTCAGCATGTCAAGTTATAAGATATGGGTAGAAGTGATAATAAAGAAATTAATAATACTGTCAGAGGTGGCAGTGCTAGTTTTGAGTAAAGTAAACACAGAGCTTGTTTACTGTGACATAGCGCAGATAGGTAAAATATATTAAAATTAAAGTAATAGGTTAACATATAAAGAAATAGAAATATTAGTCATAAATATGTTGGTAAAGTTGTTGAATTTCAATGGAACCGAAGTTTAGATGAAATATAGGGCATAATATTTGCACAGAGGCTATAATATTTGAAGTTTAAAATAAAACATGCATAATCCATTTGGGAAAATTACAGAAATTAAGATACTTGTTTTTTCAATCCTCTATAAAAAAAAAAAAAAATAGACATACTTTTTGGATTAATTTCTTGAGTCCTGATTACACCCTGTAAGAATGGGGTAAGTTTATAATAATAAAAAAGAGAGATTTAGAATTATTGAACCCTACGACATTCTTGGCTTGTTTAAATATACATTAAGTATTGAAGATGATACACAGACAATAAAGACTAATCAGAAATGAATTCAACATAAGATATGTAGTAGTGAACATGACAGAATTTGCCTGTGTAGGACTTTTTTGTTTTATTTTGGGGAAAGCAAGATGCAATGAGTTTTATACAATAAGAAGTGGAATAATAATGGTATGATCAAAGAAATACATTCTGATTATGGACAAAAGGGTGGAACATAAGGACAAAGAAATTCTAGGGGTTAATAAGTAAGTGTATAACAGTTTGCATAAATATTGTAAACACTAATATATGATATTGTAATTATGTAAATATATTTTTGTTTCATGAATGCAGACCCCTCCTGTTTTTGTGAAATCAGTGGCATCTTCATGTGCTTCTGGCCATAGTGTAGTAGTGGGAAAAAAAGATGGTGGAGATCATTCATGCTTCTTTATTGCCTGATGATTGTGAAGTTGAATCAACTAAGGATACTGAACCTATAGGTGATACTGTTATTGTTGAACTGCAGTTATGCAGAGCAGATAACATTTTTTTTTGCTGAATTCAATGGACTAAGAGGAAACTGACAATCATTTTGCAGTTTCCTGTTCAGATGCTGCTGTGTGTTGTACTACTGTTGAGGAGAAACAGGAACTCTATTCTGTTAGAGATTTGTTTGTGAATACTGGTGCTGTAGAGCCTAATCTGTTTACTACATCAAAACAGACAGAGGATACTAGTTTGTTTAATTCTGATATGCACATGAGCCATTGGGAAACTGGATATTTTCATCAATGTGCATCATTTGCTTCTATTGAAAAGTCTGTCAATACTGCAAATTAAACGTTTAAAATTTAAAGCCATGACATCCTGTGGTAATAATATACAACAAAACTGGTGAACCTTCAAACAGATTTTTTCTGTGTTAATTTTATAATATGACTAGGCATCAAAGCTCCAGATGTGTGTTTCTTTGCTCATTTATGGCACAAAGCATTTTATGATTTAAGTTTTGAAATTTACAAAATAAGAGAACAATTTCTTGCTACCAGTGAAGTTAAAAAGACATCTTTTTCGATGTAATGAATATGTCAGGACATAACCTGCATTTAATAAAGAACATTTTTTCAGTTTTGTATGAATATCTTGAAGGCCTCTAATATTCAATCCTTTTTGAAGATATAAAGATGCATATTGTGTTGATAAAACTATCAATGCTTCACAACTTTGGACAGAGTAATATGAACGTGATATTTTACTGAAATCTCCAGACTTTTTTGTTATGCTAGCTGATATTGTTTTTATAAAGGATATTTGCAGAGTCATGAAATATTCTGAATAACCAAATGCCTGTTATTTCTGTGTGGATAAACAGTAGCAGTCCACAAAAATCACAAAAGACTGATAGGCCAAAAAAGAGCCATACATATGGTAGAGTGGATTATTGAGGATAAGAAACAAATTATGTATTGTTACTATTATGCAAAAGCCCAGAATTTCCAGACAAAAGATATACAAAAAGATTAAGAGAGAAATTATAGGAAAGAAAAATACTTCAACAAAAAAAAAATTGTCAGAAGCTTCAAATAAAAATTTGTGTTCATTAATACAACAGATCCATGAAAAACATTATACAGACCAAGAAACCATGTGCTGTTTGGAAAAAGAAGCAACTGAGAAAGTACAAACATTTAAACAACAAAACTTAGAGATGTGTGAAGGGTATAAAAAATAAATATAGACATGAGAAGGAAAGAGAGATCTGATATGGTACAATATTTATGCAAAGGAGAAAGCCAAATTAATCAACACAAAAGAGGCAGCCCCAAATATATTTGAAGAGAAATATAGGCAAAGGCATCCAGATATGGAAAATGTCACAATAAAATAATATCATCACAAAGAGGGAATGTAGAACAGAAGATTAGTCAAGTATTAGTTGTGAAGACCCACCACTGAACCAGTAATTTAAGGAACATCAATCCTCACCACTGGCAACAGTGGGGATGTTCTCTGGGAGGATAACAAAGTACACACACAGTATTTCCAGATACATCACTCTACATCATGTGCAATTTCCCTTAAGAGCACACAGAGACCACAGTCAGTCCGGGGCTAGTTTCTACCTCTTTCTCCAGATCCCCAGTAAGACTCCCCACTGACACAGCTACAGAGCTGAGATCTCAGCTGAGTGACCAAGCCAAGACCTCCAGCACCCTCTCTGTCCAATCAGTGCTTCATGTCTATCCCCAAGTAGCTAACACACAGACTCTTTAAAGTTTGATTTACACACAAACACACACATACACAAACACACACACACACACACACACACACACACACACACACACACACACGCACACACGCACACACGCACACATGCACACATGCACACACGCACACACACACACATTGGAAAGTCTGGCACAGGTTTACTAGCTATGCCTCCTTCTGCCCAGACTATAAGGTAGTTACCACTACCACCAGTCAACTCCTTATCTGCTACTTTAAGGCCCTAACAAAGGGTGGCCAATCTTACTGTGTAATATTAATATTAACACAAATGGTAGTTTGACCATGAGCAAGGCTATTAGGAGTGGCCCACACAGTGTCACCAAATAAATATGCAAGTACCCTCAAAACAAAAATATCTCTACACAGGTCAATAAATGAAATAGCAAAGGCTCAATTCTGGATTGGATCATAGTTTCTGACCCTAAAAACTTCCCTACCTCTGGTACACTCCCAGATAGTATAAGTGACCACTCACCAGCATTCACAATACGGAAGCCCTTGACAGCACCAAAAATACACCAATATAGATATACTCAAGATCTAACCCACTTCTCCCCTACCACCTTCAATGGCATATTGCATACCACTAACTGGACTCCATTAAAATTTCTCCCTCTTAATGATGCTGTAGAACTTTTCAACTCAACATTTCTAAGGATCCTAAATACTCTAGCCCCTCTACGGCTAAAAAGAGTCAAACGTAATCATGCTAGATGGCTAACAAGTCCACTAAGCAAATTATGTCCTCTAGGGACAAAGCCTGGAAAACCTGGCAAAAATAAGACTGCCTCCAACCTACACTTTACAAACAACATCATAACCAGGCCAAATGGTTAGTAACCGAAAACAAAAAAGAATACTTCCAAACTCTACAAAACCATCATAGTCACAATCCCAAGAACTTCTGGGGAGCAATAAACTCCCTACTCCATCCAGGAACTAACCACAATCCATCACCAAACCCTGAAAAACCTCTCCAGACTTAGCTTCTCTCTTTAACTCCTATTATAGAGACACTATTACTAAACTTGCTTCGACCTTCCCACCACTAAACACTAACCTACCTCACACTACTATACCACAAACCTCATCTGCTTCAGTACCCACTTTCTCTCTCTCCCCTATACCTACCTCAACCATAAAAAAACTTCTTCATAAACTGAAACCTATTCAATGCCCCTCACAACCTACCTGCTGAATTCGTAGAACTATCAGCCTCCACCATAGCATACCTCATCAGTATCCTCATCAAAAGGTCCGTTCAGGAATACTGCAGGCCAGATATCTGGAAAAAAGCATATGTCCTTCCACTCCACAAAGGAGGTAATAACTCAGACATCTCAAACTTCTAGCCTATTGCCATACTCTCACCGATCTCTAAAATACTTGAATAGTGCATTCAAACTCAGCTCCTTAATCACCTGATGACGCAACAATTGCGTTCCCCCACCCAGCATGGCTTTAGACCAGGAAATAACACTAATACTGCCCTTATATCCTTCCTGGACACGGTTACTAGAGCTCGAGACTCTGGTTCCTTCATCTCTGCACTCTTTCTTGATCTGTCAAAAGCATTTGACACAGTCTCCCACCCCCTTCTGCTTACCAAACTATCCAAACTGAGCATCTCTCCCCCTACACTTCAATGGTTTACTGACTATCTAACCAATAGGAAACAGTCTACTATTTGGCAGCAATGTTTCTCCCCTTTTATCAACACCAACACTGGGGTACCCCAGGGATCTATACTGGGTCTCCTTCTTTTCAGTACTCCAGTTCAATGACTTCCACACCTCTCTCTCCCACTGCTCTGTAATTCAATACGCAGATGACTCCATTATTATCTGCTCTTCTAAATCTGCATCTCTACTGCAACAACTTACCCAAGAAGCCTTCACCTCAACTGAATCCTGGATTTCACAAAACCATCTCGCCCTTAACCCTAATAAAACCAAACTCTTAATATTCACCCCAAGTAAATGTAGCCCAGTCAATAGATCTGAATTCTCTGTCCATTCCCAAAATAACACCATCATTGAAGTTGTTCCCAGTACAAAACTGCTAGGTGTTATCACTGATGACAACCTTACCTTTGACCTTCAAATCCACAATAATATCAAAAAACCCATCAAAAACCAGGAGCCCTCTATAGGCAAAACTACTTTCTAAATTCCACTGCAAGAAAGGCTCTCCCCTCATCATTTCTGCTTCCAACTCTTTTATATGGTTCCCCCATCTCACCAACATCCAGTCCTCTCTAAAAATAAAACTCAACTCATGTTACAATAAAATTGCCAAATTTGCTATAAATGCCAAATTCTCCACCCACCACTGCACCACACTACAGCAACTAGACTGGCTTGAACTCCCTCATCACCTAGTATACTTACAACTTACTATTGCCAATAAACTTATTTACCTCCCAGCTACCTGCCCATCTATCACTGGAATAATGACCATCTACCATCCCAATTGTCACCTCAGGTCAGAGAGCAAAATGCTGTTAAATATTGACAAACCTAAACTCTCTGCCGGTCAAATGTTCTACTCTGTTACTGTTTCTAAACTATGGAATGACCTCCCCCCTCCAATCAGAGCCATGTCTAATGCCTCTAACTTTAAAAAATCCCTAAAACTTCACCTCTCCTCACATTGGTTATGCACTTGCACCTCTACTAGAACCACATAACCTGACCCTCTCACTATCTTTCTCCTCCTCTCTCTATAACCACTCAAATCTCCCTTTCTCTCAACCACCCCCTACTTATTTTTTTTCCTCTCACTCTGAGCCTGGAGTACACCTACATTACCACATTGTTTTTCCTTCTTCTCTGCTACATATCTCACTCAATATTTAATTTACCTTTATTTTATAGTTTCATTCCATGACTTTATGCTATTTTTCTCACTGTTTGCCCCCATTCCACCTTCTGTTACCAAGCTACTGTAAATAATCATAATGTACATCTCCAGTTTTACCTCTGATAACAATCCAGCATATGTAATCATAACGTTGTTGTACTTGCTGCTGTTGTATTATATATGCTGTATCATTGTAACATACTTATTGTCTATATGTGTTAAATGTGGAGCTTTTCTCCCCGGGCCTCCACTGAAAATGGGTTCTTCTGGCCCAGTGGACTACCCCGGTAATCAAATGCAATAAATAAATAAATAAATAAATAAATAAATAAATAAATAAATAAATAAATAAATATATTGACAGTGACATTAGAGTTCAAAACCACAGGAAATATTTAAAACAACATTGCAGGACAGTCTCAGATAACTAAAGAAAATAATCTAAACTAAGCTTTATATATTCCTGATTGTATCTAAGAAAAATGCTATACCCTAGAAACTTATTTCATTAGAGTAAGGCAGATGTGGTGAGAGGATCTTGTTGTCAGGTCCAAGACATAATGCAGAATGCTCTGTCTCACCAAGAGACTTCTCAAATTAATACCTAAATATTACTGCTGGGATAGCTTGCAGAATAATATCATTTCTTGTCATCTGACTCCTAGTTCCCAGGTCAAACAACCACTGATAAAGCTGGCAGTATTTTGCATCTACCTGTAAAAATATACAGACAAGGGTTTCTTCTCAGATCTCTGACAGATGCTGGAGGTCATAAAACAATTGTATTCCTTCATGCTTTCAAGACTAGTAACTTCACCTTAAAGACAACACAGGAACTTTCCTAGTACATTGTGTCTCTTGCTGCATTGAAAACTGAAAGACCCCATCTTTTATGGCCTAGCCATAAAGTAATTTAATTGCAGGTGTTTTTTTTTATTTACTAGATTGAAGTTAACTTCCTGCACTCCAGTTTCCACTATTAAAATATATACATTCAAGCAGTTACAATTGTGCATGTACGTTTCTGTTCTTTTCCGGTAGGCCAAACTGTGGTTACATTTCAAGCAGCACATTGTAAATACCTTTTCAACACACAAATCTGTACAAGCAGTTTGATATATACATGATGTACAGTTCTAATGCATTTGTAACACAAGCATCTTGTATAAATCATTTTGATATTCACCAATGACATATAATTATTTACAAAATTCCAGCTAGGTGGGCTGGTAGTATCTCCTTTCATCACAGAAGTTAAAAAATAGAAGCTGCAGTTATGGAATATTTGTGAAGTGAAAGATCCAGTGTAGGAAGTCTAACACATGTCTTTTCACAGCACAATGGGACAACTAGTCCCCAAAGTAAGGCGAAACAAGAGGAGCAGGAGGCATCTGAAGAAAAAATATGGACATGGGAAAGCAAAAGAGATTTAATATGGTGCAATATTTATGCAAAGGACAAAGCAAAACTAATCAATGCCAAAAGAGCAGAACCAAAGATATTTGAAGAGAAATACAGGCAAAGACGTCCAGATATGGAAAATTTTACAATACAAAAAATGAGAAAACAAAGAGGAAAAGTAGAAAAGAGGATTAGTAATGGAGAAGTTAAAGAAACAGAAACTGAGGGTATGGATTATCTGCAAAAGTGAAGGATTTAGTGTAGAAATGCTAACTCAGATAACACAACAGGCTAGAGCAATGGATTAAGGAGAAACTAGTGGAGCAGGAAGCATCTAATCAGTTGGCATATGAAGATGCTTTTGAGCCTCCCATAGAAAAACAGTACAAAGGCTCAGTTGGAGCTATACAGTAAGGAAAAGAACAGGAAACTGGCAACGCTGATGCAGTCAATGTCATGGAGTGATAGGCCAGTGAGTTCCCTTATGAAAGAGCAATGGATGACGCAGGGGGAAACTGAAGGGAATGTGGCACAGGAAGAATCTCTGGAACTTTCTATAGAATGCCTGCAGGAAATGGCGAATAAAGAATGTGCCCTCAGTTTAGAAGAAAATGATCTAAGATAAGAGTTGCTTGATTTACTAGAGATGGCTAGATATATTAAGATCAATGAAAGAAATAGACTACAGAAGGTCAATAAAACCCAAAAAGTTAGAAGTTTGATAAAACAAATGAAAACAGTAACTGGGACTGTCTATAGAGATTCATGTGATATAACAGAAGTAAATAGGATACATTACTATGCAGCCAAATTAATACAGATAAAGTCCTACCACAAGAATACAGGGTAGTAAGGGTAAGGATGGGGAGAAATCAGTTTCCTTTATGGAAGTATCAAATAGAGCAATTAAGACAAGAAGTGTTACTGTTAGAAGAGGGAACAGATCAATAAAAATACTCAGAAAGATAGACAAGATGAAAGCAATGCACAGTATTATAACAGATCAGGATTTATCATGTTCTGTTGCAAATTATAAACTAAAAAATATCAGCACAGGCAGAAAAACTTAAAAAATACACAGATAAATATAAAGGAAAAGTACAAAATAAGCAATTTATTGATGACCTAAAAAAGTTTTATAGAGAATTGGGAAACAAGATGAAAGGAATTGAAAGATCATCAAAAAAAGAAGACATAGATACATTTTGGAGAAATATTTATGAAGATCCTGTAGAACATAACAAAGATGCTGAATGGATAGAAGAAGTAAAAGAAAGAATAAGAAGTTAAAATGTACAGGATATGAAATGGGATGACGTAACGACCAGAGAGATTGACATAAAGTTAAGAAAAGCCTCTAATTGGAAAACCCCAGGCCCAGATGCAGTACCTAACTTCTGGTTAAACGTATTAACATCTTTGCATGAAGATTTAACCATGAGTAAAAATTATTTATATGTGCACCTTGAACAGACACCAACCTGACTAACAACAGGAAAAACACTGCTCCTACTTAAGGGTGAACCTGCAAGCTACCCTAAAAACTATATACCAATAACTTGCCTTCCAATGACATATAAACTATACACTGGAACCGATGCCGACAGAGCTTATAGTCATTTAGAAGAAAACTTAATTATGACAATAGAACAAAAAGGTAGTAAAAGAAAGTCATAAGGAACAAAGGATCATTTGTTAAATAAAGTCATAGTGGAGAACTGTAAAAAGGGGAAGAATCTATGTATGGCATGGATAGACTACAAAAAAAATTGACAGTAACCCATATTAATGGATAAAAGAGGGCTTAAAATGTGTAAGATACACCCTACACTGATAAACTACTTCACAGTGACCATGACACAGTGGCAAACCACTTTGCAGTTAAGCCATGATAAAGGACTAATTATTATTTCCAGGGATAAAAATCCAAAGGGGGATATTCCAGGGTGACTCTGTCACTGCTGTTCTTTTGCCTTGCCTTAACCCATTAAGCTGTCTGCTTAACAGACTAGGTCATGGCTATACTTTGGCTCCCAGAAAGCAAAAAAGTGTAAAGACTTCTTATCTTATCTTTGTTGATGATTTAAAACTGGATAGCTCATCAGATGTGGAACGGAAAGCACAAATGTAAGTAGTCAAAACTTTTTCAGATGATTAAAAATGTCATTTGCTCTTGATAAATGTGCAAAAGCAACCTTTAAAGCAGGAAAACTGCAACACCAGGAAAACATCAGTTTGGAACAAGAATGTGATATAAAAGAACTTGAGCAAGACGGAGTATATAAATATTTGGGAACTGATGAAGGGTCAACAATAAAACATGAACAAATGTAAATAAAACTCAGTAAGGAATATTTCAGAAGACATAAATTAATCCTTAAAAAAGTGCTGACATCTAGGAACAAAGTTCCAGCTATAAACCAGTTTGCTCTTCTTGTCCTAACTTACAGTTTTGGAGTCACTGACTGGCCCGAAAAGGCGTTGGACAGATTAGACAGGAAAACAAGAAGGATGCTTCATGCTCATCAAATGATTTATAAAAATCAGTGCATACCAAGATTATATATTCCCTGTTCCAAAGGAGGTATGGACCTCCTTGAAATTGATTACATGTTCAGATCTGCAATCATGGGACTGCATACATATCTGCTGATCTCACAAGACCCAAACATAATGAAAGTTTTGAAACCTGAGGAGAATAAATCTAAGATGACTTCCCTCCTTAGTTTAGCAGAAGCATATTGGCATCAAGTGGGATTGGAAATCAAACCAGAAGTAGATAAAAATCAGGTAGCTTTGTCATCATTCCACTTTATTTGGCATTTATCAGACCTACCATTGAGTATAATGTCCCCTTTTGTATGTACATAACCAGGCATATTCAACAATTGGAATGTCCATAGAGGTTCCTCACTAAAAGAATACAGGGTGTGAGTAAAATGTACTATGCAGCCCAACTCAAGGCCTTATCCCTGTATTCTGTATCCTACAGGCTTTTGAGGAGAGATCTATGCCTGGCATATAGTGTATTGTCAGACCCCACTCTGATGGATCTCCTGCATATCCACAAAATAAACAGCACCAGAATTACCCATTCTAAAGACTAAAACCTTGCATGTGATATAAATATGACCTGCTGGAGAGATAGGTATGTATCCCAGAGACTACCCCATCTGTGGAACACGGTCCCCATCCATGTGAAGCAGAGTTCCTCCCTAACCCAATTCAAGTGCATCTTGGACAATTGGATGGGAAACTGGAAATTCATCCTTGGTTTGGCATTTATGTCTCTAATGGACACAGGTAACCTATAAATGGCTTATCTCCCAGGGCCAATCTTACACTTATCAAGGGTATCAGAACTTGTCAGAGATTTGGGATGCATGGCTAGGCTTAAAAAGGCCCTTGTGATTGTTAGACTAGTAAACACCTATGAACTTATGAACTGAATGTGCTGAAAAACAGAAGAACGAATATAAAGTGAAAGATCAGATGAAAAGGCAAGAAATGTGAAAAATGCATAAATATAGTTGCAAGTGTAGAAAACTCCTGGAACAACCTCATGTTGATCAGGATCAAACAAGGAAATGGTTAATGAGTGGCAAATTCAAACTAAAGGATGAAAGGTTAGTATTGGCGGCCCAAGTCAGTGAATTATGTACATGTTGGTTTACAAAATCCATTGAACATGTGGGAGAAACAGACAAATGTATGTTTTGTAAAACAGAATTGGAAACAGCTGCACATCTTGTTGCTGGTTGTGACATACTAATGGCAGAAGGTCTGTATATTAAAAGGCATAATAATCTAGCAAGATTGTTGCACTGGGGATTGTGCAAACGTCATAATACTGAAGTAGCTGAAAAACACTGGAAATATGAGCCACAAAGCATCATAGAAAATGATGAAGTCTACATCACGTAGGATCACCCATTACCAACAGTTCAAAAGACAGATGTGAGAAAACCAGATACAGTGGTCCATGAAAAGAAGACAAAAGTAGCATTGATTATTGGAATCGCTACACCCAGTGACTGCAGTGTCTTGCGTACAGAGAGACACAAAGTCATAAAATATCAGGATTTGTAGGCAGAAACCAGAGCAATGTGGAAGAAAGATGCCCAGATACTTCCAACAGCAGTAGGAACAATGGGTCTTATAACAAAAAGAATTTACAATCATATTTAGATATGTTAAAGATACACGTAACTCCATACAAATTGCAGGAGGAGTCATTGCTGGGCACATTTTGGGTGCTGCGAAGAGCACGTCTGGCTGACATCAAAGACTGAAACAGTGTTAATTTCATGAACTTTAATCATACTTTGATTTAGGAATGGGGCCATTCTGATCATGATATTAGAAACCCAAAAGATTTGGAGAAATTAAAAAGGAACCTGTGTTCTAGGTAATAATTCCCTCTGGACAGATTTCAACTTCTCACTTATTATTAGGGATGAAACCCTTCTTTTATATACTAAATAACAGAATAATTGGCTCATAACAAACAATTTAGTGACATTTTGTCTGCCAAACAAAGGGAAGCTTTTGTATATCATAGAAAAATAGCAGATGTGTTCTCATTTATTTATATAAAGGAGCAATGATAGCACTTTTTCACAGAAACAACTATTTTTTATACATATTTTTTAAGACTGCTCTGCTGTTTATGATTCATAAAACATCTTAGTTGATGAACATATCATGCTGTGCTACACTGATCTCCCCTTTAAAATCATTAGGTTTCATGCCCATTCAAAGGCTTATAGACCCTCGATAGGCCATGTACATTGTGGCGGGTTATGCTCAGTTGGTGTTTTATTTTAAACTGAAATGGTTGAAGTGAGAGAACCCACTGACAAAGCTAGATGTTACCAGTTTATTGCTTGTGAGGTCACATGAGTGGGAAATGATCTGTTATCAGTGTAAACTTTCTACCTAGTAAATAACACTCTCCTGTTTCTCAACAAACATCTCCAGCACCTTAACTTTACTCCTATCTCCAATGTTTTTCAAGCTGTTTTTTTGGTTTGCTATCTGATTTTAGTTTTTTCCTATCTGACAGATATTTGATTTCTCAGTGATGCCAATACCTCTGTTTTATATTATGCTTTCTGTCTGTTTGCTTTGCTATCTAACCAATATTTTGATTACTCAGATACTCAGTTCTTCTGTTCTTATGTAAAGCTCTATGTTTGCTTACTTAAATAATTCTGTTAATTCTTTTTAGTTTAGCATACATATCCTCTTGTTGTTACAATTTGTTTTTGTCACTAGAGCTTTTCTCCCTGGGTCTCCACTGAAAACAGTCTACTGGCCCAGTCGGATACTACCTGGTTAACAAATGTAAATAAATAAATAAATAACACTTTATGAAAGAGAAGGCCGTTAAGCCATTTTTTTCTTATAAACTGTGTGGAGCATTTCATTTCAATTGTTTAACTTTTGGCTTCAGCAACAAATTCAGTGGTCTTCTACATCCCATATGTCTGAGATCAGGGACACTAGAACCACCTTCAAAACATCTCTGTATATTAGGAAAAGCATATTAAAGACTTGGGAGGAAGAACCAAACAAAGTTTTGAAAGCATTATCTGAGTAAACTATTCTTCTAATCTTTACATGCCTCTTTCTTTTCATTAAGTCAAGTCGAGGGCAAAGTGAGGCACACATTTCCAGTTTTATCTGGCCAATCATATGAATACCCTTTTTTGTTTTTCTGAAGTTCAAACTGTCCAGATCTTTATGGCCCTCAGCTTCTCCTTTTAGAGATCTTACCATTCCCCATCCTATCACATATCCCAATTATATCACATCAGTTATTCTTAGCTGGTTTTAGCAAGATTAACAGTTAATTTTGGCTCCTCTTAATGTATGTCGAGCAACCTGCCCTTTAAGTTAGTCAGAGAGAATAACATAGTTTAACACTTGGTACATTAGGTATTCAAGTGTTACAAGGGCACCACATACTCTGAAGAGGGGTGTGGGTTGTACTGAAACAAACTGTCAGAGGTTGAAAAATCTGTTTTCTCAGGCTTCAGACAAATTAAATTTGCCAGTAGTTCTTTGTCAGATCAGGTGCAGACAAGAACCATGCCTTTCCTATTTTTTCTATTAATTTATATACTATATGCACAGGATAACTGCCCAACCTGGGCATACTACTTAACCTCTCCAAATTATTCCAAAATCTAATTGCCCCATCAGACTGTGGAAGTAAGACTATGAGCTGTCATTTAATTTTTTGCATCCTCTATAATCCTCCCTTTCTAAGATCTTTCTTATTTCTCCAGGTATTGTTATTCTTGGTGAATTAAGTATATGGTAAGGATTTAATAACCATTTCTCCAGGTGTTGTTTCAGTTTTCTGCTGTACTAGACATACCTGCCAATTAATTTGGAAAATAGCTCTTTATTTTTTTAATAACATCTCCTTTATCTCTATCTCTTGCTTCTGTGATTTGGATAAGATGTCACCTACTTCTACTACATCTACAGACATTAATTTACTTTCTTCCCCTACTTCATCAACTTTTGATGATAGGCTGACAGCACTGGTTTGTATTTCACACCAGGGTTGTAGAACATTGATATAAAATATTGGTTCTGGCATTCTTTTTATGACACCCTTTAATTTCTTTCTTCCTGACACATTGCTTTTGCAATATTTAACAGGCATCTAGAGACCCCACCATGCAACAATTCAAAAGAGCCAACCCTGGTCAAGGCTTTTAGCACCCTCTGATGGCAGACAGGATGCATAGTGTCATCTGGTCCTAATTTTTCCATCTTTCTTAATTTTTCTACCATAGATTTTCATTTAAAACATTTTCTTATCCAACCATTTGGCTATGGAAGTTAAGGTTTGTAGTTGTTATACTATAAAACATTGGCATAGCTGATATATTCTTCTGGATATGAAGGGAGTCCCATGGGCAATATATATTCCCTTAAATATTTTAACCTTAGAAAGTAAAATTAATTTATTAGTCTATAATAACCATAATATACTGGAATCAAGTCCTGGATTTTACTAATGGGTTGGCAGTGCCTGTGGCAATATGTTCAAATGGCAATTCAGTGATGGGTATTTGACTCATGTTTTTTTTTTAACCCAAGGTGATATCTTCTTTCATTCAAGGCATCTAGCAGAGAAATTGTTACATTCTTTCATTATTTTTGTACAATAAGACAGTGCCCGTATCAGTGCTTTAATCCTGCCAATTCTTGGGTATTATCTTATTATATAGCTATATACTAATGTGGGCAGCACAGTGGTGCAGTAGTTAGCATTGTAGCCTAACAGCAACAGGTTCTCCAGTTCACTTCTCAGCTGGGGGTGGCTTCTGTGCAAATTCTGCATGCCCTCTCTGTGTTTGTGGGAGTTTCCTCCCGCATTCCCAAGACATTTTTAGCAGAATACTATTTGTGTATTTCCCTTCTTTTTCCTTGAAATATATGACCCCTTCAGACTGATCTATTAATAGTTGATGCCGGTGTGTCTCTTTAATTTGTGTACATTCTACCCCCCCTCTATATTCCTAGCCATGATTTTGTACTCTTAAGGCTTTCCAGTCCTATTAACTGAATTTCATACACTCTAATAAAAGTGTCTAGAAGTTGCTGCCCTACTTTCCACATTAATTACGTGTGGGGGTACAGGGGATGCAGTATCCAACATAAGGTTTGCAGGGATCTATTCTGAGTCCAGATTAACAGTTGTGAAAGGAAGAACTTAACATTATTTATGCTTGAAATTGTTATAAATACAGCTCAGCAATGCAATCTTGATGATAGTGTAAAGAAAATAGAAAAAAATGAGATAAGTACCTGTGCTTCTAGACAACACTGAAAGACTACATGTGTTCCAGTTTCCTTCAAAGTGGCTTTATATTAAGTTAAATCTATAAAGGTATGTTTTACCCAAGTAAATGCCACATGGGTCACTTTTGCCTCAAGCCAGCTCAATGATTAATGAAGCTAAGGACAGTTAATGTCAGATTTATGTCACATCAAGATTAATGCTTATCTTGTCGTTTGCTCAGACAAAAAAAAGTCTTTTAATGGGCTTAGATCAGACTACACGGTGATTCCTCAGATTTTTTACAGCCTTTAACCTTTGGTCAAGTTAGGGAAAACTAATAATACATCTTCTTTGCAGTGACTTACCAGGTTGAAAATTTTACTCTTTGTAATATCTTTTGAAGAAGCTTTGTACTTCCTTAAGAATTTTTATGATTTTTTTTTGCAGTTAAAAAGGAAAGAGATAGTAACAGCAATACAGAACAAAATGAAAACAACAAAAACAGACATCATCTCGTTAAATCATCCCAAGACAGATACTATAGAATAACTATCAGCATTGTACTTTACTGAGACACTTATCTCCTGATAATAAATGCAACTATCTCATTGTTCATAGTTCTTAGCTCAAAATGAATTACTAAGCTAGGATCTGGAAATTAATTGCTAAGCATAGGACCTAAAGTCAGAGGAATTCTTGAGAACCGTTGCATCCTCTTAATTGTTGTATTACACATATAACAGTTGAGATACATTTTAATTTCAGTCTTTTTCTTTGATGTTTATATAAAGATATTTTTCTTCAGAACCTGGATAGAAAATGGATCAATGTTTTCTTGCTAGTGCTAGGCTAACATGCATTTTGAGTAATATGTTACCATAACTTACTTTACCTCCTATTTTGCTGCATATGTATTCTAGCTAGACATAGGTATTTGGACAATCCAGGATCAGACATGGTAGTAAAGTTAAATACCTAACAAACTGTAAATAAGCTTTATTCTGTACTTGCAGATTTCAGTCTGCTAGCCTCTTGCAAATTTTGCGACTATGACCAGGCCGCTAATCCAGGTAATGTACTTTGGCTGTCCTTGTTGGAAAACCTTACTATTCTTTCATTATTAAATCAATGTGGATTTATTTGATATTTTGAACAGATATGATGTTTTGATAAGTCTAACTTTATATTTTGCTATTCATAGGTTTATAGGTTCATACTAGGCTATCTGCCCTAGGGCATTTATAAGCCTATCCAGAGTGTGTTTGGCTTTCGTCACCCATTTTAAATAAATTTTGCTATGCCCTTTTTTGAGGTTAGTATACTGTGCCTCTGTCTAACAGTGACACAGAAGTGATACCTGGGGTAAACCTACGATCTCCCATCCACTCATCAAGATTCCTCTTGAAGAGAGTCAATGAGGGGCTCTGCCTAACCTGGACTGGGATTTTATTCCAGAGTGAAGGAAGCCTCTGGGTTATGAATCTGTCCCTCCAGCATGTCCTATTTATTTCAGTGCTGAGGTTCAAGTCTCTCGAGCGTAGCTCGATGGGATTTGGATTTTCTGAAGTGCAGCATGTCCATTAATTCTGGGTTGGACATGGCTTTATATGTCAGGCACAGATCGCCTCTGAACAGGCGGTATGCCACTGAGTAGAGCTGGAGTTTCTTTAACCGGGCAGCATATGGCATCTGTTTGAGCCCTTTGATCCTCTTGGTGAGGTACTTTTGGGGTCTTTCCAGTTGCTGCAGGTGTCTGGTAAGGTACATCCCAAAAGGGGCAGTGTACTCAATTATGGGCCTGATGAGGGATGAGTAAAGAGGCACGATGACCTCCCCTGATCTAGATGTGAATCCCTTCATGATTAGGTGGGCTATATAAAATGTTTTTCTAACCACTTTGGAAACGTGGTTGTCAAATGAGAGATTGCTATCAACTTGGGTCCCCAGGTCCCTAATTACTTCTTCTGTACTTAATGGATTACCACCTATGTGGTAATTTGTGGGCACTTTGTTTTGCCAAAGGGGATGACTATACACTTTTTGGCATTTAGCTTGAGGCCATGGCTCTGGCACCAGTTGTCTGTTTCTATGAGGCCCTTTTGGAGGATGCTTGTGTCGGCTGGAGAGTCAATTATGGCGCCCAGTTTGCAGTCATCTGTGAACTTGGTCAGCCACAGTCCTTCCGTGTTGGTCTGTACCTCCGAGAAATATATACCGAACAAGAGAGGTCCCAGGACTGAGCCTTGTAGGATGCCACTTGTAACTGGTTTGGAGTCTGACATGGCTCCAGCAATTCTAACCATGTGGGTTCTGTCCTTGAGCCAGTTTGCAACCCATCTAGTGACATAGGGGTTTATATTTAAGCTGGTGAGCTTATCTATAATGCCCAAGTGGGGTATTGTATCGAAGGCTTTTGCGAGGTCCAGGTAGGCTGTGTGGACCACCTTCCCCTCGTCAATGGCCTTGGTGACTGATTCAAAAAAATCAACCAGGTTTAAGAGGCAGGATCTGCCCTTAACAAAGCCAAACTGGGTAGGATCCAGTGTCTGTAGGTCCCCAATATCTTTATTTATGAGGTCCATGATGATCCTTTCCATAGCTTTGCAGACCAAGCTAGTCAGGCTTATGGGGCGATAGTTTCCAGGATCCGTTGAGGCACCACCTTTGTGGAGAGGGACCACTGTTGCTGTATGCCACTCTTTGGGTACATATCCTGTAGTAAGGCTGAGATTGAACAGTAGTTTTATATTTGGGTTTAGCTCTTCTTGGAGTTCATGTAGGACACAGCCCAGGACACCATCTGGTCCCATTGATGCTGTGTTTTTTGCTTTGGAGAGGGCAGCTCTTACCTGAGCATCTGAGATGTCAGGGGAGCAGCACTCTGCTGGGATAGATATTTGCCCTTTTGGTGGGGAGGGGGGAGAAGTTTGTGCTGAACCTGTCAGCTAGGATGTTGGCAATGTCTGTGGGTTCGGTGTATGTTTTGTCATTTTGGACTAATTCTGAGCATATGTGGGAATTCCCACCCAGGTTCCTAACATAACTAAAGAAAGCCTTGTGATTATCCTTAGTGTCCTGTGCAATTTTTCTCTCGAAGCTGGCCTTAGACGATTTTATGAGTGCCCGTAGTTTTTTGCTAATACTGATCAGAGATGCCTTCCCTTTTTGGGATTTTTCTCTATCATGTAGTAGCTTCCTCCTTCTGTTGTATAGTTTGTTTATGGCTGGGGTCCACCAGACAGAATGTCTGCCTTTGGGGGATTGGGTCTTGGTTTTATTTGGGATTGCATGATCCATGCATTCCTGAAGGTGTTCATAGAATGTGTTTATAAAGGATTCTGCGGTCTGGGCCATATTTTCCACAGGCCCGGGAGCTTTGAAGAATTCCACCTCGGTTTTGAGGAGTGTGAAATTTGCTTTAGAGAAGTTTTTCACTGTGGTTTTCAGGGCGGTGGTGGAGTCAGGATGTGAATATCCAGTGAGATTAGTTTATGGTCTGATCTTACCAGTGAGGGATACACTTCTGGTCTGGAGCATAGCATCCCCATGTTGGTGATGATCACGTCCAGTATGTTTTCCCCTCTTGAGGGAGTGGTAACAAGTTGTTCCATAGCATTTGAGTTTATAAATTCTAGGAACCTTTGGGCTAGGGTGTTGGAGCTAGAGTAATGCTCCCAGTCTATGTTTGGGTAGTTGAAGTCGCCCAATATAATGGTGTTTGGAGAGACCTTCATATTTTCCAGTGTTCTCAGGAAGGCAGAGTGGGGTTCCTGGGTTTGGGAGGGTGGTCTGTAGCAGGCTATAAACTGGAAGGCAGTTTTACTCACTGTTACTTGCACATGGATAGTCTCTGATGCTTCGTGCTGTGCCACCAACCTGGAGGTGTGGGTATCTTTGACGAATATTGATACTCCCCCTCCTCTTGTGGTTCGGTCCAAGTTTTGGGGCCGAAAAGCATGGTATTAGGTATAACCTGGTAGTGCTGGGGTGCTCTCGGCAGCCTTGAACCAGGTTTCTGTTACTGCACAGATATCAGTGTTCTCCATGCTAAGCAGAGTTTCGAGTGCATGCATCTTGAGGTTTAGACTTCTAGCCTTGAGTAGCATTACTCTTAGTTTCTTATCCCTTGTGATACCTATGGAGGTGGGTTTGTCTTTTGAGCCTTGCCTAAAAAAAGGCACTATGGGGTAGCAAGAGCCTTTGCCAATATCCGAAAGCCCAGGGGTGACAGGTGCACGCCGTCCCCAGCGAAACATCATGGCTTGTTGAGCATGTCATCCCAGGCTGACAGGCATTGGATCCCCTTTGAATGACACCAATACTTAAGCCAATTGTTGAAATTGATCATCTTGTCTTCATATTGTGGCATCATTCTTGGTGAGGGTAAGATGCTACTCAAGGTCAGGGTCATACCGGCCTGGGCTACATGCTCAGAGAGCTCCTCTATGTCTCTTTTCATGTAGTCCAGGGAGGTATGTCTCAGGTCATTCACACCAGCATGGACAATGACTGAGTCATATTTGTACTTGCCTTGGAGTGACCTGTGTGCTTGTGTTATGTGGCGGATCCTAGCGCCCGACAGGCAGCTCACTGTGACCTTCTCCTTGTTCAGCCTGGTGAGCAGGATGTCAGTGTGCCTGATGATAGAGTCACCTATTACAAGTGTATCAGGTGTGTTGTTTAGCCTTAAGGGCTGTGACTGTTCGGCACACTGGCTTTATGAGCTATGTGTTGCACGTGTTTTGTTTTGGGGTAGCGGTTGCTTGGGTGTCTGCTTTGGAGGTCTCTGCTGCTTAGGCAGATTTTTATTTAGAGCCTCCAAGTATGTTTTTGTGTGTTTATGTGTTTGGTTTGCTGTCGTGGTAGGTCTATGTGAGACTGGAATTGTAGTGAGTGTGGTTTCCTTCTCCTCCTGACTGGTTTCACCAGTACTGAGTTGAGAGAGCTTAGCCTCCAGTTTGGCTATATGGTTGCATCTCTCACATGTGTTGGAATTTGTTGGGAGGAGGAGAGGGTTGTCTGTGTACATGAGGCAGTTGTAACATTGCCTCAAGATTCCCAGATTCACCAGCTGGACCGGAGAAGAGATTGACAACTGATCTTTGGACATGCTAGAATAGTATTGGGAATTCCTTTATAATTGAAAAAAAAGGGCCAATGGGGAACAAGGTACTCAAGGGGAGTTTGTGAGGGTGTAGTGCTTTTAATTTTTTAGTGCTGACTTATATAATTGCTTTAGTGAGCAAGTGCCAGGTATCTTAAATGCAATGTGTTACAGGTAACTTAAATGCAAAAATGACAAACAGTAACTTTCTTTCAAGTGAAGCAAGGAAATAAGCACAGTAAGCAATGCAGATATCACTAGGGATCCACAAAAGCACTGAAAAGCTGCATTTTAGGTGGAATTAGCGTTTCAGGGAAATGACAAGCAAACAATCAACAAGCATACAAACAAAGCTAGATTCAGCAGGCCTGGATCTAGTCTATGCTACAGCAAACAAAGTGTACCAATTTCAGTAAGAAGCAGTTCAAATATGCAGGCACTATAAGCCTTTAACCAGAAATTCCCAGCTCAGAAGGGCAGAGTCCAGCCTCTCCTCCCACAAGAGTGCAGACCACGAACCCTTTTAATGTAAAATAACTGGCCTGAAGCCCAAGTGCTTAAACCAGAATTAATACACTTTTAGAATAACAGACACTGAGCCCTCAATCAGCAGTTCCCAGCTTAGAAGGATGTAAGCTACCTGTTCTGCCACTACAGTGCAGACCACAAACCTTCTTAATGTAAACAACTGGCCTGAAGCCCAAGTGCTTAAACCAGAATTAATATACTTTTAGAATAACAGACACTGAGCCCTCAATCAGCAGTTCCCAACTTAGAAGGATGTAAGCTACCTGTCCTGCCACCACAGTGCAGGCCACAAACCTTCCTAATGTAAAACAACTGGTCTGAAGCCCAAGTGCTTAATCCAAAAAACTTAGAATGATAGCTACACTTTAATCAGGTTACTCAGTGCTACTATGAATATGCTAGTGTTTCTGCATGAATAGCTGTATATGGCTACAGCTACTGTACAAGTAATCTTTTACATTATCCCACTGCCATGCACATTCATGTGTGCACCCTTGAAGGGAGACACATTGCTCTTCAATACTGTGCATTGTACATGTTACCTGTATGTTCATGTACTAACTAGACAGATAATTTCACTCCAGCAGCATTACTATATCTGTGTTAAGTGCCCATGATACACTGAACAGATACAGTGTTCAAACACATGTATAACTGACTATACTGCTACTATCTGGGTTACTAAAAGTGTTTTGTACTTGTTTACCAGATAGACTCACTGTGCATAACTGCTATTTCTAACTATGATTGCCTCCTTTCTTGTTACAATGTTTTTTATATTACGCATGCACATTTCCTATGCACTTCATCTATAGGAATGTATTGTCTTCAGTATTATCATGCTGTACCTTTTGCCTTGTACAGACTTTGTCATCAATTCAGGGTTTCTTTAGTGAATTTACAGACTTTGAAATAAAAAAAAACAGCAGCTGGTATGATTTACTATCAATGCTGCTTAGGATCAGCTTTACAGTTTTTCTTACAACTGGCGATACATTTTGATCAAAATTAAGATCCTTATCTAAAAACAGATCCATATTTCTGGATTTAGCTATTTTAACACTTACTTATAAGTATTGTACCAATTCTAACTGAATAGTACCATAACACAGTCACACAGAAATTCAAGCTATATCTTGGGTGCTATCCCTTCAGCTCTGTAAGGAAATACTAACATATGAGTGCATCTAGTGGATATGTAACTATATTACCTCCCTTGCAATCATCAGAATATTTAGCAACACATGTGACATCCATTGGATTATTCTTACTCCATGAAGATGCCAAACACTAATGGCAGAAGGACAGAATATACTTTGAAGAGGATGACTGTCCATGCAAAAAATCTTTCGGTGAAGCAGAATGAAGGAGTTTTGCATCTAATGGTGTTTTCAAGCAAAAGAGAGAACTTATCTTCACAGCTCCAGCTAGCAAGAGCTAGGATGTCACATTATGCCTTGGCATACCCTGCACAGTAGGTTTTACAACTAGTTGCTACTATAACCAGAATCCAGAGCAGATTAACATTCGGCCTTACAATTGATTAGTGCAGAGTAGCTCACAGATTTGTTAGCTTTACCTGAATTGTATGGCTGCAAGAATGCAGGGATGGTAAGATAACAGTGAGAAATGGCAAAGAAGAGGGAATAGTACTGACAGTGAAAGATAAAGGGAACGTAGCAAGAATTAAGAAGATAGAAAGAGAGAGGAACAATTTCTGCATATGCTGCGGAGAATCACACTCTTGAAGAAAAAAGATACAGACTGTAGGAAGTGTAGGAGAAAATAAACACACATAAGACGAGCAAGGAAAACAAAGCTGGAGAATGAACTACTGAGTGTAGGTCACAAAGCAGGAACACAGCAGAGGGTAATGGAGGCAGTATATCAGAAGCAGAGTAAAGGAGGGAAAAGAGCAAAGTGAAAATGTGTTATATGAGAGGCAAACAGAAAGCATTATGGGTGGCAGAGGAGGAAGCATTGTATTGAAGAAGAGGAAGGGAGAGAAGGATGATATGCATAGGATGTAATGTCCCCAAATAATTCATGGATCTGTGGAAGTGTTCGAAGTAGGGTATGCTAAAGTATCTAGAGAAGGAGGCACTGGAACTCTCAAGCTTATTAATGCATTCATAATGAGACTTAGTCATGAAATGTCGATTACAAAATAAAAGATTGACTAGACAAGCAGTGAAGGCTTTAACGGACTAAAGGAGAGAGGAGGTGCATCTGGGAGCAGTTTAGAAAGTAGGATTCAAATCTGGATTAAGGGTAGGGGAAGATGTTGGCAGAGCTGTTAAGCAAAGGTTAAAGATAAAACATGGCAGAGCAGGATAATGGAAAAAAATGATAGTAAGAAGAATAGGTAGATGGAATCACACAGTTTGTATGAAAATAAGGAAAACAAAATGACAGCAAGGTAGATAGGAATTCAACTGAAGGCAGAGTAGAAGAATGACAGAAACAATGCCAGATGATCTACAAACAAAGGTGAGGAATGAAAGAAAACAGAGAATTAAAAATGAAGCAGAACTGAGTGCAGATAGGAACCACACAGATGAGGAAGGACAGTTTGCAATTAAAAAATAATAATAGTACACAAAAAAGTCAGACTAGTGAAGAAGATGGAAGACTCAGTAAAGGCAAAGTAGGGGAGGGAGAATTAGTAGTCATGGATTCATACTGCAAGGAGAGTCATCTGTTGAAGTATTATAACATTAATTTATCTGGTAGATGTTGAGGTAATCTTGAAGCTGGTGTTAGAAAATCCAGATAGCAAGAATACCAGTCCTAAATGGCACAGTTTCTGCAATACAGTGGTCCTTAAGGGTAAAAATAATCTAACGGATGGGACAGTTAAGGAAGCAATAAGTTGATCATGAAAGTTAAATTCATATAGGGAAATGGACAGCATTTTATACAGGTGGTGCTGCCCAGGCTAGATGAGTGTAATTACCGGCTGAAGCAATGGGACAATAAGCAAAGGCACAGGATCATTCCAGGATTTGGTAACATTTCAAAGAAGGGCGGATTATTTGGAAGAAGCCGGCTCTGATTTAGTTCTCAAGGAACAATGATGCTAAAAGTGAACATGGAAACTCTCATTCAATGGTCATGGAAAAACATATTAAAGCAATAGTTCCTCAAAAATGAAGTAAAGCTTGGAAAAGAGTACGAAAACCTGCAATGAAGATGTGGCAGGAAGTGTTAAGACTATGACGGAGAGGTGGGAAAGCTAATAGCAGAAAAGAATGGTGGAGAGTTATGTTAAGTAATGTAAGGAGTCTAGGGTAGAAGACAGTTGAGCTGTATTAGGCACTTTCTGGAGTATCAAATTCTAGTTCTGAGCTTTATAAAAAGGGAATTGCATTGGCTGGGACAACATATTGAACTAAACCCAGGTCTCACTTCACTCCTTATCTCTGACAGAATGTAATATATTTGGTGAGTTAAGAAATGCTGATGAACCAACTCCCAAGCCACCAATGCCAGCCTGCATAGGATGTACAACCTTGTATCTTCATGCTTGTTGATATGCCACATGACTGTGATATTGTATATAATCACTAGAAGAGGTCCTGGTAACCAAAGGTCATGAAGAGAGTTCAAGGTAAAGATCATTGCCAACATCTCTTGTCAGTTGATGTGGTTTGGTCTGTCTGAAGCATTCCACAGACCTTACATCTTTACCCCTCTGGAAAATGGTCCCCAAGCAAAATTTGATACATCTGTGGTGATAGATTGGTTTGGGGTCTAAGGATCAAAGGGAGACCTGGGTTTAGTTGGCTATGTTGCCCCAAGCAATGCAGTTCCCTTTTTATAAAGAACAGAACTAGAATTTGACACTCCAGAGAGTGCAAATTCTGTTTTTTTTCATGTGTAGTCTGGCAAGAGGTATCATGAGAATCATAAAATACACAAACCCTAGGATTCTGAAAAATGTATTTGCAGAAATCTGACACTGATTGGAGATGTTCAGTAAAAAAATTGAGATAAAGAGTTAACCTAAGAATTGGCCCAGTTGTTCGGGATTTGGCTGCTTATGTGGACACTTTTGACTGTGTGTTCATTGTTTTAAGAAAGTCCTTCTTTATTGCACAGCTTATAAACAAAGGATTGCATAGATCTAGGGATGTCATTGCCCCTCTTTACTCAGCCCTCATCAGACCAGTCAGTCATTGAGTATAATACCCCCTTTAGCATGTATCTGTCCAGACACTTACAACAACTGGAACACCCAGAGAGATAACTTACTAAAAGGATACAAGACTTAAACTACATGTCCTACATGGGCTGACTTCAAGCCCTGTCACTATACACTGTATCCTACAGACTGGCAACAGGTGACCTCTGTGAACACCAGCAAGTCAAATGGCATCAGAAATATGCAACATCAACAGAACAGTTTGGATGAATGGGCATACTGCTGCTCTGGAACAGATTTCCCATCCACATAAAACAAAATTTATCCCAATCCATATTCAAGTGTGGCTTAGATCTGTGGTTTAGAAACAGAAAATTTACCCTAGGTCTTCCCCCTGTACTACTAATGGACAGAGACAGCTACTAAATGCTTTATCCCATATATGGGTCCCCTTAAATTATCTATGGTATGATCCCAATTACTCTCATTTTGGGTAATATATAATTATCGCCCATGGGATGGGTAAGGCCAATCTATAACTAAATGGGCTGCATTAATTTGAGCACAAAAACAGAAACTGACTTGGCTTAAAATGGACAGCAAGGACAGCTAGCCTAGTACTTACCTATGAACATTTGAACCCATAACAACACCTTGTTTTATGTTAAAAAGTCTTTTTCTGAAGAGAAGAATCTATAAGACATCCCAGAAACATAATCCTGTGAAATGGAGTCAATAATCGTTTTGCAGTATTCATCTGGAAAAAAATGGTCAAAACAGACATAACCCATGTTAATGACTCGACATCTGGATGAGGACTCTGCAAACATAAGTAAGTTGTTTAAATAAGGCAAGATGCGAATGACATTCAGTATGAAATAAGTTGTGACTGGGTTTAGATATTTTGTAAATAGCCTGGAGGCTATATATAAATAAAAAGGGTAATGTAGAGAATCAGAAACAGAGAATCTTAGAAATTTCCTGAAGTGTATGTCTATAGGAATATGGTAGTAAGTATCTTTTAGGTCTAGGGTTACCAAGTATATGGTAGTAAGTCTCTTTTAGGTGTAGGGTTACTAAGTAATTTGTGCTAGGAATGAGAGGTAGCAGTTTGCAGTTTTTGTAAGGTCAACATTTTTAATTTTGGAACTTTCATGTACATACATAGAAGTGCAAATTATAGTACTGGTCTCCATGCAGCATTTTTTGGTACCAGAAACATTAATTAATAGAAGCCTTTGCCACTTTTACCCAAAGACAGTGGTTCTATGACTCACAGTGTGTAAAGACTGAAGAATCTGTGGAAAAATTCTATTTGGTTGGGCTTGGGAGGGTGAGCAGGCATTCCACTGAAAGAAGTGTTTTGTATCCAGTGCCATCTGCAATCCTCCTGCACAACTTTTAACACCCAGGAATCTGAATAAATCTTATGCCCAAGGGGAATGCTGGCAGCCATTTTTTGTTACCCTCCAGCCACCTCTTATTTTTTACATTTTGCTAGACAGAAAAGGGACAGACAATGAATGCCTCCTTATCTAAATTTAAATCTCAGATTTCAGAGTTTACTTCATCAGCAAACTTTTGTTTATATATCCAGTCATATCTTGCTGATGCTGTAGCAGTAACAGTGGCCCTAGATACAGTATCTGCACACTCATACACACTCTTCAAGAAGAGAAAAGGTAGATATAGTCTGGTTAAAAAAAAAGCTTTCTATAGGAAGAATGGAAGGCATTTCCCTCAGACTATCCATATGACAGAGCATACATTTCCACATTTATGCCTATGGTACCTTATACAGCTTATCTGTTTTCTTATGGAAGGATGGCTGGGCAGAATAAGTACAGGCAGCATTCATCACATCCTCTTCAATTTGAGGGAACATCTATTTTTTCCGTAAAAATACTTCACTAATCCTGGCAAAGGTCTGATAAAAAGAAAATCCTGCCAGAAAATAATAAGAATTAAACTTTTACTCCTAATTAAAGGAAAATCAGAAATCATCAGTCTCTGTTTCATCAGGAATAATTTTACAAGGAATGCCTATCTGTAAAGGATTCTTTGTACCAGGATTTACTGTCTGTTGTGACCATCTGTTCAAGATAAAGAACTCATTTTTTTTAACAGTAAGGACTTCATTAGGAGAAGAATGTTTAACTTTTTTTAATGGGAGTCCAGCATAAGAGGACCAACTCAAAGTAGGGCCACCTCTAATGGTCTCTTGTCCCCATTACCCCAAGAAGAATCTCCTGAAGTGTCTCCAAGACCCTGAGAGATATTTCTTCCATGCATGTATCAAGCACTGGAACAGACAAAGAGGATGTGGCTGATCAATGATTCATGATTGTTGAAAGGACTACAACAGTGGAAGCTAGAAAAGTAAGTGAGTGGTCTGAGGAACACCAAATGGACACTGCAGGTTCACCCACTATTAGCTGAGGCATACATAGAGTGCATAACAATGGCATGGACTCCTTGGTAAGTGATTTTATTCTATCTAGGTAAAGAAGAACCAGCTGAACTGGAATCATTTTCCATGCTGTAACCCAGGAAGAAGGACCAAAGCAGTAAGAGGTGCTGGACTGAGTCTTCAGAAGGTAAGTTGTCACTGAGTGTTCACAAGCAACACACTTACATTCATTTATTATTTATTTATTTATTTATGTGCTTATTTATTTATTTATTTGTTTGTTTATTTGTTTGTTTGTTTATTTATTTCCAGTTTGATTACTGAGGAAGTCCACTGGGCCCAGACAGCCCGTTTTCAGTGGAGACCCGGGGAGAAAAGCTACATGAAACAGATTACAGTAAAGATAGCAGTCCAATAAAAATAAAAGTACAAGTACAAATACATATCAAATAATACAAAGCATGAGCAATATTGCCCATAGTGGAAGAATATCGTGCAGATACATTTTAACAAATTCACACAGTTAAAGTCAAAAGTCAAAAGCTATTTACAATATTTACAGAGTGTGAGAGATCATATGGGAATTAGCTAAAGAAAGTTATAGCCAGCTATAAGATGCTTAGGAATTTAGGAGGATACCCTCCCAGGGACTTTTGTTAGAGAGTTCTAGGTAGGGAGAATGCAGTTACATTTCCATTTGGAGGAAAGGTAGGTGTAAAGCTGAGTTTTGAAGTTGTTTGTGTTTGGCAGTATCCTTAGTGTGGAAGGGAGAGAGTTCCATTTCTTACCTAAGGAGAAGGAGAGGAGAAGTTGTCCAGCAGGACGTTTAGGGTTTGTGGACAGTAATTAAGTTTTGGTGTTCAGATCTGAGAGTTCTATTTGGGGTGTATGGGGGAAGGATGTTAGTTAGAGCAGGGCATTTGGTTGGACTAAATATTAGTCTATGTGCTGTAGTGAGCTGGAGGAAGTCCAGGTAATTTGTGAATTCTAAACAATTGACAGATTGGAGAGTAACACAGTGGTGAGTGGAATGTTTGGCTTTGGTAGCAAATTTAGAAATGTTATTTGTTATAACAGCTTTCAAGTTTGGAAGTGATGGAAGAGGATAGGTTAGTTAGTAGTGGGGCACTGTACAGAAGGGAGGGAAGGAGGTAAGAAGAGGCCAGAATATGCCTGGTAGAAGTAGAGAGGAAGTGTTTGTTCCTGTATAGCATACCTAGTTTTTGGTGAGTTTTCTTTATATTTTGCTGAATATGGATGTCAAACTTGAGGTGTTCATCGATAGTTACACCGAGTAGTTTGGCAAAGGGAACAACTTCGATCGGAGAGTTGCTTTGGCTAAGGACTTGGAAGGAATTTTTATCAAAAATGTGAATAGAAGTATTTAAGATTTGCCCTTGTGCTTTAAGTAAGTGTTAGGGGCATCCAGACTTTTCTGCATGTATTTTAGCTTGCACAGTGGCTAGTCTAAAGACTCATTTGTGAGCAACAGCCTTGTAGTTGTTAAACCCTCCTCCACAGACATCCTGCTGGTGAGCTTTCACTCACTAATTCCTAACACTGACATTTACTCATACTGCTCTTATTCAAACTATTTCTTTCTCTTATATTTTCTTCACTTCTTTTAAACTTGCTACTATTATTTATATCCTCTTATCTTTCTTCAGTGGAAGGTCTTTCCACTTCCTTTCTTATTTATCCTTGTCAGAGACAATTATTAAACTACTTTCAGCTCTGAGCTAGTATTTATGCACAGTCATCAGTGACTCAGTGCACTTAGCAGTCTCTTTAGTGTTTTTTTTTTTTTTTTTTTATGGACGTGTCTGTGCAAGCAAGTAGATATGCATGTAACAATTAAATCTGCTTTGTAAACCAGTCTGTAAGCTAAGTTTTTATGTAAATTATAAATATTATAGCAGCTTAAAACAAAGAACTTTGTCTACTATTGTCAAAGGAAAAAAACTTCAAAGACCAATACACGTAAAGTTCAGTTAAGGTACATTTAATGACTTGCAGCAAGGAGACAAAACATGCAAATACAAGATTTTGCCTAACTACTAACAGGAAGTATGCTATTCTTATACTGTTTTACAAGACATGGCCTTCTATAGCTGACGTAATCAAACACAACTTTCAGTATTGTTCTACAGCAGATGTTGCTCAGATTTTCTGCTGACATGACTAGATTTGAGAGAAACTTTTGAGAAAAACAATCTGGCCTTGGTGGCCACTAACCTGTTACAGGCACCTATTGTACAATTCTAATGCATGTGTTACATTTCAAGATACTTTTCTAACTCAGGCATAAGCAAATGCTGATTACAGTTCATCTTTTCAAACAGTCTTTGTTCTAATTATCTATAGCTTCTGCAGCTGTGTATTTTCTCACAGCACAAGAGGAACTTCTTGTCTAAGTTTCATAACATTTATACAAGTGGTATTGTTCTATTCATTATTTTCCTGACACAAGCAGAAATTATCTGCTTCTCAGTAAATTTCCAAGGCATAAGCAAAGATTTTAGCTGCACATATTTCATGACAATACAAGGTCAGAAAGCTTCTGCAATTTGTACAGATTTATGCAGTGTAAAATAAAATAAATGTGTTAACCCTTTTCAAGCTCTAAATGCACTAAGCATATTACTAATACATACACTAATACATATTTTTCTGACATTTCCCTCCTTTTAATACTTTTATTCTGCTTTCAAAATAAGCATAAACAGTTTTTTTCTTCTCCTAACCTCTTCCTAGTCAGGATTTGCAGTTAAGAGAGTCATTCAGTTTAAACTTATGAAAGCATTTCAGTTTTTCAATAGTTCTTCCAACTCAGCACTTTGATATAAGGTTTCAGAAACTGACATGTTTATGAGGTCTTTAATCAGTCTTTCCATGCAGGGGATGCCACAACAAACACATACTCCCAGTAGGAGCATTCCTACGCAAATGGCAATCAGGATGTTCATTAGGTTGGTACTCCACCCCCATAACCATTTCTGGAAAAAGTCCATCAGTGGGTTTGGGCCTGGTTTGGTCATGGCCGACACTTGGTGAATTACCTCAAGATGATTGTCTATCTCGTGTTTATGGTCAGGAATATAAGAACAGCATTCTTCTTGGATTAAAGCGCAAGTACCACCTCTCGCCGCTAGGGTGAAGTCGAGAGCCATGCAGTTTTGAAGCACTACAGTTCTCATGGCATTCAGTTCATCAGTCACCAATTTGAGGGTGGAAAAAGTTGCATTGCTCATCACTTCGAGAAGTTTAGACAGTTTTCTCAGCTCCCAGATCGATTTCACTGCTCCATATGCTGGCAATATGCCTGCCCATGATATAACGTTATCACTCAAGTCCATATGTGTCAGTCCTTTGCCTATAGAATGATGGTCTTTCCAACATGCATCGATTTGTCCCACTGGATTTACAGGTTTCTTAATGACCTCTTGGACATTTCAAATTTTTCCTCGAGGCAAAACTGCAGTGTGTCATATGGCCGGAACCAGGTAACCCAAAAAACAACTGCTGGACCAATTCTCAGGTAACCATTTGTATGCCTTTCTGCCACACACAAAATAACAGTCCTCTACTTTAGTAGTAACTTTGCTATGAATATACACTCGGCCTGCATGAAACATTTTTCTATCACTTATAGACAGTTGTTTATAAAGAACAGAATTATGTTTTACTTCAAGTGTTTTGTGCATCAATCCAAGAAATGAATCATAATTTGTATTACAATAAAAATCTACATTGTTACCCTTAGTGTAACATTTATAAGGAACAGTCACATTGCAATTGCTCCAACCCACCTGAAAGTATCATTTTTATAAAAACACACAGTTCCCTTTTGCGGAACAGACAAGTGCAATGCTATTTTGTCTTGTGATGTAATGGTTGAGGTATCATAAATCAACTTTTCCCAGGTCTCATTGAACCCTAGGGGGACCGTAGTCATTAATAACCCCCCGTATGCTGTTGGCAAAGCTGTGCAAATCCAGCAATTCGAAACATTGAAAGTCTCAGCATACACATATTTAATTGCCTGGTAAGTGTTAAAGTTTGGATGCCAGTCTATAAGTAACGCTTCACGTTTATTCAGTTCAGTCTGTGTGGCTGGGAAAAGGAAAGGCCACAGCAAAAAGATTATTGTCACTAGTACAGTTAACAGGATGATTATGCAATACTTCTGAGGAAGAGGTTGTTCTGCATTCCTGTTTCTTCTGGACTCTATCATTTTTACTCTTGGCATGTGACAAGATTTTTGTCCAGTTCAAAGTTTTTAACCAATTTGCAGTGTGTCAGGTGGCTCCAGGAGGCACGCTCCTCTATCTTGACTGCAGTGGGTGTTGATAGAAGCACTTGATATGGACCTTCCCACTTTGGTGATGCCCAATTCTTTTTCTTTACTGTCTTCACCCAAATCCAGGTACCCGGGGGCACTGCCACTTCTGACGGTCTGGTTCATTCTTTATCTGAAACAGAATTTGACTACAGCAGATGTTTAGAATTCAACAGATTTCTCATGTACTCTGCGAGTGTACAGTCGGCTTCCTGGTCTGCGGGCATGAGAGGTTTCCACTGAGGTATATAATAAGCCCTTCCAAATAGTTTTTCAAAAGGAGTCAATCCTTTTGCTTTTGGAACAGTTCTCATGCTCAACAGTGCCAGGGGCAGACAGTACACCCAATTCCTCTGCATTTCTACTATTAACTTCCTTAGCTTACTCTTTAAAATCCCATTATGCCTCTCTACTAGCCCTGCAGAATGTGGGTGTTATGCACAATGATTTTTTAAAGAAATACCAAAATGTTTACTTAACTGTTGTATGGTCTGGTTTACAAAGTTGTCACTGTAGATCCTTTCCGGAATGCCGAATCTAGGGATGATTTCTTTAATGAGAACTTTTGCCACCATTGCCGCATCTGGATTTTTAGTCGGAAAGGCTTCCATCCATCTGGAAAACATATCTACAATGACAAGACAATACTTCTTATTTTCACATTTGTTAAATTCTATGAAATCCATACAGATAGTATGAAACGGATACGGTGGTGTAGGGAATCTCCCTTGCTTGGGCTTTAACACCCCTTGTGCATGATGTTTATTACAAATGTGGCACATCGAACAAAATTTTTTAGAGTAGTTTAAGAATCCGTATGTCATGAACACTTGGTTCATCAGCTGTACCGTCCCCCCTGTTGAGACATGGCACTGCCCATGGCTCAACAAAGCTGCATATCTAAACAAATTAGATGGCAATACCGGTTTCCCTTCTTTAGAGATGTACAGCCCCTTTTCGAGAATTGCTCCTCATTTTACCCATCTTCATTTTTCAACTTGCGTAGTAAGTGTCTGCATTGTCTTTAACATTTCTAAATCTAAAATCTCAGAGGGTTGTTATTCTTCACTCAAATGAAATACTTCTGAAGCTGCCTGCTTTGCAGCTGTATCAGCTCTCGCATTACCTTTTGAAATCCTGTCCTGTTGCTTGGTATGAGCTGTGCATTTAGAAATGGCTACTTTTTGAGGTAACTGAATAGATTCTAAAAGATCTAAAATAAACTGTGCATGATTGATCAGTTTGCCAGCAGACGTTATCATTCCTCAATTTTTCCACTGTTGCGCAAAAACATATACAGTAGAGAAAGCATACTGGCTGTCAGTAAAAATGTTTACACATTTACCCTTTGCTAAGGTACATGCCCGTGCTAAGGCAATCAATTCTGCTGCCTGTGCAGATAAATTGTGTGGTAAGGGTTTCGCTTCTATAATCTCAATATCAGAAACTACTGCATATCCTACTAGGTTCTGTCCTGCAGGACCCCTTTTGCATGAGCCATCCACGTAGTATGTCACCTCGGCATCATCCAAGGGGACATCCGTAAGATCTTTTCTAGGCAGTGTCTTTTTCTCAAACACCTGCAGGCAGCTGTGTGGTGTGCCATCTGCAGGGGTTGAGAGCAAGGTATAAGGGTTCAAAGTCGTACATCGTTCAATTGCCATATGAGGTTGGCTCAACAATATAGTCATACAGGAAAGATGCCTAGCAGGGGAAAGATATGCTACCTTCTCTTGCAGTAAAATAATCGCGACTGCATGAGGCACTCTCAATGTGAGAGGGTGGAACAAAACTACTGAGGCCGAGGCCTGTACTGCCATTGTAGCTGCAACTACTGTTTGTACACAGTGAGGTAAAGACCGTGCCACTGGGTCCAGTTGTGATGAATAATAAGCAATAGGGCATTGCTTGTCCCCATGCTGCTGTGTTAACACTGATGTCATATAACCTTGCTTACAATCTACAGTTTGGAAAAAACGTTTGTGGTAGTTTGGTAAACCTAAAACTAATGAGGACGCTATTAACTGCTTCAGTTTGCAGAAAGCAGATTCTGCTTCTGGTGTCCATTGTAACAAATCCTGTGCTGCCATAGGCTTTTTATATATCAGGTTAGTCAGTGGTGCAGATTCCAAGGTGTAGTTTGGAATCCAGCTCCGACAAAAAGTTGTTGTACCCAGGAAGGACATCATTTCCTTCTTGGTGGTGGGTTTTGGTGCTTGTAAAATCACTACTTTTCTGTCCTCATCTAATGTCCTACCCTCTTTGGATATTACATATCCTAAGTATTTAGCTTGTTTTCTCCAAAGCTGCAGTTTATTTCTGTTTACTTTATGTCCTTCAGTGGCTAAAAATTGTAATAGCGCTATGGTGTCTTCTTTACAATCTTGCTGGGTGGGGGCCACCAGCAGGATATCATCAACATAAAGCAAAATCTGACTACCTCTTGGTGGGGTAAATCCCGCCAAGTTGCTTGCCATTTCTTCTGAAAATATTGTTGGACTTTCACAATATCCCTGTGGTAGTTGGGTATATGTATACCTTTTCCCCTGAAATGTGAATGCAAAACAGTATTGGCTGCCAGGGTGCATCAGTATCAAAAAGAACGCATTGCTGATATCTACCACAGAAAAATATTTCTGTTGAGGTTTTAAATCATTCAACAGGGTGTGTGGGTCTGGCACTGTAGGTGCCCTTGGTATTACTGCGTCATTTACAGCTTGTAAATCTTGGACCATACGCCATTCTCCATTTGCTTTCTTGACAGGAAATAAGGGTGTGTTACATGGTGAATCAGGAGATTCCACCAGCACCCCTTCTTTAAGTAAAGCTGCTATAATAGGTTTGATTCCTAACTCTGCATCTTTTCTTAAGGGATACTGTCTTTTCTGTGGTCTAAATGCTGACTTTGGCGTAATAGTAACTGGTCCTGCTGTACGAATAAGTCCTACATCTGACTTTCCTGTTGACCAGAGAGTCTCTGGTATATTTTGTAAGACATTCTCTTCCTCCTTTAATAGGAGTGCTAATCATCTGTCCTTGCTAGACTGCAAGTGCACGGCTGGGTGGATCTGAGTTATCCAATTTAACTTCTGCCTTTGTATTCCTTGTTCTGACAGTTCTAATTCTGTCTGCTTCTCCCATCTCGTGACTTTTTCTCCTAGGTCTACCCATTTTACATTCTTGCCCTTAGTTAAGCTAACGTGTGGTAATCGATTAGATTTATAGAGTGCAGAGAACTCCTGGGACAATGAACAGCTGGCTACACTGTTCCCTTCCATGTCCCAGTACAGATTACGTAATATCAATCTGTTTGCACGATTTCTAAACAATTTTTGCTCATATTACTTATCAGGTTCTGGTGTGTTACAATAATACAGAGTACAGTGCAACAAATGCTGTTTATCAATGTCAAGGGAGGGGAACTTGCTGATGGCTACGTTCATCAACTCTTCTGTTACTGCCCCTGGACCAGTCATAACCAAGTTCTGGCTGTACCAATAAAACATTCCACCCTCCGATTGCACTGCAAAGGTATCAATTTGTTGCTGTGCTTCCATACCCTGCATAGTCGGAATTACTGCTATACTAAATAGCTGCATAAGGTCTCTGCCCAAGAGATTCACCAGGCACTTTGCAGAAACAACAATTTTGTTCTTCTGGGTCAATCCTGAAACAGGATCAGTTATTGCAATATTATGGGAGAGGGGCTCCCGATACAGCTGTCCATTAGCTACTTTCACTAATATGTAATCAGGTGACTCTGAGTTCTCTGGCAGTTTGGAGGGATGTATCAGGGTCCATGATGCCCCTGAGTCACACAAGAATCTGACTTCCCTCCCTTCTACCAGGAGTGTAATTTCTGGTTTCGTGTCTGCTAAATAGAGCTCTAAGCTCAATAAGGCCAAATCCAATATTTCATTTTCTTCACTATCCGTGACTTCCTGCACTTCCTCTATTTCTTCTGTCACATTCTCTACTCCCTCTAACACATTCTCATTTGTCCTTTCTCCGCTATCCCCTTCTAGTGATTCTTGACCATCATATAGTCAGTCCTCACCTTCCTTGTCTTCCGTGGTTCCTTCTTGTTTTTCTTGCAATCCCTTGCCAAGTGTCCCTTTTTACTGCATTTAAAACATTCACCCCTTTTCTTTCACCCTTCAAAGTCCTCTGATCACTGATCAGATTGTTTGCTTCCCTGGGCATTTTTCTTGCCTTTTTTCCTGGACTGTACTACATAAACTTCTGCTCCATCTTCTACAGAAAATACTCGGGCTTTCTTTTTCTTTTTGCTATTAAAATGCCTTTTGGCATGCCTGGCATATTCAAGTAATGATTGTAATCTGCTTGTACGATGATCTACCAATAAACTGCTTATGGGTGCAATGCTGCCTTTCAAAAACACATTCTTTAACTGCTGCTCATATGGGGAATCTTGTGTCTGATCTTCAGGAACCTGCATTCCACAATGGTTATTAAAACATTCTAATAGTCTGGCATAATATCTGTCAATAGTTTCACCTTCTTGTTGGATGCAATGATTAATGCAAGTCCAGTCTGCCCTAGGCTTCCATTTCTCAGAGATGCGGTCTGTAAGACCTTTCACTCTGTTGTCTAACTCTGCGCTGCTATGTGGGAGGGGCCTGAGCGCAGCGTCATGGGGATTCCAGTCACCACTAATCATGTGCCAATCTGGTCCCACAATTTGTCTGACTACTTTTTCTACCTCTTCTCCATTTAAATTATAACTTAGCCTCATTCCTTGTAAATCTTCTAAGAACTTTCTAAAATTAACTTTTGGATGGGGTATTCCCTCAGTGGCTTTCCAGATGTCTTCTGGAGTCCAGGGTCTATACACTAGAATAGTCGGGCTCTGACCTTCTTGCCCTGCCTGAGGAATAGGCACTTCTATAAGTGGGCATATTTCTTCTTCACTCATAGATCGTGAATTTCTACACATTTGATATAACTCAATGTCCCCTTTTGAGTTTCCTGCCCGTGTTCGAGACCTGGTCTCGACGGGATCTCTAATAAACGGTTTTGCTTTTGTAGTGTCTCTTATGGTAACAGCAGGATATCGTGGGGATGGAATAACTTGTTCACTTGCTTCATATTCTGGTAGGGGAGGTGGAGGGGCCGATGCCATTATTAAGTTATTGTCCTCCTTATCTAAAAACATTGCTTTTGAATTATTATTTCTTTGTTCCCTACGGTTTACTTCCTCAATCCACCTGTGTGCCTGAGGAATTCCTAATTGACGTTGCTTTTTTACCCGACCTTTGGAATCGGTTTTAAGCAGTTTGACAAGTTTAACAAGTGAGGGTTTTTCTAATTTACCGTCAAATTCATACTTATTAACCCATTTTGAATAGTATTTAATATTATCAGCATGCTGTGACTGCATGTATTTCGCGTCTTCGGTTAACGGCGGATTTTGGGGTCTTTTTGTGCAATTATTACCCATTTTGTTCTAACCTTTTAATCCTTATGTAACTTCTTATTTTTAATGTGGTACCACGGATTTTGTTATAGTCTCTTCAGAATGACTGCCTACCTGCCCTGTTTCCCTGATCTATGACAAGACAGCAATCTTTCTTGTCTCTGACTTATAAAAAAATAATAGTCCTGACAAAAACAATGCAAATCTAGACCCTGATCTAAAACAGAAAAAAAAGGTAGATTCACCTTACCTGAGCCTTCGTGATTGATCACCTGGTTCGAGTAAACCCGTCCTTCAGTCGCAGATCAGAAAGTGGCTGGCCTCTTTTGTATGACAATTCAGTCGGAGGGCTTTTCATATAAGAAGAACCAATGTGGTTTCTTCCCCGTACGGTTTCAAGCCACCTGGCCTGTCTGATCTGAGGTGAAGTGAGGGTTTCCAGTCCGAAGGACCAATCTGTCAAAGGAAAAAACTTCAAAGACCAATACACATAAGGTTCAGTTAAGGTACATTTAATAACTTACAGCAAGGAGACAAAACATGCAAATACAAGATTTTGCCTAACTACTAACAGGAAGTATGCTATTCTTATACTGTTTCACAAGACATGGCCTTCTATAGCTGACGTAATCAAACACAACTTTCAGTATTGTTCTACAACAGATGTTCCTCAGATTTTCGGCTGACATGACTAGATTTGTGAGAAACTTTTGAGAAAAACAACCTGGCCTTGGTGGGCACTAACCTGTTACAGGCCCCTATTGTACAATTCTAATACATGTGTTACATTTCAAGGTACTTTTCTAACTCAGGCATAAGCAAATGCTGATTACAGTTCATCTTTTCAAACAGTCTTTCTTCTAATTATCTATAGCTTCTGCAGCTGTGTATTTTCTCATAGCACAAGCGGAACTTCTTGTCTAAGTTTCATAACATTTATACAAGTGGTATTGTTCTAGTCATTATTTTCCTGACACAAGCAGAAATCATCTGCCTCTCAGTAAATTTCCAAGGCATAAGCAAAGATTTTAGCTGCGCATATTTCATGACAATACAAGGTCAGAAAGCTTCTGCAATTTGTACAGATTTATGCAGTGTAAAATAGAATAAATGTGTTAACCTTTTTCAAGCTCTAAATGCACTAAGCATATTACTAATACATACACTAATACATATTTTTCTGACAACTATAAAAGCTCCATTTTCTTAGACCACAGCAGTCTCATTGGTACTTTCTCCTTCAGCTGTGCTCTATTGATTTTTTTAGCTGTCCACTGTCTCCCATTCTTAAGTTTTTTCTCCTTTGCCCCAGATGATTGTGTAACCACTTTCCGTTCTGAGTCAGTATTTTTCCAGAGGTGCAGTCCTGCATTCTGGCTTACTTTTTTCACATTGTTTTACTGATCTGTGAGGGTAGGGGATAGCCTTTGGACTTTGCATTTGAAAGTCCATAGAAACCTCCTTACCATTACTGGATGAGAAACAGAAAATACATCCCTGGGATTCCACCTGCATCTCTGCTGGACAGGGGGATTGAGTGTTGACTTGCCTAAACATGGGCTTAACTCTTGGCTAGGCTTATAAGGCCCTCAGGGTTAATAGCCTAGTAAATTCATATGATCCTATGATCTATAATCAAATATAAAATACAACTAATTTCAGCAAAGATATTGAAGATAAAACAGTAAAACAATATAACTGAAATGTACTTAGAACAATGCTGCTAGATACTGCTATAGAACACTTTAATAATGTATTCTTACACACCTTAAATCATTTAGCACGTAATAAAAGAGTAAAGTCCAACCTCAAACCGTGGTTAACAATACAAGGAAAAACAATGACAAAAAGAGATAAGGCCTGGAAAAACTGGTATCAAAAATAAAACTCAAAATGCCTTTCAGCAATTTAGACATCTTAGAAACCTTGTAGAACTCCATGTCAAGCAGGACAACCAAACATACTATACCAACATACAAGATGAACATCAAAACAACCCAACACATTTTTGGTCATCACTAAATAAATAAATCACTCGCCCTGGCAAGATCACTACTCCCTCTCCAAAAATAGAAAATATGTCAGACTCTGTCCCCACCCAGTTTAATTTCTACTGTTTTATAATCAGTATTATCTCTGTTAGATACCAATACATCTGTCCCCCTCTCTCTACCCCTGTCCAACCAATACCACCCACAGCTCTTCAGTTTTAGTCCAGTACCCAGCTCACTCATAATGATGCTCCTTAAACTAAAAAATACCTCCATAGCTGTTGACCAGCTACCATCAGACTACCTAAAAATGGCTGCAGAAGTCATAGCCTTCCCTGTTTCCCTGCTAATTAATAGGTGCATAGCAGAAAGCTACATCTCATCACTGTGGAAAAAATTCTACATCACACCATTCCACAAAAGCAGCATATCTACAGAATTTAATAACTATAGACCAATAATGGTTATCTACCCACTCTCCAAAATATTAGAGAAGTACATCCATATGCAGCTGATGCAATACCTACTCTCACATAACCTACTATCAGGAAAACAACATGGCGTTAGGCCCCAGCACAGCACAATTACTGCTCTACTACATTTTACCAGTATAATAAACCAATATAGAAGCAATGTTTTGCTTTTGTACATCATGTTCTTAGACTTGTCAAAAGTATTTGACATTGTCTCACACCAGCAACTGCTCAATCAACTCTGCTCAACAGGACTTTCACAATACTCCTTGTCATGGTTTCTTAGTTACCTCTTCGGAAGGCAACAAGCCATTAAATGGCAACAAACCTACTCATCCTTTCAATCATTTGCTACAAGTGTCCATCAGGACTCTGTTCTGGGTTGCCTGATATTTAATATATTTATTAATAGCCTCCACACCTCCACTCACCATGCTAGTTTAATTCAGAAAGCAGACGACTCAGCATTAATATGTGCAGCCTCAACAAGACATTACCCTAAAATAGTTTTCCTTTGCAGAAACCTGACTGAAAGAATCAAACCTCCTACTCAAGCCCATGAAAACTAAGTTAATGATTTTTATCTCAAAAAGTTGCCAAAATAAAAATCAATCTTTTACTATAAAGTCAGTAAATAATACTGTAATTGAAACTGCAACTCACAGTAGTAGGAGTTATAACAGATGACAATCTCAAATATGACTAGCATATACTGCATACTATTAAATCTACAAACCCAAAACTAGGCTCCCTTTATGGGATTAATGGATGTCTTTCCCTTTCACTGTTGCAGAGTTCATAACATTAGGAATCCCCTGCATAGGGCAGCCCGACGTCCAGCCAGTATACCAAAGCCTTAGATTGCTTTAAAGTAAGCCATACAGCACATGTATGCTCCTTGTGTAGCATAGGACATAATGGTGACATCCAGACATACCATCCTCAAAATGTCTTTGCCTCCAGTCTGAATGCCATCTCTTGATCGTCAGTCTGAATGCCTATGTTCCATTGATGGTTTCACTGGGCCATTGCAGATAAGTGGCTCGTAGGGGTTCCTTTTGTATTTGTCTTTTCTTTTTGTTGCTTGTGGAATTTCATGTCATCCAACAAGGGTAAATGCCAGTGTGGGAGACAGATTCCTTATAAAGACTGTCACAAACAGTGCCTGTGTTGCCTTGGCACTTCGCATGACCATACATGCTGTTCCACCTGTCAAGCTTTTGTACCTAAAACTATGCATAGTAGACTTTCTTCTTTGGCACTGCATCTTGAGAATCAGCATCTTAAACTTCTCATGAAAGATACGATGGAGGGAGCTTCCCACCCTTAGTGACAGCCATCAGGGAAGAAGAAGGCCAAGAAGCCTAGGCCAAAATCTTCTACTGTTCAGCCTCTGCCAGATGTCTTTCCAGAGGTAAATGAATGCCTGGAGGTTCACCCAGTATTTTTTTTGTCAGATTTCTCTGCCATGACTGGGTTGGAGGCTAGTGGGGATCCAGCTTTAAGCACATCCATGGAGGCTTTGCAGATGTCTGTTTTGGATGTTCAGGGGGTACCACTGTAGATCATTTCCAAGGGGCTTAGGAGTGGTCCTCATATTTTAGTCAGAGAAGAAGTCCCTACTACCATTACTGAATGCTGTTCTGGGTCAGAGCCTTCCAGGTTTTATAAGGCAGACATCCAGTTGAAGAAAAAACAAGAAAGTAAACATATTTTTCCTGCCTCTAAGGATCCACAGAGTGAGTAGCAGGCCTTCAATCAGGGCTTGTTTAGTGCTTTGATGGCATTGGAAACTCCTCAGGGTGTTTCTGTTCCTGTTACCCCTTGATCCTCTACTGTCCTTAAAAGACCTAGGGAACAGGATTCCTCTGAGGTGGAATTGGATTCCAATGAGGAATCCCTGGCTTTCTCTTTTTAGATTCCCTCTCCTTTGGACTATGGGCCAGATGAAGAGGAATCTACCAGTTCTGATCCTGCCTTTGAAGAGATTTCTTCTGGGGACACAATCTCCAGGATGATGGAGTTCTTTAAATGGGATTATGCTCAAGTCTTTGAGATTCATAAGCATTACTATGAGTGGCTGCAGATGGAATATCCCAAACCTTCTGCTGTTCCTCCTGTTTTTGGCTGCTTTGTTGGATGCATCTTCCAGTGCCTATAAAGCTCCAGATTCTCAACCCTTGCTCCCAAGAAATCTAATAGGTTTCATAGGGTGCCTGAGAACTGCACATTTTTGTATAAGTGTCTTGCTGCTGACCCCATAATGGTGTCTGTAGCCTTTGACAAACCTCCTCAGTTGTTTCCTTCTCCCAAATTACTGCCCTCTGATAAAGATAGCAGAAGCATGTAAAGGCTAGGTAAGAAAGTTTAAAACTCTACTACTTTAGTTTTTAGGGCTGTCAGTTATCAGACCCATATGTCCAGGTATGTGCTGGTTCTCCTTTCTCAGGCTTGTCAGGTTATTTCTGATCTTCCAGACTCTGAGGGTAAAACGTTTGCTTTTTCCCTGTTAGGGACTTCCTCCGAGATGGTTCATCATTCCATCAAGTGTAGTTATGATGCAGCAGATGCTTTTTCTAGGGCTGCTGCTTTTGAGTCACGGAAGAGAAAATATTCTTGGTTTTAGCTTCAATCTTTGCCTGATGATATCGAGGCTAAGTTGATGGAGGCCCATTTTGATAATAAACATTTGTTTGGTGAAGCTGCTGCTGATTTGTTTAAGTTCGTTCAGGGTAAGGGAAAGGCTTTACAGGAACTCAGACATGTGTTTGTTTCTCCTGTTCCTAAATTTCAGAGAACTACCCCAATAAGCCAGCCTTTGTTCTCAGGCAATCTCACACCCCTCCTGAGAGCCAAAAGGATGGCAAGCTTGCTCCTCCTGCCAATGCAACTCAGACATCAGTGCCTCAGAAGTCTTCCTTTCCAGATAAGCCAGGAGCTGTCTGACTATCCTATTCTTTCCAGCCACTTTCCTCTTTTTCTTCAACTCTCTCTCTCTCTCTCTCTCTCTCTCTCTCTCTCTCTCTGCCCCTGTTTGGCTACTGATTTCTCAGGATTCCTGTGTTCTGTCCGTTATTCGCCAGAGGTATTTCATGGTGTTGAAATCCCTTCCCCCTTTTTATGGCTATTCCTCAGCCCTACCAAGAACAACTCTCCTTTTTCCCAGAGGTGCTTCGGGACTCTTTGACTCAGGATGCTATTAAAAAGGTGCTTGTGTCCCAAAGAGGGAGGGGGTTTTACTTCAGGATATTTGTAGTACCCAGAAAGGAGGGTACTTGAAGATGAAGTTTAGACCTCTCTCACCTAAACACTTTTCTGAAGGTGTTAACTTTTTGAATGTTGTCCCTTCAGACTTTGTTCCCTCTTTTGCTTCCTCAGGCTTACAGGGTATCTCTGGATCTCAAGGATGCTTATCTCCATATTCCAGTCCATCCTCTTTTTGGGAAGTTTTTGTGTTTCTCTGTTGCTTCCTGGCACTTTCAGTTTTCTGCTTTGCCCTTTCGCCTTTCTACTGCCCTAAGGGTATTCACCAAATACCTCCCTCCTGTGAATGCTTTTTGCAAGCTTCAAGGGATTCAAGTATTTCACTTCCTGGATGACCTGCTGTTTCAGGCATCGTCTCCAGAGATCCAGTTGCAAAATCTATTTTGTCATTTCTATTTTCAGAGCTTGGAGTTTACAATAAACTTCAAAAAGTCTTCTCTGACTCCTTCTCAGAACCATGTTTTTCTGGGTTGCAGGATTCAGGCGATGCCTTTGATGGCAACTCTGCCTCCTCCCAAGGCTTGACCCTCATCTCCTTCTTTCAAACTCTTCTTCCTCTGGCTTCCATTACAGCCAGGGAGTTTATGAGAACTCTGGGTTTCATGCTATACACCATCTCTATGCTCCCACTGGCCAAACTTCACATGAGGAAGTTTCAGTGGTTCCTGAAGTCAGTTTGTCTTCAAGATTCAGATCCCCTAGAATTTGTAGTTCCTCTTCTAGGAACTCCACGGGTGGATCCAACAGTTGTCTATAAATCCAGAGTTCCCTTTTCATCCTCCTATTCCCTCTCAGGAGCTGTTCACAGATACTTCAGATGTGGGATGGGGAGCAGTGTTTGGCTCCATAAAGGTGCAGGGTTGTGGTCTCCTATTCAACAGAAGGAGCACATCAGTGTAAAAGTAATGAGAGTCCTTCTACTGGGTCTTCAGGCTTTTCATTCACTTTTCTGCCCTAACCTCTCAATGTGTTTACAGACAACACCACAGTGATGTGGTATGTAACCAGACAGGGGAGAACAAGATGTTGTCTTCTTTGCCGGTTGACACTCCTGGTATGGAAAATTGCTGCCCAGTATCAAGTGACTCTTCAGGCAGTTTACATGCCCTCAGGTTAAAGCAATGTGGCAAACACTCTGAGCAGATCCTTAACTCAATCCCCTACTTATCCATATGGAAGAGATTTTTATTTGGTGTCTTTCTCGTAACCTGGATCAACTTTCTGTGGATGTTCCTTTGGTTCTCTCTTATCTGTGTAAATTGCTTGGTGTTGGGCTGGCTTATTCTTGTGTTAAGGCCCACTTATTAGCTATCTCTGCTTGTTTGCCTTCATCTCCTCCTTTAACTTCTAAATTTGAAGCTAAACAATTCCTTAAAGGTGTCCTTTGTATTAGGCCTCCCAGGGAGCCTGTTAATCCTCCTCCCTGGCCTTGTAATTTTGTTTTGGAGAAATTGACTCTGACTACTTTTGAGCCTGCAGCTTCAGCTTCCATGCAATATTGTTCTTGGAAGACTGTTCTTTTGTGAGCCCTTACTTCTGCCAGATGGGTGTCTGAGCTTCAAGCTCTTATGGCTTGTCCTCCTTTTTTGGTGTTTCATAAGGACAGGGTGTCCTTGCATACTAATCCTTTCATGCCCAAGGTGGTGAATGACTTGTCCCTTAATCAGTCTATTCATTTGCCCACCTTTTTCACTTTTGCAAAATCTGCTAGTGAGAAGGTGTTGCACACATTGGATGTGCATAGAAAACTTAGATTTTATTTGGATAAGACCAAGTCTATTATGACATCTGATCAGCTATTTATTTCCTTTCATCCCAGGTCCTTGCGATTAGCTGTATCCACGCAGACTATTTCTTCTTGGATCTCAAAAGTTATTTATTTTTTTATCCTTTCTATGATAAGAGCCTTCCTTATTCTGTAAAGGCTCATTCTACTTGAACTGTGGCTTCTTCTGGTGCTTTCTTCAAGGGTTTGGATACTAACTCAATTCATGAGGGAGCTACCTGGACTTCTGTGCATACATTTACCAAGCACTACTGTTTAGGTGAAATTTCCAGAGCTACAGCTGGTTTTGCTAGGGCCATCTTTCATGGATCCCTAGAGGGCTCAGCTGGTCCTTCCTCCTCCCTGTCTTCTTCTTGAGCTTTTGCACTCTCCGTGTTGTAATGAAAACTGCAACAGAGAAATGGAAGGACATAGTACAGTTGTGTAAAATCTTACCATAATGGTAGATGCCCTTCTCTTCACTGTTGCAGTATTCACTCCATCCTCCTCCCTCTGGTCCATTTCTCTTCTGGATATACTGGTCACCTCTTGTTTTTACTTGGACTGGCTTTCCTACTGGGGATTTCAGTTCTGAAGATGGTATGCCCGGATGCCACCTTTATGCCCTACGCTAGGAGCATATGCGTGACATATGGCATACCTTAAAGTAACCTAAGGCTTTGATATACTGTGCAGACATCAGGCTGCCCTAGGCAGGGGATCCCTAATGTTATGAATACTGTAAAAGTGAAGAAAAGGATATCTACCATTATGGTAAGATTTTACACAACTGTACTATTTCTTAACGATACTACAAGAAAAACCCTAGCCACCACCTTCTTATTGCAAACTGTCTTATATGCTGCTCCTATCCTAACAAATGTAAAGAATACTCAAAGAAAGAAACTTGCCTCCTACTACCATAAAATAGCTAAATTTGTCACCAATCTCTCTCACAGGACCCACCATTGTCATAGCTTTAAACAATTAAACCGGCTTAAAATGCACAACTTAACATATTCATAACTAGCTACAACACACAAACTCATTCATCATCCAGAAAAATGCCCTGCACTACAAAACTTATTAATGTACTACTGTCTAGAAAGGGACCTCTGTTCTAATAACAAATTCTTACTACGCATAAATATGCAAAATAATGTCGTAGGAGACTTGCTCTAATTCCAATACATTGCTTAATTTTGGAATACTATGCCACATGCAAATAAAACTCTCAGACAAACTCAGTAGTTTTAAACCACTGCTTAAACAGCATCTTAACCTGCCTCCATCTGGTCCTGCACACGCTCATCCCCAGGTTAAGACGCTGTGCTTACTGTACAATACTCTCCAATACTCTCCTTGAACAGAATACTCTCAATCTCTCAATGGAATGACAAAACAATTTTTATATATAACTGCTGCCTGGACAATCACGTGGGCTTTCTCTTTAGTACAGTAGAGAGCCCATTATCCGAATGTCAATTATCCAAAGTTTTCGGGTAGGAAAAACCATAAAGTCTGAATATGTAAAGGTTATACAAATTTCCTTGTGTGTGTTTTTTAAGCTTGTGTGTGAAAAATATTCTTTATTGTCCACTGGAATTGCTGAATGGTTGAGAAGTATACTCCCTGTGTGCAGAAAAAACAAGATTTTAGAAGGTTTTTTTTTTATCCTGTTCAATGTATATCTGATTATCCAAGCAGTTTGATTATCCGAACTACCCTAGGTCCCATTTACTTTGGATAATTGACTCTCTGCTGAACTTCTACCTCTGTAAAATCTTAGAATGTATAAATGTAACCACTGTTGTGTGTATAAATGTAAATAGAAATGCAACTACTTTGTGTTTAACTGGAACTTAGTATAATACTATATAAACAAATGGAGCTTTTCTCCCCAGGCCTCTGCTGAAAATGGGTATTACCCAGTCAGACTTTCCCAGTAAACAAAGACAAATAAATAAATTAATAAATACATTTCTTCACAAAATTAACCTGGAGTATCTTAATCTCTAAGCTAAAATTCTCTAACAGGAAACATCCAACACCGAGAAAAAATACAGAGTTTCCTAAAGTGGAAAGACTGCTTTTAGTCAAAAAATAGATACAATGCTATATTTTAAAAGGTCAATAATTTTTAAGTGAAGGGGTTCCCCAGTGGAGGCTTACCTGCTAGAAATGAAGCTCTTAGCTGATTGTTGCTCCTGTGAAGTCCAAGAGATGCTTCATCTTGAAACAGCAAGAAAGTACGGAAGAAAGCTTCATTCTGACTGATGACTTCCCACCATGGGATTACCAGTCAGTAGTTAAGAGAGAAAGAGTATGTGTGTTTGGGGGGGCGGGGGCACAGCTTTATGAAGCTGAATGGTTGTTGTTTCCTGGTCAGGAAACAACCCATAAAGCCTAAGAGCTACTGCATGAGTGAGAGTGATGAACATGTCAGTATAACCAGTAAGGAAAAGGCACTGACAAACAGAATAAGCAGGAGACAGGGAAGGAAAGGTAATTGTACTAATGGGAGATTTCAGCCTAGTATAAGAATACAAGTGGACTGTATCATAAAGCATGAAGATTAGAAAGGGAACAATATTTGGTACCAGCAATGGATTTGAATATTTTTGTTCACATAACAATGAGATATCAGACTCTGTAAGGGTATGATAAAGGATGCTGTATGCAAATCAGTGGAAGTGACTGTGTAAAAATGTGGTTCTGTTTTCAGAACTAGTGAGTGAGGTATTATTACTGGAACAGTAGCATGGGACTCCAGAGGAGCAAACTACAAAAAGATGGGTATGGCTGGGATGAATAAGCAATAACTAACTACACAGCATATATATTTACAAACTAGTATTTAGAACTTTCATTTGAATCTGCATCGATTAGTTACAATTTGTTCATAATGATTGGTGCTCTCTATCCTAGAAAACAAGCAGAAAAATAAATAAGCAAAAAACAAATAGATGTCATGTTCATTGAAAAACAGACAAAGGGTCAGCAAAAGATGTGAAGCATAAATTAAGAAAGCACATGAATGGGGAGGAAGAAGCACTGGTTCAAAAAAGTGTGACAAAAAGAAGAAATACATCAAATCGTCTGAAACAGTTGTACACCAGGTCCTTTAACTAAAGGAAAGAGCATGAAAAGGTGGAAATGGTAGGGAAGGGTAAAGGAAACAATAAGGGAGTCATAAGGCAGCTAGGGAAGTTAAGAAGAACAAGGAAAAAGTGCCAAGGATTTTAGCTTGGGAGAGCCTGTGAATTGTTTGCATTATGCATTTTGAAGTCAGTGAGTATTGGGCAAGAACACCTAAATTCAGACACAAGGACTATTAATGTTTAAGTGATATTTTTGTGTTGCAGATCTTCCGTGCTTCTGTTTCTGGGTTTATACCTTTTGTTTTCAGGGAAAAGGTGTAGAGCAGCAACAAGCTTACGAATGAATTTTGAATTTTACTTAATTTGTACAATACGTTGAACTCCTCAAAATGATGACAGTAAAAAAAAATATGACCAAAAATCTGAAAAACACTGTAAGGAGCAGCAAAGCAACCTGTGAACAGAGATTAGCTTCTGAAATGGAATTATAGGTGCATATCCATCTTTAGCTATGTTAGAGAACTAAAAAATAGCAGTCAACATTGCTCTGAACCTTTCCTTAATGGGGCCCCCTATTTGAGCCCTAATGGCATCACAAATATACTAGCAGATAAATTAATTGCAAACTTAACCCTCAAAACCTCTATTCAAACACCACTCAAACTGGAATCTCTTGCACCCCCTATCATTACTAAGGCACGTGTGTGTTGTTAAACCAAAAGCACTTCCTCCAAGGGTCTTGACAACATACCTGCATGCTTAATAAACAGCATCAAACATGAAATTTCTCCTTAAAATTTTAAGCCTGGGTTTAACCAGAGGCTTTATTCCCAAAGCCTGATACACTGCTGTGGTGATGTCCCTCCACTAGAATGGCCCAACCATGCACCATGGAAATTATAGACCAATCAACCTTATGAGTCTTATCTACTAAGCCATGGACCATATCCTAACAGCTCTCTTTAATTATGGCATAAGGAAATACATTAGGCTTGACCCAAAATTATTTGTCATTATCAATGGAAGTCCATAACTGTTACATATAGTTAACATATTCAAGAGGATCATTTAGGCTATCTACAGTTGTCATGCTATTCATAGAGCTTATCTCAGTCTGGACAAACATTGGATATCACATGACAGAATTACAAGTAAACTATTTGCCTTAAACATATATCCTTACATGCAAAACTGGATAGCCAATTGCTGAATGTCAGAATCCATATGGTTTGTGTGGAAAGTGCCTTTTCAAACAATGTTAAGGTAAATAATAGAATTCTCACAAGGGTCTGCTCTGTATCCTATTCTGTTTGGTATCTACTCATCTAATATTAAAACTGATAACCAGGACTATTGGTTAACCAGATTTGCAGATGACTGCAAAATGGGTGTAGTTGTCAACCCCTACTGAGATTATCTGTGCCCTTCAGAAAGAAATTATCTTGGTAAATATCCAATATATGAATAATGGGTTTAAGCTGAGCAGTAAAAAGTGTAGCATTGTTTTTTTTGAAAAACAGCAATTGCCCAGAACATACTTTATAAATAGCACTTCTTAAAAAACAAAAACTAGTCAAGACATGTACATTTGAGATGATAGTTCCTTATCCTTTGATTATCACATGGCAACTGTGGTCAGGAAAGCCTTCTACTTAGCGGAACTAATAGCCAAGTATATTTCATCTAGACACAAACAGATTATTGTTCTCCTATATTCAGCACGGATCAGACCCAATATAGAATATGATGCCTGTTTATGATGTACCTCACTTGATATATCAACAAGCTCAAAAAGTCCCAGAGTTTTCTATTCAAAAGGATTTCTGGTCTTACGACCCTTAATCACCAGAAAAGGCTGGAAGCCATGTCCCTGTACTCTGTGCTTCTGTCTTACAGACCCCTGAGATGTGATCTGTGCCTCACCTACCTCCATTACATTTCTGGTGGTCCTTGGCCTTCTATGTCTCAGTAAGTCAAAAAGATAGAACTAGAGATGTGATCCTTCATCACCAGATAAACAGGATATGATGGACAGATTCATTCATCACTCAGCAGATAGAACCAAAGACTGATCCCAATGCCTACTTCTTCTCTGGAAAACATTTTCTCTTCAGATTAAGCAATGTAATTTGATATCTTCCTTCAAATTAAACCCTGTCAGCAGAATGACTAGTCTCAAATTACCAACGGGCTAACTGGTCCTGCCCTCCCTGAAAAAGGAGTTAAAGTCTAAAGGTGGGCATTAGCAAGAATTACATGGTCAGCAGACTAAAATTGTCCTGTAAGTCCTGTTTGGCCCATTTGGACTATTTGACTAATAAATAAATAAATATCAGAAATATGCAGTTTGAAGTTAATGAGATATATTACAATTATATTAATTTCCAACCTGATCAGTTGCTAACTGCCTACTCATGCAGCTTTAGTCTCACTGAAACAAACTTTGCTAATGGTAATGACAATATTATCTAAATTAACTTAAAACGTCCAAGCTCTAACAGGCTGAATGTCAAGTAAGCTCAAAATGAAATAAAAGTCTCTTAACACTCTTATATAGTCTGGACAGAATAAAACAGATCAGTCCATTACATATCCAAATAAGAAACTCTTTTATTTCTGAGATTTAAGTGTGCCCTCTTGCCATTGTCCTCTGATGAATTTCATATAGGCTGAATTCAATTAATGTGTCATACTAGAAGCAATCTATAGCACATTTCTTATCCTTATTGCATTTTTATTCTTCAACAAGCACACATTTTTATGTTACATATGAATCATACTTCCAGAGTGTCACAGTATTCAATGCATGCATTGGCAAAATAGTTCAGCGTAATAACTTCATACTATAATTAAAATTACTAGTCTTTCTTTCCGTTCACTCTTAAGTGTACTGTAGGCTTTGTTCTGGCCAGATTAAATCTGGTTAAACAAATTGCTTTCAACTTGGAAAAATCAGTATTATGGTCAAGAAGTCAGTATTCAGATAAAGTCTTTATGAAGACATTGCAATATCCATTAGTCTGTTTTAACACCCTCTCTAAGTAATGGTTTCTGTACAAAAAAGCATATAATTACATAGCATGTAAGTTTATGCATACTGTTTAGTTGGAAAGTGTTTTGAACTGCCCTCAGTTGGGTAGATGAGTAATAGTACTGGCATCTCATTCAAAGCAAAACGTTTATTAGTCATCCATCCAATTTGTTAAATACTGGTGTACTTAATAGAGTAGATGTGGTGAATAATTGTCAAAAAGCAAGGCACTACTTGCTAGAAAATCATTAAATCACAACGTGTAACATCTTTCATCCTATGTTTTGATTATGTGTATGTACTTTGAAATTGTTATACAGAACATTTCACATACCACGCAGACTATTACTCAGATTTCCTAATGTATGTGGTGGCGAAGCAGAAGCTATAGCTCAGATGTCTGGAATATTTCTTTTTAAATGTCAAGAATGAGAATTCAAAGGATCCCAAAACTATACAAAATTCAAAATACATCAAAATGGATTGAATTACTTGAACTGTCACTTAAACCATTTTCATTCAGTGTTACTGTCCATCATTTGAACTTGGCTGTCTGTTATGGATTTTATTGCTAGCAGTTAAAAAAGCAATTACATAAAACCAGACTAGTAAATACCCACCACTGGTGACTTTGTGATTTTCAGTCATGAGTAATAGACATGTGACAAAACTATCCATTGTTCAGCTTGTTTACAAAATGCTGTGTTACATCAGTACAGCTTCTGTGAGCACCCATTCACTTGTTTTCCAACACTTGGTTTATTCTATTCTGGGTCTATTTAGGGTCAGATCATTCTAGAAGAAATTACCGTATAGGAACAGCGTACCAAATGCGTTTATGAATATATTTAGATGACTGAATACACCAGCGGTGCAGCAGCACAAAATAGTGGGTGACAGATTCTGCTGTTCTTGCCAGTAAATTCATTCCTTCTGCTCCCTTCATGGAAATTCAATTGCTTGTCACAATAGAACAGAAACAGGCTCATAATTAGACTGCCTTGTAGTCAGTTAGTGTATGATGGGGGATACGCTTGCCATTCCATACTGAAATTGATTTAATTGCCCTTCTTCTCCTTTGTTGTGTCAAGTCCAAAAAACATGCTGTATATAAAACAGTCTTATCATTAGACTGTTTTTCTTACAACATTTTATAGGCCATGAAATCCTGTTTTCTTCACTGTATTAATCAAAAGAGGCTTTAAAAGTAATTTTCAACTTTTGGATCTAAGTTGCTTTGTAAAGACTGAGCTGAAATGAACCACATTACTCATATGATTTGTATTATCTTTTGCCCCACTACTCTTTATTTTTTTATTTTTTTACAGCCTCACCCAGTCACATGTTTCTACCTCCTTTCAGCTTAAAGGACAATACAGTTTACAACACATGTACAACACCTTTATATTTACATATATTTCAGATACATTATATATATATATATATATATATATATATATATATATATATATATATATGTGTGTGTGTGTGTGTGTGTGTGTGTGTGTGTGTGTGTGTGTGTGTGTGTGTGTGTGTGTGTGTGTGTATGTCTTCCTTTTCATTTTTAAAGGTTGTAAATAATTCAGTACCCTTTGCTTCATAGTCAACGCTTTACTAAGTTGGTAAGTACTTTACTCGTTAGTCAGTTAATCTTCGGAACTCTGGTCAATTGCCTGTTTAAATATGCTGTTTCTCCAGCAGTAAGTTTACCGTTTGTCTCAAGTATCATAATGGAGGTGATAAGCAGCATACTTGTATTGTCTGAACACAACTCCAGCTGTTTGAAGGTTTTTATTTATTTTTCATAATGCGGCATGCAGCAGTAAAGCAACATCTGTCTTTATCACGAATAATTAATATACCCTGCAGTAAGTAGACACCACCGGCTCTGTTTACCTTCTTGATGTTACACCTAGTATTTCTTTAAAATATCAAGAGTTTATTTTATTTGCTGTCCTTATTGCCTTACCATACTTTACTAGATCTTTTTTCAGCTCTTCCTTTTTCTATAGTAATTGCTGCCGTTTATTTTGATAGTTAAATGGGAATTTCAGTTCCCACTTTTTCATAGAAGCATGCAATACAGTATCCTCCCTTTACAGACCATTTGTTGCTTTCAGTTTAAATTTATGACTACAGTGCCTTCCACACATTTAGGCCAGCTACTACACAGGGAGGGAATAAAGCTGGACATGTCTCAATCTACATCAATAACAAGGTCACCTCAAGGCTGGTCAAACAGGGTGATGGGCTTGTGCTTCTCTGCAGCCAGATTGCCATGTGCAAAGTCCCATACCATATCCTTGCTAGCTATAAGTCACCCTCTAACTCATACTTAAACTTACTCGAGACACTTAACATTCAACCCAAGACCATATTCATTGGTGACTTCAACTACCCTACTATACACTGGGATTCATACATGACCATAAACTTGCAGGCCCAGAGATTCCTGGAATTTGTAAACACTAACAGCCTGGACCAGATAGACCACACACCCACTATGGGAGCAAACATACTAGACCTGGTCCTCACTGACATGGGAGAATGCTGCATCACCCACTAGTGTAATCTCCTCTCTGATAAGGTCAGGTCATAAAGTTGTTTCCTTTGAAATGAAAATAAAATGCATGACCCCAACTGACCCAACTGCATTTAGGAACTTATCTAAGGTAAACGTCTTACTGTTAAGTGACAACCTGACAAAATGTCAAGCCCCCCCCCAAAAAAAAAAACCCTGATAACACAATTGCCTGTGCGGAATTGTTCACAGACACTCTATACAATTATGCTAATAAATTCACAGAGACAGCTATGCCTACCAGAAATAAGGTCAGAACAAACTCCAAAAACAAGCCACCCTAGTGGAATCCAAACATAAAAAGGCTGTATAACATAAGGAAGAAAGTTATAGGAAAAGTCAGGAAACAGTAAGCGAACCAGAATAAAAACATCTCAACAATCTAATCAAACAAGAAAGAGGGAAAAACAGGAGTACCAAAGCCAGTTTTGAGGTAAAAATAGCATCCTAGGCAACGGACAACCACAAGGCTTTCTTTAGCTGTGCCTATAACTGCAAAGCCTAAAAATTATATGCATTATGAGTAATTATTAAAAAATTATGAATGGAGTCACCTACACAGAGTGAGAAGATATAACAAATCTACTGCCAACAAATTCAGTTTTACCCCTTCCCCCAGTCATCCCTCAAGAAATACCATCAAACATATCCACCCAATCCTCACTAGGGAACAGGTCCTAAAAGCACTCTCTAAGGCCAAGAACACTGCGGTGATGGGTCCTGATTATATCCAAGGATGCCTTCTAAATAGCATGAAACCTGGCCTATCAGGACTATTGGAGTCATTATTTAACCATAGCCTCCAGTCAGGTTATATGCCATGCAAATATCACACTGTCACAGTCACCCCCTCTGCATAAGGGCAAACCTTCTGAGGAGTCTGGAAACTACAGATCATTAATCTAACTAGACTTATACACAAAACCATGGAAAGACGTATCTTGAAAATAATTAATAATGACATTAGAAACTTCCATACACTGGATACAACCCCAGTTTGTTTTTGTGAAGGAAAGATCACACCTATTCAGTCAGATTGACTTCTTCAAGAAGGTAATAAAGGCAATAGACAAGGGCAAAAGGGTGCATACTGTCTGCCTCAACCTGCTGAAGGCATCTGATACAAAAGCACACTTTGGCATTGTAAACAAACTTATGGAATTAGGCATAAGCCCCTCTATGACATGCTAGATTGTCAGCTGACTCTCAGATAGGACCCAAGAAGTTAGAAGAGGGCATTTCACCTCCACAAAGAGTCCAGTCATTATCTGAGTCCTTTTGTGCTTAGTGCTGGGTCCTCTCCATTTTGACACCTATATTTTAGAAGTCAAGGCCAACATCAAGGACCTCTGGCTGACCGAGCTTGCAGATTATTGCAAACTGGGAGCTGTCATAAAATCCCCCCCAAGAGGCTAATATCCTTCAGAAAGAGCTACTACAAACAAATAACTTGGGAATAGACACATTTTAAAACTCAATTCCGGAAATTATTAACAGTACCCCCTGGGAAGTTGGCTACCCCAGGAAGCTACCTCATTGTTAATGCACCCCTAAGAGTAGACCCAGTAGTTTGGTAGGTAGGGGATGTATGTAGACAGTGACCTAGTGCTCAGCCAACATGCGTCTAACATGGTAACAAAATCATTTTATCATTCTGTGTTCAAACAACATGCCTAATATAGTAAGGAAATCATTTTATCATTCTATGTTGCTCAACTTATAAGCAAGCTTACGGCATCTTGCCCAATGAAATCATCATTCCAAGTCCTCATTAGACCCCTTCAGTATGCATCTGACCAGGCACATGCAACAACTGGAACATTCACAGAGATTCTTCACAAAAAGACTACAGAACGCTAGCATCATGTCCTGTGTGGATCACGTCAGTGCCTTATCCCTATACTCTCTCTCTCTCTTTATCCTACAGACTGTTAAGGGGTAATCTATGTCTGGCATACAAGTCATTGCAGGATTGCACTCTGATGGATCTCCTGCATATCTTCAAAGTAAATAACATCAGAATTATGTGATCCAGGGAATTAAACCTTGCTTGTGGCATATACAGGGATGTTATGGAGACATGCATATGTCTCAGAGAATACCCTTTTCTGGAATAGGCATCTCATCCACATGAAGCAAAGCTCTTCCCTGGCCGTATTCAAGAATACAACAAATGAACTTCAAATATAGCAACGTCACCCGAATATGTACTAAGCAATCGCTTTAATATATCTATATATATATATATATATATATATATATATATATATATATATATATATATATATACACACACAGCAAAGCTTTCAGGCATAGCCCTTTCTCAATGCAGTCTAAGCAGATCATCAAACACATGTAATTTAAATAATTCTAATAAAAGCACATGACACAACCCTACCAATCACTTCACTTCACTCATTAGGTACTAAAAGCTTAATATAACTATTCATAAAAACAATAAATCAGAAGCATAAAACTACATACAAATGTGTATGTATATATATATATATATATATATATATATATATATATATATATATATATATATATATATATACTTAAAAACTGTATTATTTATATCTCATCTGCTTCTTAACCAAAATAGGTTTGAAACTAATAGAGCTATTCACCCCTGGATACCTATCAGCCTCTAATCTCAAAATCCATTCGTATTCCCTAACATCAAGTCTAACCTGGACCAGTGGATGGGAAATCACAGATTCACCCCTTCTCTGGCATCTATATGTCTAATGGATAGGGGATCCTTGTAAATATTTGTCCACACACATCCTAGCTTACACCTATCCTTAAAAGTAACCTCTAGGGCATCAAACTTACTCGATAAATTTATGATGCATTGCTAGGTTTAAAAATGCCCTTGTGATCATTAGCTTGGTATATACATATGAACCTATGACCCTAGTCAAAGAAGGACTCATTCACCAGGGCTGGAATATAAAGTTTAATAGTTACAATGTAACATTAGTGCTTTCACACAAAAAGGTGTTTCCTTATAAGATTCAAACTAAAGAAATCTCATATTAAATAGCAGTCACATTATTAAAATCAGCTGTTCAAACCTCATAGGTGTAAAATTGGTTTTAAAGAAACAAAGGCATTCAAAACTGGTAAAACCAAACCACACAGCCTAACAATCCTTCTAATTCAACTGTTTCTATAATATTTTAACTATCTCCACCATGTAAAGAAATGTTTAATACTTGAAAGCTAAAAATTTAAAATGATGTTGAATGCCAGCTTGTTATACATGTTTAGCTAATGCATTTGTTGTCCTATTTTTTATATCATTAAGATTTTCACTAATTCTCTCCTTTTAAGATTTATTAGTTTTCCCAGCATAAAACATGCACATAGTTGGCATTTATCAAGATAAATAACATTATTTGTTTTGCAATTGATCTAACTTGCGCATTTATACACCATCTTAGTTTGGCGATGGATAAAAACAGGATGCTTCGATATAAACATACAGCACTTGCAATTAATTAAAACATGAAATAGTACAAGTATAGTAGAGAATCAATTATCTGAACTAATTGGGGCATAGAGCAGTTTGAATAATCAAGCTGTTCGGATAAGCAAACATACAATGAACCGGATATAAAAACTTCTAAAATCTTGTTTTTTTCTGCATGCAGAGAATACACTTTTCAACCATTCAGTGATTTCAGTGGACAATAAAGAATATTTTTCAAACACAAAAGGGTACAAGCTCAAAAAATGCATACAAGTGAATATGTATAATGTATAAATATTCAGACTATATGATTTTTCTAACGCTAAAACTTTGGAAGGCTGTGTTCGGATAATCGACGTTTTGGTTAATCGATGTTTGGATAATCGACTCTTTACTGTATGTAATAGTTGACACATTATGGACATTCTTATATAGCGATCATTTCAATAAACATTAATTCTTAAAAGCAAACACAAGTTTAGAAAAGTTTAGAACCAACAACTTTTTAACATTTTCATCAGTCAAGAAATTTTATAATGTCAGAGATTTTACCCACATTTCTGGAATAGGTGAGAACAACCCTTAAGGGTTTAATACCCTGATAACGGTTTACTACAATGTATTCATAATTACCAAAAAAGGGGGTGCTAATGAAGAATTCAGACTTAATATGTCTCTTGCCACTGATTTGAGCTGGTCTATATCATACCTCCACTCCACAAAATCATTCTGTAACTGATCAAAGGCTGCTGCCAAATCAGAAGTTTCACTTGTAAGCCTGGTAATTCTCAGAAAATGACCTTTCAATATATTCTTAAAAACTTGCATAGGCTGCATACTACTCCTTTAAAAATACATATTCTTTTTACATTTCTTCTAACAGAGGTTAGTTTTGATAGTACCTTAATTTCCTTTTGCTATAGTTACATCCAGAAAATCTATCTGCCTTAAATACTTAAGAGAAAATTTCAAAAATTCATTAATACTGGTTAAAAAACAAATACATTCCAATAGCCGCAATACATTATAAGTCCAAATAAGGAATATATCATCCACAAAGTGCATCTTGCATTCCACAAATGATAAAAATTGTGTATTGTTGAATATGTGAGTTTTTTCCCATTTTAAAAGTACCATATTACCAAAGCTTCCCATTGTAAAAATGCCATATTACCAAAGCTTCCTATTATAAACATGCCATATTACCAAAGCTTCCCATTGTAAAAATGCCACATTACCAAATATTCCCATTGTAAAAATGTCATATTACCAAAGCTTCCCTTTGTAAAAATGCCACATTACCAAAGTTTCTCATTATAAAAATGTCATATTACCAAAGCTTCCCATTGTAAAAATGCCATATTACCAAAGCTATTGGTGCAAGAAGTGACCATTGCTACTTCTGTTTTCTGTAGAAACAACTGGTTGTTAAATAATAAAATGGATGATCACACGCAGCAAGGTCACTTGTCCAGTTTGGTTGCGAATTTATCTTCTTTTACTCTTACCAAGGAATGAGGTTCTGTTTTACAAAAAGGTTTTTCCTTTATACAGGCTAAGGGTAGTGAATTAGTTGATCTCATTATTAACTTACATTTATTTGCTTGCATTACTGAATTGCATTAAAAATTTATACTTATGGACTAATGCAAGTTATGCCAAAAAGAAGTAATAAATTATATAGAGGGTCATGTACTGTGGTAAGCTTATAAGGCACCCCAGTAATGATGTAATAAATGCAGATAAAGAACATTAAGTGCTGTCCTGGAAAAGCTACATGAGCAAAGATTTGGGGAAAGCAACGTAATGCATTCAGGCAGACATCTGCATGTAGCACATCACTCTGTAGGTAACAAAAATTAATTCTGTCAAAAGGATTCCAGTTGCAGATGAAGAAGCTTCATGGTACTTGAAGGGGCTCCAACTATTATATTTAATTATTTATTTATTTATTTTTTTTTGCGATTATAATAAAGTTATTCTGCATAAATTACAGAAAGTATTATGTGTAAAGGTTTCCTCACTTGAATAATATTGGAAAAAATGGAAACCTTAAATAATATGCAAATCAGTGCCAATATGATAACAGATAATATACTTACTTACTGGCAATGATTCATTGATCATGCGCAATGCAGTTTTTTTTCACTGTTGTGCAGTTATGGATTATGTATTTATAAGTTATATTGCAGCTATTGTGTTTTGTATACTTGTAGTACTGTTTGGTAAGTGTTAGTACAATAACATGTATTAATGATGATTGTAGTTTGAAATGTGTTTGTTTAGATTGATAAATTAATATAAAACCATTGAAATATAAGCTGAGTTCCCTGAAGCACTGAAAGTGTTTACTGTGGATGGGGCATTGGCCTTTACTAATGCTGAGGATGGGCAGATTAGAATTGCCAGTAAATTCTTTTTGTGGAGTAACAATGGCAGATTATATAAGGATTGCAAATCTTTGCAAGTTTGTGAGTTTGGTAGATGTCGAAGATAAATGGGAGGGTCAGTAGATGTCAAATTGAAAAGTGAGACTGTCTTTGTTTAGCACAGAAGAGGAACACTGTTAAGAGAGGCTTCATATCCATGACTAGGTATTGTTATGGGCAGAAATATTTGCTAATAGAATTATACTGAGGTCTAGGAACCAACTTGCACTTAACCTACTAGTTTACTGACTTTTGCCATTGTTTCATAGCCTGCAGTCATTACTTCTGACCTTGATATTGCCGGAACTCTGCCACAAAGCCCTAACCTACAAGTTATTATGCTATTATTAATCAACATTTGGCTCCAGTAGTGTGTATTCCAGTTAGCTTGTCAGCAGCAGTAGAAAGATCGCCTTTGGAAATATAGGTGCACCCTCAAGCAAAATATCACACCTGTAATAATTCAACAATTTGTCCTAAAAGGTACAGAACAGGTCGCTTTGTAAAATTGTCCATAGTCAATATCCCCAAACATTCACTCTAACGATACAGTAACAACTTCAGATTCGTTCTTGGCTGAAGAGAAAACATTCAGATAATATAAATTTCCTTCATAAGCTTGGTAAGATTCTGCCTGATACATAGTAAACAAAATTGTATGACTTTCAAGTAAACTGCATATTTATCACCCCTAACCTCCTCTCTCAATTTCTTTTAGTAAGGTAACCATTCCCAAGGTTACTCCAGGTCTGGAACCTCCCCACAGGAATTCAGATATCCATTGATCAAGTTTTATTAGCTATGGGTCCAAAGTCAAATACCAGAAAGCCTGACAAATGCATTATTTAAAGACATTTAAGAGGGTGCATTCACTGCACACATTGCTAAGCTTTGAACATTAATGTTTTCCATCTCAAATGCTTATTTTTTTCAATTTGTTAAATATATCTTCATATACTCCTCTACTGTTAATCCCAGCCAAGCCTTCAGGTGCCCAATACTCATATGGCCCCGGAGGTAAAAGTGGCCTTCTATTAGATCCAGGGTTAGTTAATCTATTGTATAGCAACAATTGCATAATTTTGTTTACATTCATTTTACACTCCAAGACCTCCAAAAGCTCTTAGCATTTCTAACAGTACAGGTATATCCATCTGAAGCTGGATTAATTTAAGTATTATATTGTTAGCAAACAAGGTAATTTGTAACTACAGATGTCCCCACCTGGACTTCTGGACCTCAGATTTCCTTACCTGTATCATTAGCAGCTTCAGGTACAGAGTAAATAAAAAATGAAAAAGAGGACACTGCACCTCATACCATCTAAAGGGAGTAAACTGTTTGTAGAGTCTTAGTTTAATAACTTTCACCTGTGTTCTTGAACCACTATAAATGTTTTCTAACATCATTGCAACCTTCACAGGAAATTCCTATTAAACTCAAAGCTTAAATAAAAACTCTCTTTTCAGACTATCAATATATTGTCAATGTTTAAATAAAGATTACTAAAGACTTTTTAGAAAACTAATGCTCTCACTTATTACTATGGCTATAATAATATTGTCCAGTGTCTGCCACCCTTTCACAAACACATTCTGATCCAAATGAATTGAATTTGGCACTATTTTTTGCTGACCTACTAGCAACAATTGACATAAAATATTTGTAATTATGGCTCAGTATTAAGATAATTTACTCCTTTGGCATAAGAGTTACAAAAACATTCTGTCAAGAGGCAGGCACTTCATGACCTTCTAAACGTCTGTTCATCAGCTGCAACCAAATTCTTAGGACTGGTCAATCCCAAATTTAAAAAGTCTGCCTCAATTATGTCATGTCCTGTCCTGTTGATTTATGAGAAGAGCAGTGAGCCAAGATGTCCTTTAGTTCCATAGTCATTAATGGACAAAACAAACCATGTGCCGGAGCCTCCTGTATCTGTGCAGAGGAATTTCTCCAGCTAGGAGGATACTATTATATTGGTTGTATTCCCATGGGGTGGATAAGATATATACATCTGTATAGAAACTCTGAATCACCCTCAAAACTCCATCTAAATGGAGTGGATATGCCCCTTATGAACCTATTTTACCTAAAACGTTGCCTTTTCTGCCTCACTTTAACTACCAAAGATTGAAACTCCTTTGAAGAATTTCCAAAATACCCCCTTTTTATTGATGTATACTCCTAGTTTATTTCTCCATTAAACATTGCAATTCCAGCTTAGCTTTTGAAGAATTTCCAAAATACACACTGCAATACACTCCTAACTTATTAATCCTTTAAACACTACAATTCTAATTTTGCTCTGATCAACTTGTTCCTTTTTCCCAGACTCCATTGATTAATTATTTATATCTTTTTTGTTTTTCTTTCAAATCTCCTTGGTATATTCTGTGGCTTTTTCTTTACATTTTAACCTATGAATGTATCAGTCTGTACTGATAAGCTCTCCTGTTGTCTCCAGCTAGTTCACCACCCATCACCTGTGCCTGTCATTATCTAGGAAATACGTTTTAGGCCATCATTGCTTAGCTAAATTCGTGTCCTCCTCCACCGTCAGACATCAATGCAATGCTGCATGGTCTGAAAAAAATAGTCAGGCCAACCTTCACATTATACATCACATAAGTATGATCTAATATTTAATTTATCAGCTGTAGACCTACTGTGGCACTTTAGAGAACATGATGTGTAACTCTGTACTTTTTTGTCTCAGTCAACAGCCATCTAAACATCTTACAACTCAACAGACTTCATCTACAGCTGAAGGAATTTCCCTCTGAAAACCTGAATATTCCTGGGACCATTTCCATATCCTGATATATGGTAACAAGGTTTCAGTCTCCCAGTCAGGTGAGTATTCCTGTCTGGAAGCCCATCACCAGTGTCAACGTTTTTGTGCTAGATGTGATATCTGCTCTCACGGTTATGTAAACTGATACAATTGCCATATAAAGCCGTTAACTCTGTAATGAAGTCCTGAAACATACTATGATCTTTTAATCCCCACTTAATAATCATGTGGTTCTACAAGATCAGCATCTTTTGGAAAGGGGAACCATTCAGCCAACAGAATGACTACTTCATATTTTTGATTTCCCATATATGAGGCACTAGCCTCAACTCTAACCCTATGACAACCTGGTTTACTATGCCAGTGGTCACTGAGACAAGTCTGTAGAAGGGGTGCCAATAAGGATACATTTCTCCTAATGTAAGTCAGCACCATCTGCCTTTACTCTGGACATGACAGGTTGATATCATCAAAAGAGTCATGTTGCAGTACTTGGAAGGCTAACAGTTCATACCCAACTGATGGCCAGTCGCTCCCAAGCACTCTAGCCTCTAATCCACAGTGTCTAATCCATTTCAAAAATAAGATGTCTTGTGAAAGGAAAAGCATGTAAAAATGTAAAAAGACACTGTCCCACTTAGCAGTGACTTCTTTACAGAGGCATAATGAAAATAATCATCACATTCCTCCTTTCCTAGATAATTAATAATTACTTCAAAGAAATAATCTTAACAACAAGTGCTTTGTTGTGTGTCATGTGTTCCCATACCAAACAGCTATATAGGACCTTCAATATAGTCAAAATACATAACTATAAAACATTTAAACATTTTAAACTAAACACAAAATAGACACACAAAACAGGCACACATGCATGCATGCATGCATGCATGCATGCACCCCCCCACACACACACACACACACACACACACACACACACACATACACACACACACACACACACATTTTGACAAGGCAAAGTTCTTATAGCCAGTAAGCACATTTCAATACATATTGCAGAAATATACAGGCTACTTCCAAGGTGAGATGATATTCTCATTTTTCCTGTCCACTCTCTTGTCCCACCATTCCAGCTCTGAGATAGCAGTGATTTCTATATATTCAGTAAGATGATAATCTTCCTCATTAATACAGTGCTTTTGTGCTAATCATTTCCTATCAATTACTATATTAATATTAATAACTGATCAATCTATTCTGTGCACTATATATTAATCTGGACAATAAATAGACACCAAATTAGGAAACACAATAAATGTTTGCATAGTCACTCCAGCTTTTAAATATCCACTTCCGTCAATTAATTTATGAGATAAACTTCTGACTGTTGAATAAGGTCATGCCTGCTTGGTAAATTCAAAAATGTAGGGAATCCCCAAATGACAGGTAGATCCAGTTGCATTCACATTTTACTCTGAACTTCAGATCTCTTTGGTAGCATCAAATAATATACCTCTTTTACATAAAACGCCACTCTCTTGTTAACAGCCTAGTTGTGTTAATCCCTTGCAATGGAAGCCAAACGCTCTCATTACTTCATTATCTGTCCATTATGCCCTTTTAAAAAAAGTCAAAAATGTGTAGAAACAGCTAACCTGTTTACTAAACCAAAGCATTCTCATTAGGCATTTGGTATCACATTCAGTCTTGCTTCCTAATTTAATAATGTCCTTTCTCAGTAATGTTCTCCTCCTAAAATAGCTTAACTAGCTTTCTAGTATCCATTAAGCTGGGACCTGCTGGTCATCTCAACTACTGCTGAATAACTGCCCTAAGGGCTCTCCATATAATATAGCAATCAAGGCTTTCTGGGCCATGTGCACCACTAGCAGAGCCTCTTCTAGATCACTAAATGACTTAGCCCCAGTCCAAAGGCAGATTTGTAACATGGATGGGTACATTAGCAAGATGCACAAAGCTCTCAATCCTCAGGTGGAACAGTGTTCTCTTTTTACAGGTCAACAGAAAGAAGTCCTGTTCCAGGAAACCTGTAGCATCTCCAAAGTTAAGTGGCTTGCCCAATTGCCACAGAATAGATACAATTCTTTTTCAAAGAGCAAATATTTCTATGTGTACAATGATAAACTGGGGGGGGGGGTTGCACTTCCTTTATCCTGGGTATCATAGGATCATAGGTGGTTACAAAGCTAATGGCCCTAGGGCCTTACAAGCCTAGCCAAGTTAACTCTTGTTCCCAAAAGTGTATGTTATGGCTAGCCACTAATACAACAACTTGGAGAAAAACAGCTAGAAATCCAAACAAATACCAATGAAAACAGTAGTTGAAAAACAGATCGTAAAATAGGCACTGCTGGTGATGGTAGATACCCTAAATTGTTTATGCTTGTATAATGCACAATGTAGCTTTTTATCTGTGTGAAGATAGAATACACACATCAAATGCGACTTAAATGATTCTTCCCTAAAATAAAATGCCTGTAATCAGATCTTAAAGGTATAACACTCAAATAAAATGTTCCAAAGGTAATATATATATATATATATATATATATATATTAAAAATCAACAATTTTAAATATAAACATATAAAATTCAGCTTAGTTTAAATAACTAACCTATCATATGTTTGTTTTAAAATACAACATGTAAATGTTTTATTCCTAGAAAGCACACAAAAACAACAAGGTAGAATGCTAATGTAATAATACCAGTTGTCATTACTCCTTGGGTAGTGTGTGGCATCCAACTTAACTTGCCACCATAACTCCCTTACCTCTAGATCATCTTTCCATGACCGCCTTCTTGGGTTAGGTGTCACATACTCTAATATACAAAATAAAAACACTATGTAGTAAGAACAATTAATGGAGTGTCTATATAAAGTATTGTTAAAGTTTTTCACTCCTATTTCATACCCATGCTCATAAATTCACTTTTTACAACACCCCTTGGTCTACCCATCATAAAAAGCCGGGCATGTACTACAGATCGCTAAATAGATCACTCCTTTATTAGTGCAGTTTCGTCTTAGCTGTGTCTTTCAAGTAAACAATGGTTGTTCTAAAATGTGTTTACATTGCACATAGCTGCCACATTTTTTCATACACTTCTTGTATCCCTTACTACCTGTGTTGTTTTCCAAAATATTCATTAAATTGGGCAATCTTTTAGAGGTGAATAGAGATCTATTCCCCACAACTTATTTCACTTTTTCATCAGATGTCAAGAGCCTCCAATATTCTGTAATGGTATTTTTAATAATAGTGGACCCTGCACTATATTCTAGAACAAAGGCCCTTGTAAATTCTCTCTTATCCGTATTGTCTCCATCTCCACCAATATTAATTGAGGGTGTATATGTATTGTTGGGCTTCACATTTGTTAAACCTTTTCCCAACAAAGGTTCACATTTATTTCCCCAGCTGTTATAAACATAGTCAATAATATTGTAAAACCACAAAATAAGAAGCGACCAGGAAATCTTCACCATTTATTAAAATAGAAATCTTCAGATAACTGCTCTAGTGCCTCAGCTTATCCAAGCCTTTAACAGAGTATAATTTGTTTCAAAAACATTTCATTAAATACCTTTACAAGGATGAATTAATCAATTAACCTTAATTACTTAATTTATAAAATATTTCAAGCAGTATTATTTTAAAAAGACAAGTTCATAAAAAACAGCTCCAGTTACATTCCTGGTTAAGTCCTGCTGGACTCAAAGTATTATATTTTAAAATAAATAACGATTCTTTTTCCCTTAATTTCTTTTTAACATCTATTAAACTAGAGTTTTTGTTTTCAATACATTCCAAAACAGATACTTGCAATCCACCAAATTCTCCCCCATGTTTTTTAAGGAAATGCAATGCAACTGGGCTAAATTGACTGCCCTTTTTAATATCATGGATATGCTCTTTTACCCTAGTTGCTAAACTTCTTTTGCTTTCTCCAATATAATATTTATTACATGGACATCTTAGACAATAAATGATACCTTCACTATTACAACTATGAAAACCTCTTTCCTGAAATGTTATGCCATTCACTCTTGTGAAGGTCTTTTTAACAAAAGGACAGATGCTACATTTTCTACGTGGAAAGGTTCCCTGTAAAACTACTTCTCCATATCTAATGTTTTCTGGTAGTTGAACAAAGGCCCTTGTAAATTCTCTCTTATCCATATTGTCTCCGTCTCCATTTCCACCAATATTAATTAAGGGTGTATATGTATTGTTGGGCTTCACATTTGTTAAACCTTTTCCCAACAAAGGTTCACATTTATTTCCCCAGCTGTTATAAACATAATCACTAATATTCTTTATCAGTGAAGAGGGGTAGTCCCTTTCTAAAACATTTTCTCAATTTTTTTTTTCCTTTCTGCATCAAGTATATCTTTACTGGATATCATCCTAGCCAACCTAATGAATTGGCCTTTCACCAGACTCTTCTTTTGGAAGAGAGGGTGAGCACTGCCAAAATTATGGTAATTATTAGAAAAGGTGGGTTTGCAGTATATATTAGAGTCAAACGCATGACTAGTCTTACTAAGGGTAACATCCAGTTAATTAATAGTGTCTTTTCCTATTTGGTGTGTATATTTTAAGAAATGGGAAGAGTTTTTTTTGTGGGGTATCTTCACCCAATAAAATAAAAATATCATCCGAGGACCTTTGATATAATTTCATATGTTCCTGGAATGGGGAGTGTAACACAAACTCCTTTTCTCATGAAAGCATAATGAGGTAGGCACTAAATCAGCACCAATTATCCATATCTAAGAGGGACACAGGTGGAAACCCTGGGGCAAGTTTATGGTTTCCCATCCACTTATCCAAATTATGCTTAAATAGGGTCAATGAGGGGATCTGCTTAACATGTATGATGAGCTCAGTCTATTTTAATCTCCTTGTTGGCTGTAAACTTTTTTTTAATGAAAGCCATATGTGGGTGCCCTCTAATCAGCAAGACTTATGGGACCCCCTCTAAGTAGCAAGGTTTTTGTACTTGGGTCAATCTTCTTGACAAAGGCGTAGGAATTTTAATATAACCTAGCCTCTTCTGCCTGATTCCTGGCCAATAATTCTTTATTTTCTTCAATTTGCACCTATATAGCATTAGAGTGTGCTGATAGTGTTACATATATGTACTGTAGCCTCTTGTCCCTGGATTCTTTTTCTTCTGGATAAACTGGAAGAATAGAATTATTTTTATAAATCACATTTTGAATCTGAGTTGCAGAAATTGTGTCATAGTTCCGATGTTGGTAGCCCAATTATATGTTTAGTCTAAGGAGTTGTTGAAAACAAGGAATAAAACACTATTTTCTTGTATTACCACTTCTTTTTTAATTAACTGATTTTTTTCAGGATAATAACTGCATAGAATTCTGGTATGAAATTTTTAAAACAGTCATTTTAGCAATCTATCTATCTATTGAGTGCCACTGTGCCGTTTCATTTGTAAATATAATTTCACAGTTTTTTTGCAAATTTTGTTTTGGTTCTAAGATGCAAAAATTCAGTATCAAAGTTGAGGTAATGGTGGTCCACAGATAGTAGGTTACAATGTGAGCTCAAGACATTACTGCGGAAGAGTTGTTTACTTAAAATAATGTTAACATTTTTTTTATTTTGGGGCCATTTTTATGAAAGTATGAGCGTGCCTTCGTTGAAGGTTGGGTGTTGAGCTGGCACCTCGGCATTTCGTAAAAATCTACTGCCAATCATTAGCGGACCGGAGTTCCGCTGTGGCGACCCCTTACCGGGAAAAGCTGAAAGACAAACAACAACATTGCTTCTGATTTTTTTAATGAAAATATATGGTAGAGTGTTTTCCCCTTGCATTCATTTAGTTGTGGGTAAACAAAAGTCAGTTTAACATGAAAGGATTACAACTGAATGTAAGGTTAAGGAGGCTGAACAATTCCTATGATATGCATGCAGTACCTGCAATGCATAAGCAGCTACCATACTTCATTAGGAATCAAACCCAGACCCTCCTGAATACTGTTCTGGTGGTTCTGTCAGTAAGTCATTGAAGCATCTGAGATCTGACCAGTGTTTTGAAAATCACCACTCCCTCATGTGTAGTTGATGAGTACAATGATAAATATTGTTAAAAAATATAACATTTAAATAAATAAAAAATTCCCATTGAGTCAGCTGTGCATGTCACCTATTTATGAGGGTGGAATAATTCTTCATACACAGAATAAACTTTATGCATCTCTTGGAACATGACTAAAACTAGCCATCAAAGATAAAATGATCCACTCAATTAACAAATGATTAAAAATTAAATTTAAGAATAGCAATTTAGCTGGAGTCTCCATTCATCACTGTGAACATGCACTAGGCATGTGCTAATTATTTAGGCTCACTCTGTATTGTATTAGCAGTGGGATACACTGAAGGACAGCGCCCTTTACATTGTCAGTGTGTTATAACACTGTGAATGTGGAGGGATACTGTAAGTTGATCAAAGGCTGAGGCTGACAGACAATGCTGTAGAACAAGAAATTACACATATGTAGCAATATGGATGGGTGTCTGGGGTTTTGTAGTTCACTAAGCACAAAACAATGGCTATTTTGTGAAATTGTCAATTAGGGATAGGTAAACAAAGTGACACCGTAAAATACAGATCTGTGTAGTAAAAGATGTTATGTCGTTTTGGTTCTCTCTTTGTGGCAGAAGCCTGTGATCTGTGTGATAGTGTAGGAAACTAGGGACTCCATGAAACTGCTTCAGCAGGTAATTTTAATCATTATCCACAACTGTTTCTCTAGGATGTAGCACTTTGTGATGGAATGCCCATTCCAGTGGTACTATGGGACTCCATAATGTATGTCAGCACTGGACTTTGGTAGTGACACAGATGTATAAAGCCCTGACTGCATCCCAGTTTCTGCAGTGTCAAGGATGATAGGCATGCAGTAGATACCAATCCATCCATCTTAGGGAGAGGACACAGTCTAGGTAATTTTATAGGAGTACTATCTTGTGGTGAGCCAGTGGATGTGCTACATAATCAGAAGGGCTCAACCAAGAGAGAGAGAGAGAGAGAGCGCGATAGAGTTCATCCAAGTAGTGCTTGAACTACAACCAAGTATCTCACTTGTGATAAAATGAGCATGTGGCTTCAGCTAACCACAGTGGGCATTATACTGTGCTTGATGGCCAGTAGAGAGACTGCTGTTGGCATACCATGTTGAAATGCAGATGTTATTGTGTTGACAGTATCATAACATTTACTTGGTCCATGGAATGTGAGGTCTCTGCTCCCACATTCCCGCCTCATCACAGAAGGTCCTAATCCAGCAGATAAGCAAGAGCTAACAAAGTTGAGACAATTGGCTGATGGCCAGAACACTGCAAGGACCCAAACAATAAGATAAAAACAAGTGGTTCATGTCTAGACAATTTAATAGAGTAGTAAAATGCAACTTTACAAAACCTTTAGTTGTTGATAAGAATAAGATCATAGATTTTATATACAGTCAGAAACAAATTTTTGAAACTTTATTTGCACATCCATCTCCATAACATTTGTGAATAATATACTCCTCAGAAACAATATGCTTAATCATGGTGCATTGCACTAAAAATCTGAATTCAGTGCTGCTTTTTTTGTTTGTTTTGTTTTGTTTTAGGTCTGTTGGGTCTAGGACTATTAAATCAGGTACATGCAATAAATGCATGCACCCTGTAGCCAGGATAGCCATGTAGAAGTGCATTGAACATTTCCAGCTAGTCACCAAGCAAACTTACATGTCTACCTTTTCCTCAAAGTAGAAGTTGTGTTGGCTGTAAAACACAGAACATAGCATTAGGTCTTTACTTGTGCTGAAAGCTTGTATTTAGTCTATTTTTTAGTGAAGGACCAAGCTTTGTGATGACAAAAATAAAAATAAAACAAAATGTTTAGAGTCAGTTCATGGGGGGTAATACTTTGTTATTATTCCTACATTTCCAACCAAAGTTTAAAATTCTTTGGCACAACCACAGCAAAACCTCTGTAGTGAGCAGGATAGCACTTCTTCTTCAGGATGTTCCTACCTCCAGGCAAGTAATGACAACTTGTATGTTCAGTTCATAACTAAGAGTAGTGGGTGCTTGTGACCCCATGACTTTTTCATTTTGGAGTATTGAAACTTTGCAACCCTAAGGATATTGGTAGATTATTTTCCACAAGGGATGCTAGAAGGTTTCATTCCAAAGGTAATTTGAGGGTTTCCATGTCTAAGTAAAATTTTGGGGCTTGCCTCTCAATGAGTATTATAAACTTCTCTTCTCCCTGTGAGTATTTGAGACCTGGATTTTTGCATGGCACTATGAGATTTCTTCCTTCACTCTAGTTGCAAAGGCAAACCCATTATTCCCTCATGGCAGTGGGAGCTACCTCCTCATCCCCTTTCCATGGCGATAGTGGAAGTCATACCTCTCAACTGTTCAAATTTTCACAGAATGTCCAGATTTTTTTCTCATATTTTTGGTCTGGCTTTCATAAAATTGTGGTTTTTCTGGCAAATTAGTGGCAAATCATTAAAGATGGAAGTTAGGAAATAATGATAGACATTTGAGTTTCAGACCTCATATCCTTCAGAAAAATTCATGCTAATGCAAAACCTGTTATTCTATCAACTTTCTAAGTTTCTAAGAGCAATATTTAAAAAAATTACCTATTTTTTGGCCTTTGTCTCACTTTTATTAATGGCTTTGTCCAGATTTCTTTCTCTAAGAGGTTGAGAGGTATGATGGAAGCTTTTCTTCTCCTCATTGGTACAGAGGACTTGCATTGTCTCCATGGCAATAAAAGTTTGCATTTTTCTTAGTGAAGGCAGAGATTGCCTTCTCACCTAGTAAAGGGACTTGGTGAAAGAGGATAAACTAATATATTCTATGTGCCCTGATTACTATCTGGCCCTCACTCATTTTCAGTTTTCTGGGGTAGTAGAGAGGGCTAAAACTGTTCTTGTTTCATTTTCTCAATCGTGATTAGGAAGAATGGTGAGGACTTCAGAAAGCAGTAGGACATAACCAAATCGTCACAGACAGTAGATCAGAATGCAATCACCGTGAAAGAGCAGACAGAAGCAGTCAGAATCATTATGTTAAGAATTCTAAATAAGCATTACAACATACAACCAGATACAAGAAAAGTGAATGTAATACTGATTTATAAAAATGGTGATAAAGGTCTAGTATCTAATTACTATCATGGAAATCTAATTACATTTTTTGTACCAGTTAGCAATGTCTTAGATAATGGCCTTCCTGTCGGCACACTCTTTTTAGATTTCACTAAAGCATTCGATAGTATCTGTCATAATACTATAATTAAAAGTCTTATAACACTGGAATTTCTTCCCTGCTTAATTAGATGCATATATTATTAGCTGTTAAACAGAAGAAAGCATGTATCTATTAAAGGCTTTTATTCATCCCGGCTTCTTCTTCCTGGTGTTTTTTCCAGAGGATTTATTTTAGTTTCTTTTAATCTTTCACTGACAATATTTTCAGCCTCACTGTGTGTTTTTGGATTAACAAGTGCACTGATTATTGTATGATTAGTTCTATTGTGAACAACTCTAGGACATCCCCAAATTTATGATTTTTATGTTAATTCTTTTTTTAATCTGAATACATGATAAAAATGTTTTGTCCCTTGTTTTGATTGTGTACCACATTATATGACGCATTCATCTGCGCAGGATAAAACAGGGCTATGTATAATTATAAATAAATATTTTAATTGACAGTGTAAGCTACAGTGTTAAGAACTCAGTACAATTCCTATGATTCATTCTGTACTACTACTATTTATGCTTCCATGCAAT